>NC_081558.1:11160063-11185140 GCF_022355385.1 Mustela nigripes | reverse complement strand
AGGGGTGCCTATCTGATAGAGTGCCCCGGTTCTTTATGAGTCTTCTAGAATCCTGCGACCACAATGATTCACCTAGACTTTTGCTCTTTTCATCCCCTGAGCCCCAATAAATAAATATAAAAAATAAAAAAAAAAAAAATAAATAATAAATTATATATATATATATATATATATATATACACATCAGCTATCAAAGGAATTAAATCTAACCATGTGGAGAACGCATTTATGCTAAGTGAAATAAGTCAGTCACAGAAAGTTGAATACGATATGATTTCACTCATGTGTGGAATCAAAGAACAAAAAGAATCATAAGGAAAGAAAAAAAGGAGGCAAATCAAGACACTGGCTCCCTTCTTCTTTTTCCTTTTTTAATTTAAATTCAGTTAGTTAGCATACGATGTCTATCTATGCTAGACATCATAGCATATCTATGCTATCTGGGACCAGCAGTGGCCAGGCTTGTAGTTTACTGTGATCTGAGCTGAGAGTTGCCTCCTGGGCTCACTGACCATAACCAGTTTCCCCACTCCACTCCTTGGGCACTCTATCAGATAGGCACCCCTGTTCTTTATGAGTCTTCTAGAATCCTGAGACCACAATGATTCACCTAGAATTTTGCTCTTTTCATCCCCTGAGCCCCTTTTAGAAAGGGATATATGTCCCTGGAGCAGATTTCTAATGGTTTCTATTTTGTGCTCTGATGTTCTATCACTTTCTTGTAGCCAGCTTATGGAGGCTTCCTCCCCACTCTGGTTATCTTCCAATATTTCGGAAGTGTATGATTCAGCACTTCTGACCTTGCAGAAAGCAGTCATTTTTCTGACTGCAGAGTTCCTGATAAATCTTCTAATATCTCAGGTGGAATTCATGTGTGTTCAGAATGATTTCATAGATACCCAGCTAAATTTGAGGGACCAGATAAAGGAAGGTTCCCTACTCTGTCATCACCTAGTACAACACCCTTTATCCAGTCATCCATTGATGAACTTCTATCTAGGTAGTTTCCATGTCTTGGTTACTGTAAATATGCTGCAAAATGAAAGGGGTATGTATATCTTTTTAAATTTATGTTTTTATTTCCTTCAGAAAATGCTCAGAAGTGAAATTCATGGATCATATGGTAGTTTTATTTTTAATGTTTTCAAGGAGCCTCCATACTCTTTTCTACAGTGGCTGCCCCAATTTACATCCCTATCAACAGTGCACAGGATTCCCTTTTCCCACATTCTCACCAACACTTGTTTTTTGTCTTTTGGATACTGAACATTCAAGGAGGCATGAGGTAATATTGCATTGTTGTTGTGATTTCTGTTTCGCTGGTGATTACTGATGTTGAACACCTTTTGTTGAAAACTTATTTTATTTAAATTAATTTAGTTAACATATACTGTATCAATATTTTCAGATGTAGAGTTTAGCTATTCATTAGTTGCATATGCACCCAGTACTCATTGTATCACATGCCTTCTTTAATGCCCATCAACCAGTTGTCCCATCCCCTCACCCACCTCCACTCCAGCACTCCCAGCTTGTTTCCTATAGTTAAGAGTCTCTTACGGTTTGTTTGCCTCTCTAACTTCACCTTATTTTTTTCTTCCCTTCCCCTATGATCCTCTATTTTGTTCATTAATTTCACACATGTGTGAAATCATATGATAATTGTTTTTCTGTGATTGAGTTAGTTCACTAAGCATAATGCCCTCCAGTTATATCCACATCAAAGTAAGAGGTAAGAGTTTAATTATTTCTGGTGGCTGAGTAATATTCCATTATATATAATACATATATATTTAAATATATTCAATATATTAGTATAGATAACATACATAATTATAAGGTTATATATATAATCTGATTATCCATTCATCTACCAATGGACATCTGGGCTCTTTCTGTACTTTGGCTATTGTGGATATTGCTGCTATAATTATTGGGGTGCAGGTGTCCCTTCTAATAGCAACACTTGTATCCTTTGGGTAAATACCTACTAGGGCAATTGCATGGTCATGTAGTAGCTCTATTTTTAACTTCTTTTTTTTGGTAGCTGTTGTTTTTATAATTTTTTTTTTTTTGCAAATATCTTCTCCCATTCTGTGGGTTGCCTCTGTGTTTTCTTGACTGTTTCCTTGTTATGCAGAAGCTATTGATTTTGATGAAATCCCAAAAGTTTATTTTTGTTTTTGTTTCCTTTGCCTTTGGAGCCATACCTTGAAAGAAGTTGCTGTGGCTGATATCGAAGAGATTACTGCAGATGTTCTCCTCTAGGATTCTGATGGATTCCTGTCTCACGTTGAGGTCTTTTATCCATTTTGAGTTTATCTTTGTGCACGGTGTAAGAGAATGCTTGAGTTTCATTCTTCTACATATAGCTGCTTAGTTTTCCCAGCACCATTTACTGAAGAGATTGTCTTTTTTCCACTGTATATTTTTTCCTGTTTTGTCAAAGATTATTTGTCCATAGAGTTGAGGGTCCATATCTGGGCTCTCTACTCTGTTCCACTGGTCTATGTGTCTGTTTTTATGCCAGTACCATGCTGTCTTGGTGATCACAGCTTTGTAGTAAAGCCTGAAATCAGGTAACATGATGCCCCCAGTTTTGTTTTTGATTTTCACATTTCCTTAGTGATTCGGGGTCTCTTCTGATTCCATACAAATTTTAGGATAATTTGCTCCAGCCTTTTGAAGAATACCAGTGGAATTTTGATCAGAATGGCATTAAAAGTGTAGATTGCTCTAGGAAGTTTACACATTTTAACAATGTTTATTCTTCCAATCCAAGAGCATTAAATGGTCTTCCATCTTTTTTGTGTGTTCTTCAATTTCTTTCATGAGTGTTCTGTAATTCCTTGAGTACAGATCCTTTACCTATTTGGTTAGGTTTATTCCCAGGTATCTTATGGTTCTTGATGCTATAGTAAAGGGAATAGACTCTTTAATTTTCCTTTCTGTATCTTCATTGTTAGTGTATAAGAAATCCACTGATTTTTGTACATTGACTTTGTATCCTGCCATGTTGCTGAATTGTTGTATGAGTTCTATTAGTTTGGGGGTGGAGTCTTTTGTGTTTTCCAAATAAAGAATCATGTCATCTGCAAAGAGAGAGAGTTTGACATCTTCATTGCCAATTTGGATACCTTTTATTTCTCTTTGTTGTTCGATTGCTGTTGCTAGGACTTCTAATACCATGTTGAACAAGAGTGGTGAGAGTTGGCATCCTTGTCGTGTTCCTGATCTCAACGGGAAGGCTGCAAGCTTTTTCCCTTTGAGGATGATATTTGCTGTGGGTCTTTCATAGATAGATTTGATGAAGTTCAGGAATGTTCCCTCTATCCCTATACTTTGATGCGTTTTAACCAGGAACGGATGCTTCATTTGGTCAAACGCTTTTTTCTGCATCAATTGAGAGGACCATGTGATTCTTCTCTCTTCTCATATTAATTTTTTCTATCACATTGACTGATTAGCAAATGTTGAATCATACTTGTAGCCCAGGAATGAATCCCACCTGGTCATGGTCGATAAACAAAGAGGCAACCCATGGAATGGGAAAAGATATTTTCAAATAACTACAGACAAAAGGTTGATATCCAGGATCTATAAAGAACTCCTCAAACTGCACACACAAAAAACAGACAATCATATAAAAAAAAAATGGGCAGAAGATATGAACAGACACTTCTCCAATGAAGACATACAAATGGCTAACAGATACATGAAAAAATGTTCATCATCACTAGCCCTCAGGCAGATTCAAATTAAAACCACATTGAGATACCACCTTACACCAATTAGAATGACCAAAGTTAGCAAGACAGGAAACAACATGTGTTGGAAGGGATGTGAAGAAAGGGGACCCTCTTTTTTTTTAATTTTAATTGATATATTTATTTTCAGAAAAACAGTATTCATTATTTTTTCACCACACCCAGTGCTCCATGCAATCCGTGCTGTCTATAATACCCACCAACTGGTACCCCAACCTCCCACAGCCCCTCCACTTCAAACCCCTCAGATTGTTTTTCAGAGTCCATAGTCTCCACCTCCCCTTCCAATTTACCCCAACTCCCTTCTCCTCTCTAACACCCCTTGTCCTCCATGATATTTGTTATGCTCCACAAATAAGTGAAACCATATGATAATTGACTCTCTCTGCTTGACTTATTTCACACAGCGTAATTTCTTCCAGTCCCATCCACGTTGCTACAAAAGTTGGGTATTCATCCTTTATGATGGAGGCAATTAATCTTTGACAAAACAGGAAAAAATATACAGTGGAAAAAAGACAGTCTTTTCAATAAATGGTGCTGGGAAAACGGGACAGCTATATGTAGAAGAATGAAACTCGACCATTCTCTTACACCGTACACAAAGATGAACTCAAAATGGATAAGAGACCTCAATGTGAGACAGGAATCCATCAGAATCCTAGAGAAGAACATAGGCAGTAATCTCTTCGATATCAGCCAAAGCAACTTCTTTCAAGATATGTCTCCAAAGGCAAAGGAAACAAAAGCAAAAATAAACTTTTGGGACTTCATCAAAATCAAAAGCTTCTGCACAGCAAGGGAAACAGTCAAAAAAAAAAAAAAAACAAAGAGGCAACCCACGGAATGGGAGAAGATATTTGCAAACGACAGTACAGTCAAAAGGTTGATGTCCAGGATCTATAATGAACTCCTCAAACTCAACACACATGAAACAGGAAAACATATCAAAAAATGGGCAGAAGATATGAACAGACACTTCTCCAATGGAGACATACAAATGGCTATCAGACACATGAAAAAATGTTCATCATCATTAGCCCTCAGGGAGATTAAAATTAAAACCACACTGAGATATCACCTTACACCAGTTAGAATGGCCAAAATTAACAAAACAGGAAACAACATGTGTTGGATAGGATGTGGATAAAGGGGAACCCTCTTCCACTGTTGGTGGGAATGCAAGTTGGTACAGCCTCTTTGGAGAACAGTGTGGAGATTCCTCAAGAAATTAAAAATAGAACTTCCCTATGACCCTGCAATTGCACTCCTGGGTATTTACCCCAAAGATACAGATGTCGTGAAATGAAGGGCTATCTGTACCCCAATGTTTATAGCAGCAATGGCCACGGTCGCCAAACTATGGAAAGAACCAAGATGCCCTTCAACGGACGAATGGATAAGAAAGATATTTTTGCAGAATTCTTATAAAGCAATATATTAAGAAAGAGTAGAAAAGGCTTTCAATCATGAATGGCATAGCCACATCATGAAATATCATGCAGACTCTGAAGTAAAGAATCAGCATTACCTTAGTTGACTGGAGGCAAGTTCATGAGGTATTATTGAGTAAAAGGGAAGAATGGAAGCAGGTAGGAAAAAAGGCAGCCCTAAAACATAAGAAGAATTTCTGATGAGCATATGATACAACCTATCCTTTTGTACAGTGTATGAATGTGCATGTGTGCATAATCCAGGAAGAGTTTTTCAGTTTTATTCATTTATTCATTATTATGTATGTTATTCAGCAAACAGTATGTCATTCATTTTTGGTGCATTGTTCCAAGATTTATTTTTTACATATAACAACCAGTGCTCCATACAATATGAACCCTCCTTAATACCCATCACTAGGCCAACACATCCCCCAACCCATTCCCCTCTAAAACCCTTGGTTTGCTTCTCAAAGTCCACAGTCTCTCATGGTTTGACTCCCCCTCAGGTTTCCCCCCTTTCATTTTTCCCTTCCTTGCACTAATGTCCTCCATGTTATTCCTTATGTTCCTCAAGTAAGTGAAACCATATGATAACTGACTTTCTCTACTTTACTAATTTCACTCAGGAAGAGAAGTTTTTAAAGACACTAAGTACTTAAGGAATAAAGATTGTCAGGAGGAATGAAATTAGGTCAAGTATACTATTTTCAAAACAACTGTGTACCAGGTGGTGGGTATTAGAGAGGGCACAGATTGCATGGAGCACTGGGTGTGGTGCAAAAATAATGAATACTGTTATGCTGAAAATAAAAAATAAATTAAAAAAACAACTGTGTAAAACAAAATTCAATGAGAATCTAAAACTAATGTATGTGAATACATAAAATAATAATTCAGTGTTGTCAAGATGGGTCACTAATTCCAGATTAAATGTCTAAAGACTTGGAAAAAAATAATATGAGTGAATGATCTTTACAACTGGGGAGCAAGCACTAAGTGATTATTTTTTCTGACATAAAGATATGCAGATTGAAATATGCTTATGAAGGTAAAAGCAATCTTCAGTCAAATGTAAAGAAGAGATGATGGTCAAATATGATGCAACTTTTAGAAATGGATCTCATCACAAAGAGAGAAAGACCCATGGGGAATGACAGAAATGCAAAAACAATTGGGTAATACATATAGAGGTGATTTATTAGCACACAATGTACAAAGTATCATTTATTTTCATTTTTGTTTATTGCAAGGACTGCTAAGTAAAAAAAATATATATTAGTGACAGCTCAATATTTCAGAATGGATAATATCAAAAACGTAATATAAAGAATACCATATACAGAGTGGCAGATCTGAGCCCATACTACTAATAACACAATTCAACACATATATGTCAATACATATACACTAGAACACAATGAAAACAACAAAATTGGTAAAACAAATAGAAACCCCTCTTCTGATTCCTTGTTTGAAAGAATGCAATCAAAAGCAGGAATAAACCACTGACTCCACGGTACAAATGCAATGACATAGTAGAGACAATGTACTGTACAGAAAAAATGAAAAGCTAATTCACAAATATATTCAGCTCCCTTAGTAATGAAACCATTTCAAAGCAAAGCTCCTTCATATAGTTTTCATTGTTAGATAATTGTTTTCATGTGAATGCCCAGAGGAACAGGGGATGCTGTGAAAATGTATGCCTCATACATTATGTTGCAGGGTCTTATCTGCAAGAAATAAATTGGTCTAGGTTTTTCTCATCAGTATGGAAACAGAGTCCAATATGTCCCATTTTAAAAACAAAAAAGAAATGCCCTGACTTCCCTGGACATCCCTCCATAACTAATATTATTATTTTGTTTAACTGCAAAACTCAGTGGTTATGTTCTATTTTTACTGGAAGTACTTTATGCCTCCCATCCCTTCATTTCCTTGTCACCAATCACCCATGTGTTGCTGAGCTCATTATTCACTTCTTTCTTTAACATCCCCAATGAATTCATTCATCAGTTCATCAGACATGCAATTGAGCATAGAGATCCCCAGGTTCTGGGCAAGGCTGGAGGCTGTCAGGTAACCTCAGGTAAATGCAGCAGGCTTGGATTTTGTCTAACCTTTGCCTTCAGGACCTGCTGGGCTCTGGGACTCACCTGAATGGCAGCTCTGAAGGAGGGGTCTCTATGTGGTAGTTTGAATTCCTCCTGTGTGGGGATGATGGTGACTAAACTCTGTCCCCTCACAAGATGGCAGGAAGGTGGCTGGCATCAGTCTTCCAGCCAAGCTTAGGATTCCAGAGACAACAGTCTTGTACCATCCAGCCCAAGGAGGCACAGGCAGAGTATCTCCTGCTACACAGGATATATTTAGAGCTTCCTCTGTCTGTTCATGAGGCATGTTTCCTTCCTGCTCCTCTAACTTCTAAGCACATGAGTTTCCTATGTTACACTGCTGTAGACATGAAGGAAAATTTTCCTGGAGATTGTGTGCTCCTTACAGACTAGGTTATAACCAAGTGAATCCAGAGCTCTTCCTCAGGAGCTCTGTTGTTCCCAGAGTATGGACCTTCACCTTATCCTAACCCTGACTTCAACTTTCCACAAAGTCTAGGACTGAGCAATGTGTATCAATTAGATCCCTTGGATCTAATGTTGACTTGTGTTGGACACACAGCCCTGTGATCTATAGAATATCACTATTTGCCTTTTCAGTGAGGAGAACTAAGATATTTTGATATAAACCTTGAGCAAGGGATGCCTAGGTGGCTCAGCCCATTGGGTGTCTACCTTCAGCTCAGGTCATGATCCTGGGATACTGGGATTGAGTCCCATATCAGGCTCTTTCCTAGTGCGGAGCCTGTTTCTCCCTCTGCATGCTCTTTCTCTATCTCTCTGTGATAAATAAATAAATAAAGAAAATCTTAAACAAACAAACAAACAAACATCTTGAGCAAGACATACCTCAGCTCCATGACACATTTTCCAAATGATTAGGAATTTCATACTTGTAAATTTAGTTATTTGGTCCCTTACAAATTATTAACAAGAATTTTTTAATTATAAGAATTATAAGAAATATATTTAGAATTTTTTTGCACTCTTTTAATGATTTTGGAATAAAAATAATAAGCACATTTGTTCCTATAGCTTCCAGAATGAACCAAGTCTTGCAAACACTTTTTTTTTTTAGCCCAATGAGAACCATTTCAGAGTTTTTGACCCCTTGAATTGTCAGACCATAAATGTGTTTTAAACACTAATGTACTCATTTTACATTGTCATTAGTAACTGAATAAAAACACTTATCCAATAAAATTTTGCTCAGGAAACTAAGCTTAAGCGATCTCAGGAACTTGTTCTTTCCTATGACAACTGGCCACGTAGAGTCTCCTTCACAAAGAATGTTTTCAGAGCCCTCTTTACATCTTTGTTCCTCAGGCTGTAGATAAAGGGGTTCAGCATGGGTGTGACCACCGTGTACATCACTGAGGCCACTGCACTTGCGTGGGAGCTCTGGGTAGCAGCAGAGCTAAGGTACACACCAAGCATTGTACAATAAAATAAGGAGACAACAGAAAGGTGTGATGCACAAGTGGAAAATGCTTTATACTTGCCCTGAGCTGATGA
Source organism: Mustela nigripes (assembly GCF_022355385.1). Taxonomy (NCBI): domain Eukaryota; kingdom Metazoa; phylum Chordata; class Mammalia; order Carnivora; family Mustelidae; genus Mustela; species Mustela nigripes. The sequence continues at coordinate 11,176,308 of NC_081558.1, read as the reverse complement.
TATTCCACATATGGAGGAAACAATCTTAGAATAAGAGTAAAGGATCCCAGAAAAAGGGCCACCACCCAGCAGGACAGCTGCAGAATACATCACCATATTATTGAGAAAGGTGTCAGAACAGGCAAGTTGGATCATCTGATTGAGTTCACAGAAATAGTGGGGGATTTCCACCTCTGTACAGAAGGACAGCCGCAACACCATTAAGGTTTGTAGAAGGGAATGAAGTATACATATGGTCCAGCACATTAGAACCAGAAGTCTACAAAGCTGAGGGTTTATGATAACCATGTAGTGTAGAGGCTGACAGATGGCCACAAAGCGATCATAGGCCATCACGGCCAGGAGAAAGACATCCAATACAGCAAAGAGTACGAAAAAATAAATCTGTGTGACACAGCTTGCATAGGTTATGACTTTACTTTCTGTCTGTATATTCATCAGCATCTTAGGGACAGTGGTGGAAGTGGAAGAGATGTCTACAAAGGAGAGGTTGGCCAGGAAGAAGTACATGGGGGTGTGGAGGTGGGAGTCAGAGTGGACGGCCAGAATGATGAGCAGGTTTCCAACCACAGTGATCAGGTACATGGAGAGGAAAAGCCCAAATATGAGGGGCTGCAGTTCTGGTTCCTCTGAAAATCCCAGAAGAAGAAACTTTGAAAATCGTGTATCATTGCTGGCTTTCATGTGGTGGAGGTGACTTCATGGACAGAGGCAATAGCATGATTAATTTTCATACACTCACAGACTTAAAATGCTAACTTTTAAATTTTGTAGTTTAATTCATAATTAATTTTGTAGTATGTATTTATTTTAATATTTTGCACATGGATAGGGTCCCATTCAGGGGAGCCCCTGTACTACCATAGTTATGGGATTTTTGTTTCTATCACTTAATTTACAAAAGACCACGCATTCCACATTTTTAGTTAAAAATTATTGCAAATCCCAGAAATACAAATTAAGTCCTGGCCATGATTTAGGCATTTCTAGGTGATGAATATAGGGTTGTAAAGAACAAAATTCCCTATCACTCAATAATGGAGAAATAATATATTAACAAATAAGAAAATAAATAGCATTTCAGAGGGTAGGAGATGGTATGAAGAAAAAGAAAGCACGGATAAAGCAGAGTGAATATGGCATGCTATTTTCTTGGGTATGTACGTCAATTCTGTGAACAAGGTGACATTGGAACAAAAAATCTCAAGTAAGAGATGGAGGCAGCTCAAGGATTACAGAGGAGAGGGAATTGCCAATGCAAAGGCCTTGAGAAAAGTACTTATTTCCAAATGTTCACGTGAAAAAAGCAAAGCCAGTGCTACAAGCAGAATGAGCAGAAGGGAGCCTGAGTAGAGAAGTGGCCTCTCTGCTAACTTGAAACCTCAAGGCAAAGGGTCTTCCTTGTCCACACTGCCTCTCCCACTGTATTCATTGTGTTGCAAAGGCATCACATGAATTGAACCAGATCCCCTTCTTAGTGGCCTCTCTTGTCACCTTGGGAGTCCTGAGTCCTTGCACTTTGTTATGGGGACTGCTCACATTCTACAAGTCACACACACGCACACAACACCATTCCCTGCCATCTTGATTGTGCCAGGAATAGAAATGGATTCAATCCACATAGTCCAGATCACTAACTGTTCCCCTGCAAAATGCAGAAATGCCAATTCTTAAGCCTACCATGGGCAAATAATTTATTTAAATATTAAAATATATGCCCAAATACACACACACACACACACACACACACACACATTTTTAAAATTGAGCATTGGGTTAAACAAACACTTCACAAAAGGAAGTATACATAACACAACAAATGTTGGGCATTTTTATATCAAACGCTGGAGACTTATTTTTCATGTACCCTCTGCATCATTTCTGGCCAATTCATTTCTATGTGGTCTGATAGGGGATGTTAGTCCCTTTCTCTCTTCTCTATGTGGCATATTTTCTTGATATTCTTGAGCTTTGGGTATAGACCTATTTTACGAACCCAGTGGGCACACTCAAATCCTCATTCTGGGTTTCGCCCAATGTGCAATGGGGTCCACAGACCATGCTCTACAATCCTGTCCACCATGATAATTCTATCTTTTTGTACTCACTAATTTCCTTCATATCATTTTGTCTGTGGATCATTTCATACACACATTTATTTCATTATGTTCTGTCCCCATTGTGAGGGTTCATGTTTAAAAGTGCAGGGACTTCAACTTTGTTCATTTTTGTTTTTTCACCAAGTTTTGTGAATATATGTGTTTAATATAAAAAGCCCTTCAAATATGGATAGGTATAGAATGAACAGAATAAAGAGATCATAAAACCAGGTTAAACTGTAAATTGACTCTCTCTGCTTGATTTATTTCACTCAGCATAATCTCTTCCAGTCCCGTCCATGTTACTACAAAAGTTGGGTATTTATCCTTTCTGATGGAGGCATAATACTCTATAGTGTATATGGACCACATCTTCCTTATCCATTCGTCCGTTGAAGGGCATCTTGGTTCTTTCCATAGTTTGGCGACTGTTGCCATTGCTGCTCTAAACATTGGGGTACAGATGGCCCTTCTTTTCACGACATCTGTATCTTTGGGGTAAATACCCAGGAGTGCAATGGCAGGGTCATAGGGAAGTTCTATTTTTAATTTCTTGAGGGATATCAAGAAATTAAAGGAATCTCACTGTTCTTCAAAGAGGCTGCACCAACTTGCATTCCCACCAACAGTGTAAGAGGGTTCCCCTTTCTCCACATCACCCCCAACACATGTTGTTTCCTGTCTTGTTAATTTTGGCCATTCTAACTGGTGTAAGGTGTGTGGAGAATAACAAATAGCATGGAGGGCATGAGGAGTTAGAGAGGAGAAGGGAGTTGGGAGAAATTGGAAGGGGAGGTGAATCATGAGAGACTATGGACTCTGAAAAACAATCTGAGGGGATTGAGGTGGTGAGGGTGTGGGAGGTTGGGGTACCAGGTGGTGGGTATTATAGAGGGCACGGATTGCATGGAGCACTGGGTGTGGTGAAAAAATAATGAATACCATTATGCTGAAAATAAATAAAAATAAATTAAAAAAAATGTAAATCGAGTAATTTCAAAACACTTGTTCTAGGCAAAATTGCATGAAAAACCAAAATTAACTAAAATAGGATATAAAATAACAATTATTAATGATGTCAATATGGGTCAATAATTAAACTGTAGAAGTCCTAGACACAAAAGAATATAATATATAATGTTCCTAAAATACTTAGTATTTGTTTGTTAAATGAGTTAGAAATCAGGCCTCAATGTATAGGGACATTTACCACATGGTAAGGTTGTATTTCAGTTTCCTTGGAAAAGGTTGAATTTCTCAATAAATGCAGGCAAAGGGGTATCTATCTGGAAGACTATGAAATCTGTTCCCTCTCTCAGACCCTATAGAAAACCAGAGGGTTTATGACTTCAGGGTACATGTAACCAAACAATACAGTATAACATCAATAAAACTACATATAAAAATTACAGATGGGCAACACCCCTAAACAAAGCAAGAAATTCAGAAATAAGAAGGTAGACATATTTACATAAAATGTAAATTTTTATGGTCAAATTATATGTTCCAAATGTCAATGGAGAAACAATGATCAGAGGAAACAATTTGAAACGCTGATGATGTTTTAAAAGTAAAAACAGAGAGAGAGAGAGAGATAGAGAGAGAGAGAGAGAATAACATATGGGCATCTAATAATAAAGGCCAATCAGAATAGCAATCAAATACATGAAGTTTGCTGAACCTGAAGGATACTTTAAGAAAACAAGAAACATCTCCATCACCAGCACCTTGGGGGGAAAAATTACAGAGCTGTTGCATATTTTGTTGAACAAACAATGTTGAATTAATTAATCAACAATGTTTAAACTAATTTTATTTTAAATATCTCATTTATTCATCTGAGAGACAGAGAGAGCATAAGCAGGTGGACAGGCAGAGTGAAAGGGAGAAGCTGACTGCTGAGCTGAAAGCCCTCTGTGGGGCTGGATCCCAGAACCTTGGGATAATGACTGAGCTGACGGCAGATGCTTAACTATCTGAGCCACCACTCAGGTACCACTGTGGTTAAAACTTTTAAACAGGTAGCCAAGGGGTTACTGTGAATTTGTGGGCAGGAAGTAAGTGTTACAAGGTTGAAGGCAGAACCTGAAGATAGCTGTGATCCAAATAGAGATATTCTTTACTGCAGGGTTTCTCTGTCTCTGCACCTGGACATTCTGGCCAGAGCCTGCCCTGGGGTGAGGTGTGTCCTGTGCATTGTAGGATGTTTAGATATTCCTGTCCTCCATGAACTCTTCTCCAGTGTAACAGGCAAAGCTGGCTCCAGCTTATCAGTGACTCCCAGAGGACAAAATCATACCCAATTAGATCCACACATTGAGTGTAACAATCTCAACACACTTTTTATAGCATTGCTATATTAGCAGTTTAATAATAAATAATATGAAAGACCTTCAAAAATGAGTAGCTGTTACTCTGTAAAATTGACATTAGCACTAATAATACATTAAATACTTAAGCAAATGGACAAATACAGTGATCACTTGTTCTGGGCTAAGCTGAGTTGACTTTCACATGGTGATGCTTCAATGTTCTTGGCTTCCATTCTCTCTGACCCTGTCATCCATGGACCACTGTGATGTTGGACTCACCTGGCTGGGGTGTGTGACAGGAAGGTTTACTTGTGGAAGTTGAATTCCTCCCTGGATGATAGCTGATAGGGTCTCAAGCTCTGCCCTCAGCTGAGGCAGCAGGAAGGAGTGAAATATTGGTCTCTAGCCAGAGTAAGGACTCAGCACAAATAGACAAGAATCATGGCCCTTCTTGTTGCCAGGACTGACGGACTGGAGACAAGAAGGTATTTACAACTCTCCATGTCTGCTCATTAGCCACACTTCCCTCTTGTGACTCCAAACTCTAAGCACATGATTCCCAAGAGGGAAAGTCCTCTGGACAGAAAGGTTATTTTTCCAATGAACCTCAGTTCCCAAAAGACTAGGTTAGAGGTCATGTGAAATCAGTTTTTCTTTTCTTTTCTAGTGTCTTTCCCTGAACTTGCCCCCTTCCTGATATGTGAATCTTCTAGCATCTCACATCAGCCTGAAGTTACAATTTTCTCCAAGTCTATGATCCAGGGGCCACCTGGATTAGGTCTCTTTACCTTCAAGCATTGATATGTGGTGGGAACTCAGCCCTGCTATCTCCAGACACAGTCTGTTATTCTTTTCAATAGGGCAGAGGAGAGGGCTCTTCTTTTTCTTTTTTTAATTTATTTTCAGCATAACAGTATTCATTATTTTTGCACCACACCCAGTGCTCCATGCAGTCTATGCCCTCTATAATACCCACCACCTGGTACCCCGACCTCCCACCCCCTGCCCCTTCAAAACCCTCAGATTGTTTTTCAGAATCCATAGTCTCATGGTTCACCTCCCCTTCCAATTTCCCCCAACTCCCTTCTCCTCTCTAACTCTCCATGTCCTCCATGCTATTTGTTATGCTCCACAAATAAGTGAAACCATATGATAATTGACTCTCTCTGCTTGACTTATTTCACTCAGCATAATCTCTTCCAGTCCCGTCCATGTTGCTACAAAAGTTGGGTATTCGTCCTTTCTGATGGAGGCATAATACTCCATAGTGTATATGGACCACATCTTCCTTATCCATTCATCCGTTGAAGGGCATCTTGGTTCTTTCCACAGTTTGGTGACCATGGCCATTGCAGAGAGGGCTCTTCTGATAATAAACTTTGGCCACTACACCCATTGGCTTCAAGACATATTTGTTGTTTCAATTAGGAATCTCTCTCTCTCTCTCTCTCTCTCTATATATATATATATATATATAGTGACTTTATATTTACTATATGTTTATTTATATTTCTTACAATTAGAATTTTTTTCTTTATACAAGTTAAGGGCTGTCACTTAGTTCTTTTTTCTTTTTCTTTTTTTTAATTTATTTACTTGACAGAGAGAGAGATCAGAAGTAGGCAGAGAGGCAGGCAGAGAGAGAGGGAAAGCAGGCTCCCTGCTGAGCAGAGAGCCCAAAGGGCTGTCACTTAGTTCTTTGTCATAAAATGATGTTATATAGTGTTAAAACAGATATGTTTAAATCATTTTCTGTACTATAAAGTGAGGTTTCATCTTATAGGGATTGTTTGATTTAATTATTATAAAAATATTATCCTGAGGAAGTAAACTTATGAACTCCAATCTATGTTCCAGAAATGATACTTGGTGCTGTCTCGTGAACTGTTCACATTGAATATATGGGTATGTTGTGGGCCTGAAGTGTCATTCTGCAGGATGATTCTAGCTTTCAAGCTCTCAGGCAGTTTCTCAACCAGAAATGAACTTATCCCTGGGCATGTCTGGCAATGTCTGAAGGGATGCTGCTGAACACTCACAGTCCAAAGGAAAGCACCCCAAAATATTATTATCCTACAACAAATGACAACCATAAATCCCGAGAAACCCATCCAGACTAGCACCTCTCCAACTTCAGTGTTCCTGTGAATCCACACAGATCCCACTAAATATTCGGGATCTTATCTTATTTCCAGGGTGGCTCAGAGATTCTGTATTTCCAGCAAGTTTCCAGGTGATGTTGGTGTGTGGATCCTGGTATACAGATCACTCTTCTTTATCAAGGCTGTGTGATCCAGTATTAGAGATAGTTGCAGGGAGTTTTAAGTCTTCTGCACTGAATGTGGTCATTGCACAAAATTATGATGGAAACCTGTATTCACTCATTCCTGAGGCTGTGTAAAATCTGGGTTTATTGTTTTTATAAGTGACTAAAGTAGCACACATATGAAAAAGACTTTATAGTATGCAGAATAAAACCCTCCCAAATATGTCCAGAGCAATGTTTCATGGGGGAATGATGTGCTCAAAGCACACATCACATTGGAGCAATAGGAGGAAAATACACTTAAGGAGCAGGAAGGGAGCTGTAAATATCTCTTGTGCTATTGTTCCTCAACAGGTGTAACCTTGTGATGCTGGGGCATGGTTATTTCTTTTGGAGTCCTAAGTCTGGGTAGAAGACTCCTGTTGTATTGTTTGAGAACAGAGCTTCAGTGTCCATCATCAACCATCTAGGGAGTAATTTGGACTTCTACATAAAGACCACCATGCAGGTGAGTCTGAGAAACCAGCAGATATTGCAAGAAAGGGCCACAGAGAATAGAAGGGTGAGAACATTTACCTGAAACCACCTGAGAGCCAATTCAGCCTAGCCCAGCAACACGACATCGCTAAGGTTGTTGGCTTGCTTGATTAGCTAATGATTAGATTTAGTTAAGATCCTAAAAAGAGAAGTAAACACTGAAATCAATCATGCAGGAGAGACTTTTGAGGATTAAGTAGTACTGATAGAAGAGTGGTGATGGGTGACAGAAAGTGGTCGAAGTGAGTAGAACACCAGTCCAAGAATTTTTGCAATTAAGAGGAATAAATTTATATGATAATAGCTCCAATAGCTAAGTAGTGAAATGAAGGAAGTTTTCTTCTTAAAAGCCAGGGAAAATTTGAGCATGTCCCCATATTGACGAGAAATACCCAGACCAATGAGTCATAAGACATACATTTCCAGTGAATTGTTGACCTGTTTCTTTCTGGGCATTTCAATAAATTTTTAATTTAATTAATTAATTAATTTATTTATTTAAAATTTAAAATTTACTTTCAGCGTAACAGTATTCATTGTTTTTGCACCACAGCCAGTGCTCCATGCAATCTGTGCTCTCTCTAATATCCACCACCTGGTTCTCCCAAACCCCCACCCCCCACCCCTTCAAAACCCTGATTGATTTTCAGAGTCCATAGTCTCTCATGGTTCACCTCCCCTTCCAATTTCCCTCAACTCCCTTCTCCTCTCCATCTCCCCTTGTCCTTCATGCTATTTGTTATGCTCCACAAATAAGTGAAACCATATGATAATTGGCTCTCTCTGATTGACTTATTTCACTAGCATAATCTCTTCCAGTCCCGTCCATGTTGCTACAAAAGTTGGGTATTCGTCCTTTCTGATGGAGGCATAATACTCCATAGTGTATATGGACCGCATCTTCCTTATCCATTCATCTGTTGAAGGGCATCTTGGTTCTTTCTACAGTTTGGCGATCATGGCCATTGCTGCTATAAATATTGGGGTACGGATGGCCCCTCTTTTTACTACATCAGTATCTTGGAGTAAATACCCAGTAGTGCAATGGCAGGGTCATAGGGAAGCTCTAATTTTAATTTCTTGAGGAATGTCCACACTGTTCTCCAAAGTGGCTGCACCAACTTGCATTCCCACCAACAGTGTAAGAGGGTTCCCTTTCTCCACATCCCCTCCAACACATGTTGTTTCCTGACTTGCTAATTTTGGTCACTCTAACTGGTATAAGGTGGTATCTCAATGTGGTTTTAATTTGAATCTCCCTGAGGGCTAGTGATGATGAACATTTTTTCATGTGTCTGATAGCCATTTGTATGTCTTCATCGGAGAAGTGTCTCTCCATATCTTCTGCCCATTTTTTGATATGATTATCAGTTTTGTGTGTGTTGAGCTTGAGAAGTTCATATGGATCCTGGATATAAGCCTTTCGTCTGTACTGTCATTTGCAAATATCTTCTCCCATTCCGTGGGTTGCCTCTCTGTTTTGTTGACTGTTTCCTTTGCTGTGCGGTAGCTTTTGATTCTACCAAACTTTCAAAGAAAAAATAACTCCTATTCTCTTGAAGCTGTTTCAAAAAATTGAAACAGAAGGAAAACTTCCAGACTCTTTTCATGAAGCCAGCATTACCCTGATCTCCAAACCAGGCAAAGACCCCACCAAAAAGGAGAATTTCAGACCAATATCCCTGATGAATATGGATGCTAAGATTCTCAACAAGAACCTAGCAAACAGGATCCAACAGCACATTAAAAAGATTATCTACCATGACCAGGTGGGAATCATCCCTGGGTTACTAGGATAGTTCAACATTTGCAAATCAATCAATGTGATGGAACAAATCAATAAGAGAAGAGAGAAGAACTACATGGTCCTCTCCATTGATCCAGAAAAAGCATTTGACAAAATCCAGCATCCGTTCCTGATTAAAATACTGCAAAGTATAGGGATAGAGGGACCATTCCTGAACAATTCTAACCAATGCCATTCCGATCAAAATTCCACCGGTATTTTTCAAAGAGCTGGAGCAAATAATTCTAAAATTTGTATGGAATCAGAAGAAACCCTGAATCACTAAGGAAATGTTAAAAAACAAAGACAAAACCAGGGGCATCATGTTACCTGATTTCAAGCTTTATTACAAAGCTGTGATCACCAAGACAGCATGGTACTGGCATAAAAACAGGCACATAGATCAGTAGAACAGAGTCGAGAGCCCAGACATGGACCCTCAACTCTATGGTCAAATAATCTTCAACAAAACAGGAAAAAATATACAGTGGAAGAAAGACATTCTCTTCAATAATGGTGCTGGGAAAACTGGACAGCTATATGTAGAAGAATGAAACTCGACCATTCTCTTACACCGTACACAAAGATCAACTCAAAATGGAAAAAGACCTCAATGTGAGACAGGAATCCATCAGAATCCTCGAGGAGAACATAGGCAGTAGCCTCTTTGATATCAGCCACAGCAACTTCTTTTAATATATGTCTCCAAAGGCAAAGGAAACAAAAGTGAAAATGAACTGGTTGGACTTCATCAATAATTTTTTAAATTAATATATGAAAGGGGTATAGGAGAAAAGCTCTACATTGCAATTATTTCCTTCCTGGTGGGTATGAATATTTTTGGGGGTTTCTTAGGCATTTGTTTTCTGTTTTGTTTGGTGGGTTTCAAGTGTTTATATTCCTGGTTTTTTATTTCATATTTTCAAGCATGGGAATTGAATTTTTTTCCATTAACTTTGTTATTTGACCTTTAGTTCCTTAATGTAGATGTAGATGTATTCGAGGGTATTAGGAAAGTTAATATATTTTGTGTGCTCAAAGCCATCATGCCATAATTTACTCCCCCCTTGCTTAAGTGTAGAAAGTTCTGCAACATCTAAAGTAATAAATCAGTTTTTATATGAGTTTTCTCCCTGTGTTCACATTTCTATTATTCTTTATTGTACTTTTTGGCATTTTGTGATTAGACCTATTTCTGAAAGTCATGCCATAAGCACCAAAAGGTATTCTTTTTTTTTGACAAAATTCAACATTTATTTACAATAAAATTTCTTTTTAAATTTTTTAAATTTTTTATTTTTTTATAAACATATATTTTTATCCCCAGAGGTACAGGTCTATGAATCCAGGTTTACACACTTCACAGCACTCACTCAAGCACATACTCTCCCCAGTGTCCATAGCCCCACCACTCTTCTCCCAACCCCTCTCCCCCCCAGCAACCCTCAGTTTGTTTTGTGAGATTAAGAGACACTTATGGTTTTTCTCCCTCCCAATCCCATTTTGTTTCATTTATTCTTCTCCTACCCACTTAAGCCCCCATGTTGCATCACCACTTCCTCATATCAGGGAGATCATATGATAATTGTCTTTCTCTGCTTGACTTATTTCTCTAAGCATGATAAACTCTAGTTCCATCCACTTTGTTGCAAATGGCAAGATTTCATTTCTTTTGATGGCTGCATAGTATTCCATTGTGTATATATACCACATTTTCTATATATACCACATCTTCTTTATCCATTCATCTGAAGATGGACATCTAGGTTCTTTCCATAGTTTAGCTATTGTGGACATTGCTGCTATAAACATTCGGGTGCACGTGCCCTTTCGGATCACTATGTTTGTATCCTTAGGGTAAAACCCAGTAGTGCAATTGCTGGGTCATAGGGCAGTTCTATTTTCAACATTTTAAGGAATCTCCATGCTGTTTTCCAGAGTGGTTGCACCAGCTTGCATTCCCACCAACAGTGTGGGAGGGTTCCCCTTTCTCCACATCCTCGCCAGCATCTGTCATTTCCTGACTTGTTGATTTTAGCCGTTCTGACTGGTGTGAGGTGATATCTCATTGTGGTTTTGATTTGTATTTCCCTGATGCCGAGTGATATGGAGCACTTTTTCATGTGTCTGTAGGCCATCTGAATGTCTTCTTTGCAGAAATGTCTGTTCATGTCCTCTGCCTAATTCTTGATTGGATTATTTGTTCTTAGAGTGTTGAGTTTGCTAAGTTCTTTATAGATTTTGGACACTAGTCCTTTATCTGATATGATGTTTGAAAATATCTTCTCCCATTCTCTCAGTTGTCTTTTGGTTTTGTTAACTGTTTCCTTTGCTGTGCAAAAGCTTTTGATCTTGATAAAATCCCAATAGTTCATTTTTGCCCTTGCTTCTCTTGCCTTTGGCGATGTTCCTAGGAAGATGTTGCTGCGACTGAGGTTGAAGAGGTTGCTGCCTGCGTTCGCCTCAAGGATTTTGATGGATTCCTTTCTCACATTGAGTTCCTTCATCCATTTTGAGTCTATTTTTGTGTGTTTTGTAAGGAAATGGTCCAATTTCATTTTTCTGCATGTGGCTGTCCAATTTTCCCAACACCATTTACTGAAGAGGCCGTCTTTTTCCATTGGACATTCTTTCCTGTTTTGTCGAAGATTAGTTGACCATAAAGTTGAGGGTCTATTTCTGGGCTTTCTATTCTGTTCCATTGATCTATGTGTCTGTTTTTGTGCCAGTACCATGCTGTCTTGATGATGACAGCTTTGTAATAGAGCTTGAAGTCCGGAATTGTGATGCCACCAATGTTGGCTTTCTTTTTCAATATCCCTTTGGCTATTCGAGGTCTTTTCTGGTTCCATATAAATTTTAGAATTATTTGTTCCATTTCTTTGAAAAAGATGGATGGTACTTTGTGTCGGACTCCGGTAGGTTTTGCGGGCAGACAGGCACGAGGAGAGCGTCCGGGCCAGCCGGTAGCTCCCCTTTGGGCTGAGCGGGATGGCGAGTGTCGCGAGTCCAGGCGCATTAACGAACCACACCAGACTCGGGGGATCTGTCGAAGCAGGATCTCACTTTATTGAGCGGGGTTGCAGCTTATATTGGGTAGGGGATGGGAAATGAGGTCAGCGGGGAGAGAGCCTATGGGGTTTGGTTACGTAGTCAGTAACTGGGTAGGGTGTGTTGGGCGAGAGGAGGAAATATCAGAGATATGTGGAACCGAAACCGCCACGTTGGCGCCAATACTGCCACGGTGGCGCCTTTTCTAGCCGGAAGAGAAGGCAGGCCAGCGCCATCTTTGCTGTGCCCAACAACTTTGATAGGAATTGCATTAAATGTGTAGATTGCTTTAGGTAGCATAGACATTTTCACAATATTTATTCTTCCAATCCAGGAGTATGGAACATTTTTCCATTTTTTTGTGTCTTCCTCAATTTCTTTCATGAGTGCTTTCTAGTTTTCTGAGTATAGATTCTGTGACTCTTTGGTTAGGTTTATTCCTAGTTATCTTATGGTTTTGGGTGTAATTGTAAATGGGATTGACTCCTTAATTTCTCTTTCTTCTGTCTTGCTGTTGGTGTAGAGAAATGCAACTGATTTCTGTACATTGATTTATATCCTGACACTTTACTGAAATCCTGTACTAGTTCTAGCAGTTTTGGAGTGGAGTCTTTTGGGTTTTCCACATATAGTATCACATCATCTGCAAAGAGTGATAGTTTAACTTCTTCTTTGGCGATTTGGATGTCTTTAATTACCTTTTGTTGTCTGATTGCTGAGGCTAGGACCTCTAGTACTATGGTGAATAGCAGTGGTGATAATGGACATCCCTGCCATCTTCCTGACCTTAGTGGAAAAGCTTTCAGTTTTTCTCCATTGAGAATAATATTTGTGGTGGGTTTTTAATAGATGGCTTTGATGATATTGAGGTATGTGCCCTCTATCCTACACTTTGAAGAGTTTTGATCAAGAAGGGATGCTGTACTTTGTCACATGCTTTTTCAGCATCTATTGAGAGTATCATATGGTTCTTATTCTTTCTTTTATTGATATGTTATATCACATTGACTGATTTGCAGATGTGGAACCATCCTTGCAGCCCTGGAATAAATCCCACTTGGTCGTGGTGAATAATCCTTTTAATGTACTATTGAATCCTATTGGCTAGTATTTTGGGGAGAATATTCGCATCTGTGTTCATCAAGGATATTGGTCTCTAGCTCTCTTTTTTGATGGGATCCTTGTCTGATTTTGGGATCAAGGTGATGTTGGCCTCAAAAAATTAGTTTGGAAGTTTTCCTTCCATTTCTATTTTTTGGAACAGTTTCAGGAGAATAGGAATTAGTTCTTCTTTAAATGTTTGGTAGAATTCCCCCGGGAAGCCATCTGGCCCTGGACTTTTGTTTGTTTGGAGATTTTTAATGACTTTTCAATCTCCTTACTGGTTATGGGTCTGTTCAGGCTTTCTATTTCTTCCTGGTTCAGTTGTGGTAGTTTATATGATTCTAGGAATGCATCCATTTCTTCCAGATTGTAAAATATGTTGGCGTAGAGTTGCTCATAGTATGTTCTTAAAATAGTTTGTATTTCTTTGGTATTAGTTGTGATCTCTCCTCTTTCATTAATGATTTTATTTATTTGGGTCCTTTCTCTTTTCTTTTTGATAAGTCTTGCCAGGGGTTTATCAATTTTTTTAATTCTTTAAAAGAACCAGCTCCTAGTTTCCTTGATTTGTTCTATTGTTTTTTTTTGGTTTCTATTTCATTGATTTCTGCTCTGATCTTTATGATTTTTCTTCTCCTGCTGGGCTTAGGGTTTCTTTCTTGTTCTTTCTCCAGCTCCTTTAGGTGTAGGGTAAGGTTGTGTACCTGAGACCTTTTTTGTTTCTTGAGAAAGGCTTGTACTGCTATATATTTTCCTCTCAGGACTGCCTTTGTTGTGTCTCACAGATTTTGGAATGTATTTTCATTATCATTTGTTTCCATGATTTTTTTCAATTCTTCTTTAATTTCCCGGTTGACACATTCATTCTTTAGAAGGATGTTGTTTAGTCTCCATATATTTGGGTTCTTTCCAAACTTCCTCTTGTGGTTGAGTTCTAGATTCAGAGCATTGTGGTTTGAAAATATGCAGGGAATGATCCCAATCTTTTGATATCGGTTGAGTCCTGATTTAGGACTGAGGATGTGATCAATTCTGGAGCATTTTCCATGAGCACTAGAGAAGAATGTATATTCTGTTGATTTGGGATGAAATGTTCTGAATATATCTGTGATGTCCATCTGGTCCAGTGTGACATTTATGGCCTTTATTTCCTTGTTGATCATTTGCTTGGATGATCTGTCCATTTCAGTGAGGGGAGTGTTAAAGTCCCCTACTATTATTGTATTATTGTTGATGTGTTTCTTTGATTTTGTTATTAATTGGTTTATATAGTTGGCTGCTCCCACGTTGGGGGCATCGATATTTAAAATTGTTAGATCTTCTTGTTGGACAGACCCTTTGAGTATAATATAGTGTCCTTCCTCATCTCTTATTATAGTCTTTGGCTCAAAATCTAATTGATGTGGTATAAGGATTGCCACTCCTGCTTTCTTCTGATATCCATTAGCCTGGTAAATTCTTTTCCACCCCCTCACTTTAAATCTGGAGGTGTCTTTGTGCTTAAAATGAGTTTCTTGGAGGCAACATATAGATGGGTTTTGTTTTTTTATCCATTCTGATACCCTGTTTCTTTTGATTGGGGCATTTAGCCCATTAACATCCAGGGTAACTATTGAGAGATATGTATTTAGTGTCATTGTATTGCCTGTAGGGTGACTGTTACAGTATATTGTCTCTGTTCCTTTCTGATCTATCACTTGTAGGCTCTGTCTTTGCTTAGAGGATCCCCTTCAATATTTCCTGTAGAGCTGGTTTAGTGTTTGCAAATTCTTTCAGTTTTTGTTTGTCCTGGAAGCTTTTAATCTCTCCTTCAATGATAGCCTAGCTGGATATAGTATTCTTGGCTGCATGTTTTTCTTGTTTAGTGCTCTGAAAATATCATGCCAGCTCTTTCTGGCCTGCTAGGTCTCTGTGGATAAGTCAGCTGCCATCTAATATTTTTACCCTTGTATGTTACAGGCTTCTTTTCCCGGGCTGCTTTCAGGATTTTCTCTTTGTCACTGAGACTTGTAAATTTTACTATTAGGTGATGGGGTGTGGGCCTATTCTTATTGATTTTGAGGGGCATTCTCTGAACCTCCTGAATTTTGATGCTCGTTCCCTTTGCCATATTGGGGAAATTATCACCAGTAATTCTCTCCAGTATACCTTCTGCTCTCCTCTCTCTTTCTTCTTCTTCTGGAATCCCAATTATTCTAATGTTGTTTCATCTTATGGTGTCACTATCTCTCGAATTCTCCCCTCGTGGTCCAGTAGCTGTTTGTCCCTCTTTTGTTGAGCTTCTTTATTCTCTGTCATTTGGTCTTCTATATCTCTAATTCTTTCTTCTGCCTCATTTATTCTAGCAGTGAGAGCCTCCTATTTTAATTGCACCTCATTAATAGCTTTTTTGATCTCACCTCGGTTAGATTTTAGTTCTTTTATTTCTCCAGAAAGGGCTTTTATATCTCCTGAGAGGGTTTCTCTAACATCTTCCATGCCTTTTCCGAGCCTATCTAGAACCTTGAGAACTGTCATTCTGTACTCTAGATCTGACATATTACCAATGTCTGTATTGATTAGGTCCCTAGCCTTTGGTACTGCCTCTTGTTCTTTTTT
Organism: Mustela nigripes; assembly: GCF_022355385.1. Lineage (NCBI taxonomy): Eukaryota > Metazoa > Chordata > Mammalia > Carnivora > Mustelidae > Mustela > Mustela nigripes. The sequence goes on along the minus strand of NC_081558.1, from coordinate 11,160,555 downwards.
TTTGTGGTGAGTTTTTCCGCCTTGTCATTTTGTCCAGATAAGAGTATATGAAGGAGCAAGTAAAATACTAAAAGTGTGGCAACAACCCCAGGATAATATGCTTTAATCAAATCAGAAGAGATCCCAAATCGTGAGGGGGGAGAAACGGGATAAAAAGAGGTTCAAAAAGAAGGAAAGGGGGAAAAAAAAAGAAAAAAAGAAAAGAATTAAAAAAAGAAAACGAATAAGGAAAAGTAAAAAAAGAAATATATATATTTATATATTAGATAAACTAGTTAAAAAACGTTTAAAAGGAAAAGGGTAAAAGTAAAAAAAATAGCAAAAAAAGAGAAAAAAAATGAAAAAGAAAAATTTAAATGAACTGCAAGACTAAAAAAAAATCACAGGGAGAAAGCCATGAGTTCCGTGCTTTGCTTTCTCCTCCTCTGGAATTCTGCTGCTCTTCTTGGTATTGAAACCGCACTCCTTGGTAGGTGAACTTGGTCTTGGCTG
>NC_081558.1:11158097-11159963 GCF_022355385.1 Mustela nigripes | reverse complement strand
GAGAGAAAGCCATGAGTTCCGTGCTTTGCTTTCTCCTCCTCTGGAATTCTGCTGCTCTTCTTGGTATTGAAACCGCACTCCTTGGTAGGTGAACTTGGTCTTGGCTGGATTTCTTGTTGATCATCTGGGGGAGGGGCCTGGTGTAGTGATTCTCAAGTGTCTTTGCCCCAGGCGGAATTGCACCGCCCCTACTTGGGGGCCTGGTTGAGTCATTCACTCGGGTTTGCTTTCAGAAGCTTCTGTTCCCTGAGCGCTTTCCATAGAGTTCCGGAGGATGAGAATACAAATGGTGGCCTTCTGGTCTCCACCCGGAGGAGCTGAGAGCCCAGGGCCCCACTCCTCAGTGTGCCCTCAGAGAACAGCGCCCAGTAACTCCCGTTTGCCTAACCTCCAGCTGCGTTCTGAGCTCACCGAGCCTGCGACCGGTTCAAGGTAATCCCGAGCTGCTGCGAGCTTACTGTCGTCTCTGTCTCTGTAGCCGGCTTTCCCGTTCCAATCCCGCAAGCTCTGCGACACTCAGACACCCCCGATCCTTCTGTGACCCTGTGGGACCTGAGGCCACGTTGACCTCATGTGGGATTCGCACTGGTTTAGCCTCTGGAGTGATGTCTCTCAGCAGAACAGACTTTTTAAAGTCCTGATTTTGTGCTCCATTGCTCCACCGCTTGCCGGGACCCAGCCCCTCCCCCCGGGGTCTATCTTCCCTTCGCTTTGGATTCACTTCTCCACCAGTCCTACCTTTCAGAAAGTGGTTGGTTTTTTTGTTTCTAGAATTGCTGTTCTTCTCTTTGATCTGACGATGGATTTGCAGGCGTTTGCAATCTTTAGATAAGCTATCTAGCTGATCTCCTGCTAGCTGAACTAGTCGCAGCCTGCTACTTCTCCGCTATCTTAATACATGTAAAAATTTTATTTGAACACTCGAGAGAGGAGGTACTGTGATATGTATGTTTTATGTACTGCTCCTGCATAGATGATGCAGGGAGAATTCTTTTGTCTGGATTTTCTCTTTAGTATTGAAATATATTTAGCATGTTCCATATAAACATGAAAAGACTCATCTTCACTTCACTGTCTATCCCTCCACAACTACCACTTGACTTTTCTACTCTGGTTAATTGCAAAGATCCTTGGTTTCATGTTCTACTTTTATGCTTCCCATCCTCCACATGTTTGGGTTTCCCTTATTATGATTTACTTGTTAAGGTTGAAACTTGTATTTCTGATTTCCGTGTTCACTTCTATTTTTAGCATTATAAATACATAACTGAATAAACCAATAATTTTCTTTTTTCTTTTTTTTTGGTAGTTACCAAAGAGACAACAAAGAGAAATAAAATGTATCCAAATTCATAATGAAGAAGTCAAACTCTCTCTCTTTGCAGATGACATGATTCTTTATATGGAAAACCCAAAAGACTCCACCCCCAAACTACTAGAACTCATACAGCAATTCAGCAACATGGCAGGATACAAAGTCAATGCACAGAAATCAGTGGCTTTCTTATACACTAATAAGGAAAATACAGAAAGGGAAATTAGAGAATTGATTCCATTTACTATAGCACCAAGAACCATAAGATACCTGGGAACAAACCTAACCAAGGAGGTAAAGGATCTGTACTCGAGGAACTACAGACCACTCATGAAAGAAATTAAAGAAGACACAAAAAGATGGAAGACCATTCCATGCTCTTGGATCGGAAGAATAAACATTGTTAAAATGTCTATACTGCCTAGAGCAATATATACTTTTAATGCCATTCTGATCAAAATTCCACCGGTATTCTTCAAAGAGCTGGAGCAAATAATCTAAAAATTTGTATGGAATCAGAAGAGACCCTGAATCACTAAGGAAATGTTGAA
>NC_081558.1:11125290-11157997 GCF_022355385.1 Mustela nigripes | reverse complement strand
ATTGGAAGAATAAACATTGTTAAAATGTCTATACTGCCTAGAGCAATATATACTTTTAATGCCATTCTGATCAAAATTCCACCGGTATTCTTCAAAGAGCTGGAGCAAATAATCTAAAAATTTGTATGGAATCAGAAGAGACCCTGAATCACTAAGGAAATGTTGAAAAACAAAAATAAAACAGGGGGCATCACGTTACCTGATTTCAAGCTTTACTACAAAGCTGTGATCACCAAGACCGCATGGTACTGGTATAAAAACAGACACGTAGACCAGTGGAACAGAGAAGAGAGCCCAGATATGGAACCTGAACTCTATGGGCAAATCATCTTCAACAAAACAGGAAAAAATATACAGTGGAAAAAAGACAGCCTCTTCAATAAATGGTGCTGGGAAAACTGGGCAGCTATATGTAGAAGAATGAAACTCGACCATTCTCTTACACCGTACACAAAAATAAACTCAAAATGGATAAATGACCTCAGTGTGAGACAGGAATCCATCAGAATCGTAGAGGAGAACATAGGCAGTAATCTCTTCGATATCAGCCACAGCAACTTCTTTCAAGATATGTCTCCAAAGGCAAAGGAAACAAAAGCGAAGATGAACTTTTGGGACTTCATCAAAATCAAAAGCTTCTGCACAGCAAAGGAAACAGTCAACAAAACAAAGAGGCAACCCACGGAATGGGAGAAGATATTTGCAAATGACAATACAGACAAAAGGTTGATATCCAGGATCTATAAAGAACTCCTCGGGATGCCTGGGTGGCTCAGTTGGTTAAGCAGCTGCCTTCGGCTCAGGTAATGATCCCAGCGTCCTGGGATCAAGTCCCACATTGGGCTTCTTGTTCCGCAGGGAGTCTGCTTCTCCCTCTGACTCTGCCTGCCACTCTGTCTGCCTGTGCTCTCTCTCTCTTTCTCTCTTTCTCCGACAAATAAATAAATAAAATCTTAAAAAAAAAAAAAAGAACTCCTCAAACTCAACACACACAAATCAGGCAATCATATTAAAAAATGGGCAGAAGATATGAACAGACACTTCTCCAAACAAGACCTACAAATGGCTATCAGACACATGGAAAAATGTTCATCATCACTAGCCATCAGGGAGATTCAAATTAAAACCACATTGAGATATCACCTTACACCAGTTAGAATGGCCAATATTAGCAAGACAGGAAACAACATGTGTTGGAGAGGATGTGGAGAAAGGGGAACCCTCTTCCACTGTTGGTGGGAATGCAAGTTGGTGCAGCCTCTTTGGAGAACAGTGTGGAGATTCCTCAAGAAATTAAAAATAGAGCTTCCCTATGACCCTGCAATTGCACTCCTGGGTATTTACTCCAAAGATACAGATGTAATGAAAAGAAGGGCCATCTGTACTCCAATGTGTATAGCAGCAATAGCTATGGTCGCCAAACTGTGGAAAGAACCAAGATGCCCTTCAACAGATGAATTGATAAGGAAGATGTGGTTCATATACACTATGGAGTATTATGCCTCCTTCAGAAAGGATGAATACCCAACTTTTGTAGCAACATGGACGGGACTGGAAGAGATTATGCTGAGTGAAATCAGTCAAACAGAGAGAGTCAATTATCATATGGTTTCACTTATTTGTGGAGCATAATAAATAGCATGGATGACATGGGGAGATAGGAGAAGGGAGGACTGGGTGTAGTTTAAAAATAATGAATACTGTCATGCTGAAAAATAAATAAATAAATAGCTGTGGTGACTAAGACCACCTTTCCCATGGAGTGGTATTCAGTAAATCAAAAGAAAAAAATAATCACTATGCTATATTTTATTTGAGAAGAAATTATTTTTAAAACCTTTCTGTAGCCCTTTGAATAAGAGACAATGTCCAATTCTTCACATTCAAGCCTAGAAATGACATTGAGACATAGGAAAATGACAAATGGAAAATCACTTGGATATCAGAGATATCACAAAGCTTAATAAAATAAGTTACATCAAGCAGATAGAGTCAATTATCAAATGGTTTCACTTATTTGTGGAGCATAACACATAGCATAGAGGACATGGTGAGTTAGAGAGGAGAAGGGAGTTGGGAGGAATTGGAAGGGGAGGTGAACCATGAGAGACTATGGACTCTGAAAAACAATCTGAGGGTTTTGAAGGGGTGGGGGGTGGGAGCCCGGGATACCAGGTAGTGGGTACTATTGAGGGCACGGATTGCATGGAGCACTGGGTGTGGTGCAAAAATAATGAACACTCTTATCGGAAAATAAAAAACAATAAAATAAGTGACATATACTGTATGAGAAATCAAATCACAAACAAAGAAAGTCTACCAAATAAATAAGGAAACAAGCTCTACTTCCACCCTCATGATAAAAATTCACAACTTCTGACTCAAAGGTTTTGGACCCAGGCATTTCTTTAGCCCCAAGATGTTTCACCCTTTTAGAGCTGCCATCCCAGAGAATCTGATCAGAGCCCTCTTTATGTCTTTGTTCCTCAGGCTGTAGATGAAGGGGTTCAGCATGGGTGTGACCACTGTGTACATCACTGAGGCTACTGCACCTGAGTGGGAGCTCTGGGTAGCAGCAGAACTAAGGTACACTCCTAGGCTTGTACAGTAAAATAAGGAGACAACTGAGAGGTGAGATGTACAGGTGGAAAATGCTTTATACTTGCCCTGAGCTGATGAAATTCCACTTATTGAGGAAACTATCTTACCATAAGAGTAAAGGATCCCAGCCAGGGGAGCACCACCCAGCAACATAGCTGAAAAATACATCACCATATTATTGAGAAAGGTGTCAGAACATGCAAGTTGGATCATCTGATTGAGTTCACAGAAAAAGTGGGGGATTTCCACCTCTATGCAGAAGGACAACTGCAGTAGCATTAAGGTTTCTAACAAGGAATGCAGGAAACTTATCCCCCAAGTCACTAGAACTAGTAGTCCACAGAGCCAGGGGTTCATGATGACCAAGTATTGGAGGGGGTGACAGATGGCCACAAAGCGGTCATAAGCCATTACAGTCAGGAGAAAGACATCTAATCCTGAAAAGAATATGAAAAAAAACATCTGGCTGAGGCAGCCTTCGTAAGTAATCACTTTGCTCTGTGTCTGGATGTTCCTCAGCATCTTGGGGATGGTGGTGGAGGTGAAACAGGTGTCTGCAAAGGACAGGTTCACCAGGAAGAAGTACATGGGGGTGTGGAGGTGGGAGTCAGAGCTTACAGCCAGGATGAGCAGCAGGTTTCCAAACAGAGTGATCAGGTACATGGAGAGGAAAAGCCCAAATATGAGGGGCTGCAGTTCTGGGTCCTCTGAAAATCCAAGAAGAAGAAATTTTGACATTCCTGTATTGTTTCCTGGATCCATTGTTGGAGCTGACTACCACTACAGGGGAAATAACAAAATTAATTTTCACAGAATTGAGCATTGCTTACATTGTGGGAAAGCTACAAATTATATTTTCCAGTAAGGGAATTAATTTCAATATTTTGTGAATGGATCTGGATCCCTTGAGAGGAACCTCAGTTCCTCTCTGATTAAGAATTTCCATCCAAACATAAGATTGCCCTGTTCCCCAACAGGTCAGGTATTATAAAATTTTAATAAGAAATTATATCACACAGTTTAGTAAATCTAGAATGTTGAAACTGTTTGAAAAATTCCTAGTCATCAAGTAGAGGGTGCAGAATAGCAATAGTCCCTATAATTCAAGGATGGGGATATGATAGAAGCAAATGTAAAGACTAATTAATCATGAGACGGGGACAGATGCCATGAAAACAAAAACAAAAACAAAAACAGAAGCAGTTTAAAGGAGACAATGGGTGGGGTGTTATGGTGGGTGTTCAGGCAAGACTGGCTAAGAAGGTAACATTTGAATAAAGACCTCAGGAAAGAGAGGGTGGAATACAGGAGGTCTTCCTGGCAGAGGGAACAGTCAGTTAAAAGGTGCTGAGCACCTGCTTCTGTCAGAAAATCAAAGCTCAGGGGGAAGCCAGTGTTTCGAGGTGATTGGTCATAAAGGAGAGTGATGACTGATGGTGGCAGTTAATTCTGTAGAGTCACGTAGCCTTATAGCTGCTTAAAGTTCAAGGCACAGGGACTTCCTCATCCACACTATGTACCTCTTGCTCTTTATGAATCCAGTTACAATAGTGTCCTGTCAATTGAACATCGTTCCTTCATATCATCTGTTGATTGAGTTCAGCCTGTGTATTATAAGGGTAACCTTGTGATAAAGGAGCCTGTGTATTCCTGCTCTGAGGAACGCTGTCACTCATCATGGACCGCACACACACACACACTCATGCACACACACACACACACACACACACACACACACAGAGAATCACATACACAGAACACAGCATATCATGTACTCCTGGTGTGTATTATTCTATGCCCTTCTCACCCCACCCGCCACCTGCCCCAGCACACAGCTTAGAATATGAATGGATACACATCGTATACATAAGGTATGTAGACTTTACCATAGGGAACATAGAAATATTACCCAGAAATTCCTATTTCTAGACTCCCAGGGTCAAATTATCTTGGGCTTGTATTTGGAAATGAACACTTTTTGTAAAAAAAAAAAGTGTTTTCTTTACACTTTGTGTAAAGAACATTAATAATTGTGTTCAATAAATAGATAGAGAAAGAGAGAGGAGAGAGGAAAAGGTGTATGGAGGGAGAGAGACATGAGATGGACATAAAGAGTAAAATGATCTAATGAGCTCTGTTGTCCTGAAAGGCTGTAAGGAAGGAAAGCGTCCTTGGTGCTGGTAGCTTCCAATCCTGGCTAGATCCCAATTATGCTGAGCAAAATTAATAAAAGAGCAAAAATAAATCGCCCAAAAGACAAAGGTAGTGACATATTTATGGTGAAGCACCTTCCAGATTGAATATCAAGAGAGAAAAACGAGTAAAGAGAGTAAACCAACACTGCACAAAATTAGGCATTTCTATTAACAGACAGCAAAAAGCAGAATTTTTTCCCCTGTGCCTTTTCTATATTTTTTAACCCACTGATTTGTATTTGGTCCAATGGAGAATGAGGTGAGCCCCTTTATCACTTTTCTTATGTGATATTCTTCTGTGTTTATTTGTCATTCTTAGCCTTTGGGTTTTAGTCACTTTTTTGACTAGTCTGTTGAGCACCACTACTCACAGTTATGTTCCTTGTCCAACATGCAAAGGCCTCCCTGGACTCTGTAAAACCCTAGACACCCTGTGGCAATCTATCCTCTTACTCTGAATACTGCTCATGTCACTTATCTGAACATATTATCTCATACTCATGGTTATCTCACAGCACTCTTACCTGTCACTCTGAGATAAGGACTAAAGAAGTAACAACTTCACCTGCACTCTTCATCTTTTTCTTTAGGTAAGTGATTGTATATGCACTTATATTGGAAGAAATTCAAGAAAATGAGACCTTCTGAAATACAAAGAACGACTGAAGAGATAAAACCAGGTTAAAAAGAGCAGTTTCAGCACCACTACACTGACAATATTGAGGGGAATTTAGAGAACTAACTTGAAACAAGACCTAGAGGAGCAGTAATTCCACAAAATAAACATGGATGAATAAGGAAATTCCCTAAGGCCTTAAATACAAGGGTATAACATTAAAAAGTTCTTAGAAATTTATGTCTATGTATCTTAATACATGTAATTATTGAATGAATTTGTTTATCTTTATATACTGGATTTATTATAGCAATCTTCAATATAATAAACATGTTTTCCTGACAAACACAAAAAAATGAAACCAAATTTTAAGCACGGAGCAGATGCTCTTTCAGCTGTGTTGGATGAATAAGGAATTAGGTATGAAAAACAATTTGAGGGTTTTGAAGGGGTGGGGGGTGGGAGGTCGGGGTACCAGGTGGTGGGTATTATAGAGGGCACGGATTGCATGGAGCACGGGTTGTGGTGCAAAAATGATGAATACTGTTATGTTGAAAATAAATAAAAAATAATTTAAAAAAAAAGGAATTAGGTCTCATTATATACGAACTTGAGAATAAAAGAACATTTTTAAGAAGATTTTATTAATTTATTTGACAGAGAGAGAGAGAGAGAAAGAGAGAGAACAGCAGGGAGAGTAGAAGAAGGAGAAGCAGGCTCCCCGCTGAGCAGGAAGTCTAATGTGGGACTTCATCCCAGGACTCCAAGATCAGGACCTGAGCTGAAGGCAGTTGCTTAACCAGCTGAGCCAGCCAGCACCCTAAGAATAAAAGAATCTAAAAATGTATTTTAGTGTGGGAAGAAACGGTATCTAAAGTTTTAGTTTTATCTCATATAAAGATATATGGGACAAGTGTGCTTGTTCAACAAAGAATTGACAACAATTCTTTGTTGAAAGAGCACACACACACACGCACACACAACCAACCAAAATAAAAACAAAACAAAACAAAACAAAAAAACTTAGGAATAAAGCTACTCTGATCCCACTATAAAAACACCACAGACAATTTTCAATTGAAAATGTGAGTGACTAGCTAAAGCAGACCATGTTAAAGCTCACAGGTAATGAGGTAATTGTAATGGAAGCTCATTAGCAAACCCTTTTTCACATAATACAAGTAAAAAATAATATTTGAACACTCGAGAGAGGGAGTACTGTGATATGTATGTTTCATGTGCTGCTCTTGCATAGATATGCCTGGGAGAATTCTTCTGTCCAGATTTTACTCCTCAGTATGGAAATGTAATCTAATACACCCTGTCTTAAACTTGAAAAGACATGCTCTCATTTCACTGTATATCCCTCTTCAGGTAATACTTGACTTTTTGGCTCTGGTTAATTGTAAAGATTCTTGGTCTCATGTTCTAATTTTATGCTTCCCATGTCCCATTTAATTGGTTTTCCATTATTATGATTTAGTGGTTAGCACAGAACCTTGCATTTCTGAGTACTATTCACTTCTCTATTTAGCATCATATGTACATAAATGAATAAGTCATAGATTTCTTAATCAAGCCAGCAAGCAACCACAGCAAACTCTCAGCTCTGGGCTGGGTTGTCCTGGACTAGCCCTCAGGTGACCTCAGCTAAAACATCTACTCACTAGACCTTCTCTGAAGACCCTACTGGGCAGTAAAATTCATCTAGATGGGGTCTCTAAGAAGAAGGTCTCTAGATGGAAATTAAAATACCTGTCTGGTTGGAAGATGATGGAGGATAAAGCTCTGTCCCCAGACAAGAGAGCAGGAATGGGTCAAACTCCAGTACGCCATCCAGACTTAGTACTGCACAAGAAATGCCCAGGTCTTGTCAATTCCAAGGTTGTCTTCCCTGTGAGACTGCAGCTGGGGAGGTATTTATAGCTGTTTTGGTCTGCTCATTAGGCACATTTCCCTCTTGTTCTTCCATCTTGTAGGCACATGATTTCCCCATGGGACACTAGTGTGGACAGAAAGGAAAGATTTTCTGTTGCATTTCTGTTACTAGGAGACCAGTGATAAGTCAGAAGTCAGTTTTCCTTACCTCTTTTGCATACCTTCTTCTTCCTTTCAGAGATCTAAACTCCCATCACTTTAACCCACTCTTGAGTGAACGTTTTCTCCTATTTAAGACTGAGAAATTGGTCCTGGCTATGTCCCTTTGTCCTCAAAGCATTGACTTGTGATGAATGATACCCCTGATATCTCTAGAAAGTTACTTTAGCTTTTTTCAACAGAAATTAATAGTTTTTTCCTTTTTTTTGAGATTTTATTCATTTATTTGACAAAAAGAGACATGGCAAGAAGGAAACACAAGTTGAGGGGTGGAGGGTGAGAGAGGGCGAAGCAGGCTCTCAGCCGAGCAAGGAGCAAGATGCAGTACTGGATCCCAGCACCTTGGGATCGTGACTGAGCCAAAGGAAGATGCTTAAGGACTGAGGCACTCAGGTGCCCCAAAGTTTGTTCTTTTAATATTAAAAACCTTGCACACTACATTCCTGGCCTTCATGACAATTTTGCCAAAATCAATGAAGAATTTTACAATTTTATCACAAATTCAGATCTGTGACTTGAAACATCACAATAAAATATTTGTTAAATATGAGATATATTTAGAGTGTTTCTGCACTATGGTCAAAGTTTAGCACCTTATAGGAATTGTCTGATTTAATTTTTCCAGAAGCTAATTCTGTAAGGAAGCACTAGTGTGAACTCTATTCCCCATAGGGATAAGAGGCTTGAAGAATTTAGTGATTTCTTAAAATTATCATTGCAGAGAGGAAAGGGTGTTGATTGCATTCTCTCAGGATGCTCCCAGTTTTCAAACTCTGTGCCAGTGGTCCCAACCAGAGGTGGTCCTTGTCCCCTGAGCATAGCTGTCAATGTCTGAGGGATGCTGCTAAACACTTCCAATGAGCAGAACAATTCCCAATACAAATAATGACCCTGTCTAAAGATCAAATGAAAATGTGAATAAATGTACTTCAGAACAGCATTTTCCCAACTTCAAATTGCATGGGAATCATGTAGGATTCTAGCTTAAATGAAGATTCTGCTTTAGCAGGTGCTGGTAGGCCCAGTTCAGCATTTCCAACAAACTCCTGAGTGATGTTGATGTTGCACGTCATGGTCTGTAGAACACTCTCTGAGTAGCAAGGCTGTTGTTTTGTGATAGAGTAAAGTGTGGGTGTTTTTAGGTCTTCTTCCCACAGACACAAAAATATCATGTTTGTATAATACTTTGAATGACTAGTGTATACAGTCATTCTAGGGGCTGTGAGAATTCTGCGTTTGTTTCTTTTATGAAAAGACCCTTGAGGGGCACAAAAAATACTTTTGGAAAAGACTTTCTAGTAGGCAAAATAAAAGCCTCTTTAAGTTGTCCACATTATAATACCTAGAAACTTTGAATATGCCATTTCTTATAGGAAGGACGAGAGTAAGGTAGCAAACAGAATGAGGCTGCTAATTACTGACATTAAACTAAGATTGGCCACGATTATGCAGGTGGAACTAAAGTGATCACCATGGTCCTCCAAATATGGGAGAGGAAAGCAGAATTGTTGGGTCAGAGAGAGACCTGAAGATGCCACATCTTTGGCTTTTAAGATGGAGAGAGGGCATTGAGCCAAAGAATGTTTGTTGCCACTAGAAACAGCAATAGGAAAGAAAAGATTTTCTCCTGGAGCATGTAGAAAGAACCATATGCTACAGACATCTTGATTTTAGCTCACTGTTGAGGACAAAGAGACATAGCCAGGACCAATTTCGCAGTCTTAAATAGGAGCTAAAACAGTGATTCCAGGCTTCTGACCTCCAAAACAATAAGAGCCTATATTTGTTTCTTGAAGCCTCTCATGTGGTCATTTGTTACAGCAGAAAAAGGAATGTAATATGGACATCTATCCAATAAAATTGTTTTAGAGAAAAGCGAACTTTGGCTTCTCAATTCATTTCTCTACTCTTGGGTGAGGGCATTTGTGTTAAAATGCCACCTTAAATGGAGGAAAAATGAAAGAAAGTCAATTTGGGGCTTCTCCTCCATTGCTGAAATGGAATGGAAAAGGTGACTTCCCCATTGCTAAAATGTAAATGTGACTGACTTATTCATTTATTTATCATTTATTTATTTATTTATTTATTTATCTATTTAGGGAAGAGAGAGTGTGCTCACAGGTGAGCCATGGGAAGGGGAGAGGGAGAGGAAAAGAGAATCCTTAAGCAGACTCCCCACTGACCATGGAGCTGACATGAGGCTTTGATCCATGCCCTGAGTTCATCCTGGGAGACAAAATCAAGAGTTGGACCTTAACTGACTGAGCCAACCCTGTGCCCCTTTTATTTATTTTTAAAGTAATCTCTATGTCAAACAAAGGGCTTGAACCCATGTCCCAACGATCAGGAGTTACATGCTCTGACTGCCTGGCTGGCTTGGTTGGTCTAGTGAATGACTCTTGATCTCAGGATTGTGAGTTTTCGCCCAATGTTGTTGTAGAAATCACTTAAAAATAAAATCTTTAAAGAGAAAAAAAAAAAAGGTTGCTTGATCCACTGACTGAGGTGCCCTGTGATATTTATTTATTTATTTATTTATTTATTATTTGTCATCATATAGTATGTCATAAGTTTTTTATTTAAATATTCTCTTTATTAAAATTCTCTTTATTAAAATATAAATTCTGACTTTGTTCCCTTTGTTCCCTTTATTTTTTGTTAATGTACAATGTATTTTGAGATTAAAAAGAATTCATAACTAAAATTGATTTGTTCCATTATACTTTAAGTCTTTGTGTCTAAATATCTATATTCTTTTAATTTTATGTTATTTCAACAATTCACTCTTTTATTTCTATCTTCTCCAAATTTCTTTCAGATTTCCTATCAACATAAGAGATGGGATTATTGATGTGTGTTGCACATACATGTGTAAGAATGTATTTGTAAGAAGTAATACACACATACATACACATACATATATACACAAAACTTTTCTTGGACTCACCCACTATTTTCAAACACTGTATTTATTCCTAACAACATCCACCTGCATTAGAGATAAGGAAACAGAAGTTTCAGATTGATTACATTTCTCTTACAATCATATAACAAATCTTCAAAGCTTTTATTCACTTTTTTGGTTTATGTATAAATGGGCTCAGGCAGTATATGTACTCTTAAATTGATTTTTTGTTAACGTACAATGTATTATTTTTTTCAGGGGTACAGGTCTGTGAATCATCAGTCTTACACAATTCAGAGGATTCACCATAGCATATATAACCTCCTTAATATCCATAACACAGACACCCTATCCCTTCTTCCCACCCCCTGCTCCAGCAACCCTCAGTTTGTTTCTTGAGATTAAGAGTCTATTATGGTTGTCTCCCTCCCCAGTCCCATATTGTTTCATTTTTCCCTTCCTTCCAACCCCCACAACCCCCCATCCTATCTTAAATTCCTCATATCAGGGATATGATATGATAATTGTCCTTCTCTGATTGACTTATTTTTTCTTAGCATAATAACCTCTAGTTCTATCCACAACATTGCAAATGGCAACATTTCAGCTTTTTTGATAGCTGCATTTTATATATGCATTGTGGACATTGCTGCTATCAACATTGGGTTGCATGTATCCCTTCAGATCACTACATTTGTTTCTGTAGGGTAAACACCCAATAGCACAATTGCTGGGTCATAAGGTAGCTCTATTTATAACTTCTTAGGGAATCGCTGTACTGTTTTCCAGAGTGGCTATACCAGCTTGCATTTCCACCAACAATGTAGGAGAGTTCCCTTTTCTCTACACCCTTGCCAACACCTGTCATTTCCTGACTGGTTAATTTTAGCCATTCTGACTTGTATGAGGTGGTATCTCACTGTGGTTTTGATTTGTATTTTCCTGATGTCATGTGCTCATGCTTTTTGTATGATTGCTTTAATTCAGAATATTCTGCATTTTATATCTGTTTAGTTTCTTGTGTGTCATTATAATTCAATGAATTGTTTACAAGAAAAAAATCTGTTATAACTAATCAATGAATTCAGCAAGATATAAAGGCAATATACAAAAATTGGTTGCAATTCTATACACTAAAATGAAATTATCAGAAAATCTTTTAAAAAATCCCATTTACAACTACATCAACAAAAATAAAATATCTAAGAGTACATTTAAACAAGGAGGTGAAGCATCTGTACAGTGGAAACTGTATGACATTGCTGAATGAAACTGAAGACACAAAGAAATGGAAAGATATTCCATGCTCATTATTTGGAAGAATTAATACTGTTACTATATCCCTACTACATTGAAAAACAAAGAAATCTGTGGGTTCAGTGTAATCCCTGTCAACATTTCAATGGCATATTCTACAGAAACAGAACTAACACTCCTTCAATTTTTATGGAATCACAAATACCCCCAATAACCAAAGCAATCATGAGAAAGAAGAACGAACCTGGAGGCAACATCCTCCCTGATTTCAAGCTATATTACAATGGTCTGGTTACCAAAACAGAACGAAATGCCCACAGGTCAATGGAATGGAATAGAGAGCCCAGAAATAAACCCACAGATAAGTGGTTAACAAGTTTATGACAAAAGAGGCAAGAATCTAAATTAAGGAAGGAACGGTGTTTCAATAAATGGTGTTGGGTAAACTGGACAACCACACCCCCCCAAAAAAAAAACTGGACTACTATCTTATACAAAAGGCAAAAATTAATTCACAATGGATTAAAGACTTGAATGTAAGACCTGAAGCCATAAAAAACCCTAAAAGGAAACATATAGGTCTTGGCAACAATTTTTAGAATTTGACAGCAAAAGCAACAGAGCAAAAGCAAAACTAAAAAGATCTACCTCAAAGTAAGTACTTCTGCACAACAGATGAAACCACCAATAAATTAAAAGGCAACCTCCTGGGTAGCAGAGAATATTTGCAAATCATGTATCTAAAGGGTAAATATTCCAGATGTATAAAGAAGTCATGCACTTAATAGCAACAAACAATCTGATTAAACAATGGGCAGATGATCTGAACAGACATTTTTCAATGAAGACATAGAGATGGCCAACAGGGGAGGAGGTCAAGAAGGTGGAGGTGTAGGGGATCCTATTTCAACCATTCCCTGAATTGAGCTGGATATCTACCAGACCACTCTGAACGCCCACACAATCAGCCTGAGACATAAGAAGATATATCAGAATCTATACCAACAGATTATCTCTGACTGCTGGTTTCAAGGTATGAAGCTCCTGCTGAGCAGGGATCCCAATGCAGGCCTTGAACCCAGAACCCCCAGATCATATCCTGAACTTAAGGCAGACACTTAACAGACTGAGCCATGCAGGGGCCCAAGGAATCACATTTGTATGTACCACATGAAAATTCCAACCAGAATTTAGAAAATAATTTAATAAAAACCAAAACATGCCACTGGTCTTTCACCTTAATGAACACACTTTACAAATGACTTTGATATACTGTAATTCAATAAATACATGAAGTGCCTGAGAAAGAACTATTTTTCACAGCAATAAATGTATGATTTAATATTTTGCTTTATCATCCTTGAAGCCAAGTTTGATTCTAAGGCCATATTATGTCACTCTTTTTATGCATATTTGTCTTTTTGGGTAGATTGCACTTGGAGACATGTATTTTATTATCATTTTTTTTTTTGCAAGTGACTATGGAACTCGTGGTGGACAGAAGCTATGTAACAAAAAGATCCTAATGTGTAGAAAAATCCCATGGTCTGCTATAACCACCATTATGTTGGAGTTTGCATTCTTAAGAAAAGCACTTAAGGCAGTGATATACAAAGGAATAATGTTCACAAAAGTGAAGCATAGTTGTCTCAGATTTTTCTCTGTTATAAACTTACATAAGTAGCTGTTATGGCCAAGAGTAGATTTCCCATTGAAGTGTACTTAGGTAAACAAAAGAAAAAAATCACTATGATGCTTTATTTAAGAAGAAATTATTCTTAACATATGCACACAATCCCTCAAATAAGAATGTCCAAATATTTCATATCCAAGGTTAGAAAGGACATTAAGAGAGAAGGAAAATGACAAAGGGAAAATTTCTTGGATATCAGAGTTATCACAAATCTTAATAAAGTGAGTTACAGGGTGCCTGTATGGCTCAGTGGGTTAAGCCGCTGCCTTTGGCTCAGGTCATGATCTCAGGGATCCTGGAATTGAGTCCCGCATTGGGTTCTGCTCAGCAGGGAGCCTGCTTCCCTCTCTCTCTCTGCCTGCCTCTCTTCCTACTTGTGATCTCTCTCTGTCAAATAAATAAATAAAATCTTTTTTAAAAAAGTGAGTTACATAAATTATGCAGAAGGTAAAAAAGTAGATATTACAGGAAAGAAAATATAGAAGATGTATGTTCCACTTTCACAACTTGATCAAAGCATCACAACATTTGCTTTCAACCCGGCAATCATGGGTGCTTCTTCAGCTCCAGGAAAATTGTCCATTTTTGAGCGGCCATCCCAGAGAATCTCATCAGAGAACACTTTATGTCTTTGTTCCTCAGGCTGTAGATGAAGGGGTTCAGCATGGGTGTGACCACAGTGTACATCACTGAGGCTACTGCACTAGAATGGGAGTTCTGGGTAGCAGCAGAGCTAAGGTACACTCCTAGGCCTGTACAATAAAATAAGGAGACAACTGAGAGGTGAGATGTACAGGTAGAAAATGCTTTATACTTGCCCTGAGCTGATGAGATCCCACATATGGAGGAAACGATCTTAGAGTAAGAGTAAAGGATACCAATGAAGGGACCAGCAGCCAGCAATATGGCTGCAAAATACATCACCATATTATTGAGAAAGGTGTCAGAACATGCAAGTTGGATCATTTGGTTGAGTTCACAGAAAAAGTGGGGTATTTCCACTTCTGTGCAGAAGGACAACCGCAACACCATGGAAGTGTGTAGTAAGGAATGAAAGACACTCAGGATCCAGCATACCAGAATCAGCAGTCCACAAAGCCAAGGGTTCATGATGACTGTGTAGTACAGCGGGTGACAGATGGCCACAAAGCGGTCATAAGCCATCACAGTCAGGAAAAAGATATCTAATCCTGTAAACAGTATGAAAAAATACACCTGTGTCATGCATCCTGCATAGGTTATGACTTTACTCTGAGTCTGAATGTTCCACAGCATCTTGGGTATGGTGGTAGAGGTAAAACATATGTCTACAAAGGACAGGTTGGTGAGGAAGATGTACATGGGGGTGTGGAGGTGGGAGTCAGAGTTGACAGCCAGGATGAGGAGCATGTTTCCAGCCACAGTGATCAGGTACATGGAGAGGAAAAGCCCGAATATGAGGAGCTGCAGTTCTTGTTTCTCTGAAAATCCCAGAAGCTGGAACTCTGAAATTCCTGTATTGTTTCCTGGGTCCATATGTTGCAGTTGACTACCAGCACAGGGGAAAATAACAGAACTAATTTTCACACAAATAGTCCTTCCTCAGATTGTGGAAATGAAACAATTTACATTTTCAGTGAAGAAACTGATTGCAATATTTTGTGAATGGATTTGGGCCCCTTGAGAGGATCCCTAGTTCCTCTCTGATTAGGAATTTTCATCACAACATCAGATGTTCCCCAAAAGGTCGTGTATTTTACCATTTTAGCAAGAAAATATTTCATGCATTGGAGGACTATATAGCACATTGACCATGTTTTGGAAACTCTAGTAATAAAGTAGAGTGCTGAAAAGAAAAATGTCCCTACAATTCAGTGATGGTGATAGCTTAGTTGCACATTTAAAGATCAAATAATCATGAGGTGGGGAGAGATGATATGAACAGAGCAGAAGCTGATTAAGGGAGAGAATGTGTTAAGTGTTATACTGAGTATTCAGTCAAGCTTAGCTATCAAGGTGACCTTAGAACAAAGACCTCATGGGAGAGAGAATGGAAGAAGGGAGGCTTTCCTTGTAGAGGGAAAAGCTGGGGAAAAGGCCTTGAGGCAGTGCTTCTGTCAGAAAATCAAAGCTCAGAAAGCATCCAGTGTGGTTAGGGAAATGGACAATAAGGGAGAGTGATGAAAGGTGGTGGCAGTGAATGACACAGAATCATGTGGCCTCACAGCTGCTTGAAATTCAAGACACAGAGAATTCCTTGTCCCCACTATGTACCTCTCACACTTTATAATGGTTGCAATAGGATCCTGTCAGTTGACTATCCCTTCTTAGTATCATATGTTGATTGAGTTTGGCCTGTGTATTATAAAGTTCACATTAAAATGGAGGACCCTGTGTATCACTGCTCTGAGGACTCCTCTCACTCATTAAGATGCCCATGTGCACGTGCACACTCATACAGACACACACACACAGTGTCACATACATGCAACTCAGCACACCATGTCCTCCTGGTGTTTATTACTTCTATGTCATTCTCACCTCTTCCCCACCTGCTCTAACACACTTTTTAGGAATATGAATGCATATACATCATATTACCTTTCCCATAAAGAATGTAAAACTAGGACCCAGAAATTCCTATTTAGAGCTTCCCAGGGACAAATCATCTTGGGGCTCCATTTTGGAATGGCCACTTTCTGACCTATATGTAAAGAAACATAAAAAAAAATTGTGTTCAACATTTGGGGTCTTTTCTGGCTCCATACACATTTTAGATTATTTGTTCCAACTCTGTGAAAAATGCTGGTGGTATTTTGATAAGGATTGTTTCAAATGTGTAGATTGCTTTGGGTAGCATAGACATTATAGTAATATTTGTTCTTCCAATCCATGAGCATGGAATGTTTTTCATTTCCTTATGCCTTCCTCAATTTCTTTCATAATTATTCTTCTAGCTATAGATATTTTACCTCTCTGGTTAGGTTTCTTCCTAGATATCTCATGGTTTTTGTACAATTCTATACAGCTAAAAGACACATGAAAAATGTGTGGTTACATCACTCATCATCAGGCAAATACAAATAAAAACCACAATGAGATACCACCTCACACCAGCCAGAATGGCTAAAGTTAACAATTCAGGAAACTACAGATGTTTGCCCAGGTGCAGAGAAAGAGGAATCCTCTCACACTGTTGGTGGGAATGCAATCTGGTGCAGCCACTCTGGAAAACAGTATGGAGGTTCCTCAAAAAGTTCAAAAAAGAGCTACCTTGCCATTTTGCCATTGCATTGCTTGGTATTCATCCAATCAGTACAAACATAGTGTCACAAAGAGGCACATGCAACTCAATGTTTATAGCAGCAATGTCCACAATAGGCAAAAAATGGAAAGAGCCCAGATGTCCATACACAGATAAGTGGATAAAGAAGATGTGGTATATATACACAATGTAGTATTACTCAGCCAATAAAGATAAAATCTTGCTGTTTGCAAGGATGTGGACGGCACTAGCATGTATTATGCTAAGCAAAATAAATCAGAGATAGACAAATACCATATGATTTTATTTATATGTAGAACTTAAGAAATAAAACTGAAGAACATAGGGGAAAGAAATGAAAAATAAAATAAGGTAAAAGCAGAGAAGGAGGGAAACCATAGAGACTTGATTATAGGATAGAAACTGAGGGTTGCAGGAGGGGAGTGGGTAAGGGGATGAGGTGACTGGGAGATGGTCGTTAAGGAGGGTACTTGATGGAATGAGCCCTGAGTGTTATATGCAACTGGTGAATCACTAAATTCTACCTCTGAATCTAATAATACACAATATGTTCATTAAATTAAATTGAATTTAAGTTAGAAATTATAAAAATAACAGCAGAAAAAAAATATTTTCAATAGACAGAGAGATAGAGACAAATAGACAGAGGGAGGGAGAAATTAGATGGCCATAAAGAATAAAATGATCTAATAAGCTCAGTTGTTCTGAAAGACTCTGAGGAAGGAAAGTTACTTTGGTGCTCATGTCATCCCCTTCTGGTTACAACCCATTTATACCCAGCAAAAATAATGAGAACTAAATTAAATTTGTCCACAACACAAAGTAGTGAGATCTTTATGGTGTGAAACACCTTACAGAGTGAACGTCACAAGAAAAAAAATGAGTAAAAAGAATAAACAAAAATTTCACAAAATTTGGGCATTTTTTTAACCAGATAGCAGGCAACAAAAATCTTGTTTTTCGGGACGCCTGGGTGGCTCAGTTGGTTGGACAACTGCCTTTGGCTCAGGTCATGATCCTGGAGTCCTGGGATCAAGTCCCGCATCAGGCTCCCAGCTCCATGGGGAGTCTGCTTCTCTCTCTGACCTTCTCCTCATTAATGCTCTCTCTCACTGTCTCTCTCTCAAGTAAATAAATAAAATCTTTAAAAAAAATCTTGTTTTTCCTATGCCTATTCAAATATAAATTAGATTGCCAAGGACTTAGGAAAGAATTTGAAAAAGTCTTTTAATGTGGAGAGAAGCAGTATCTAACGTTTTAGTTTTATCTCACAGAAAGAGATGAAAGTATGCTTATGGAAGGTAAAGGTGATTCATGGCCAAATATAATAAGAATTCCTTTCAAATGATGGCATTTCTATTTTAGAAATAGAGCCAATAATAAAAGGCCAAAAGGAACTATAAGGTATGTGGAGATGTGAACACAAGTTGGATATAAAGAGCGATTTGTGAGCAATAAATATGCAGAAGGACATTCATTTTTAGTCTTTGGAAAAAAAGTATGAACAAGTGATGAATATTATGGTAATATCAATTGTTCCAGCAAAACAAACAAAAAGTAGAGAATTATTATAGGGAATATATTATGACTAACTCAGAGACTTAAAACTCAAAATTTAAACACTTGCACATTCTGCACAAATACATCTACACATACTTAAAAAAGAAAAAATGGCAAGTAGCCAAATTAGTGAAATAAATAGCAGTAATTTGCTTGAAAGAATACAATAAAAAACATAAATAAAACCATTCTGACTCCTATAGACAATTTTTAACAGAGAAAGTGTGTGACTAGCTAACCCAGCACATACTGTGGCTCACAGGTAATGAGGTAATTGTAAAGGAAGCTCATTAGCATACACTTTTCCACAAATCCTTGTAAAAAATTTCATTGGAATACTTGAGAAAGGAAGTACTGTGATACATATGTTTTATGGACGGCTCTTACATGGATATATCTGTGAGAATTCTTTCATCTGGACTTTTCTCCTCAACATAGAAATATAGTCTAATATGTCCCATCTTAAACATGAAAAGACATATCCCCACTTCACTGTATACTCACTTTACTGTATATCCTTCCACAGCTAATACTTGACTTTTCTACTCTGGTTAATTGCAAAGATCCTTGATATCGTGTTTTACTTTTATGCTTCCTATCCCTCACAGAATTGGGTTTCCCCTTATTATTATTCCTTGCATTTTGGAGTTCCATGTTAACTTCTATTTTTAGCATCATAAATATATACATCAAACAACCAGTAATTTTTTTTTTTCTTAATCAAGCCAGCAAACAGCCACAGCAAACTCTCAGCTCTGGGCTGGGCTTGGCTGGCCCTCAGATGACCTCAGGTAAATGCCCTTGACTTTCACTTTCTTGATCTTTTCCTGCTGTGTCCCTAATAGGCAGTAAATTCAACTTGATAGGGTCTCGGAGAGGAAGGTCTCTACATGGAAATGAAAAATACCTGTCTGGTCGATAGATGATGGAGGATGAAGCTCTGTCCCCAGACAAGAAAGCAGGAATGAATCAGGCTCCAGTGCCCCATCCAGACTTAGGGATGCACAAGAAAAGACCAGATCTTGTCCCTTACAAGTTTGCCCATGCTGTGGGACTGCAGCAGTGGACATATTTACAGCTGCTTTGGTCTGCTCATTAGGCACATTTTCCTCTTGTTCCTCCTACCTGTAGGCACATGTTTTCCCTGAGGGACACTAGTGTGGACAGAAAGGAATATTTTCCTATTGAATTTTTGTTCATAGGAGACCAGATGTTAAGCCAGGTGAAGTCAGTTTTTCTTACTCTTTTTCTATGACTTCTGCTTTTCAGAGATCTTAACTCCCAGCACCTTATCCCACTCCTGAGTGAACATTTTCTCCTGCTTAAGACTGAGGAATTGATCCTGACTAGATCTCTTTTGTCCTTCAAAGCATTAACTTGGAGTGGATGATATCCCTGACATCTCTAGAAAGTTATTTTCCTTTTTACTTTTTTTTTAAATTTAACTTAATTTTTTCAGTGTTCCAAGATTCATTTTTTTTAAACACCACACCTAGTGCTCCATGCAGTACGTGCCCTCCTTAATACCCAGGAGCAGGCTCACCTAACCTCCGACCACTGTCCCCTCTGAAACCCTCAGTTTGTTTCTCAGAGTCCACAAGCTCTCATGGTTCATCTCCCCTTCCAATTTCCCCGAACTCCCTTCTGCTCTCCTTCTCCCAGTGTCCTTTGTGTTATTTCTTATGCTCTACAAGTAAGTGAACCATATGATAATTGACTCTCTCTGCTTGAATCATTTCATTCAGCATAATCTCCTCCAGTCACATATCTTCTTATTTTTTAATTTATTTTTTATTTTCAGCAAAAGAGTATTCATTATTTTTGCACCACACCCAGTGCTCAATGCAATCCGTGGTCTCTATAATACCCACCACCTGGTACCCCGACCTCCCACCCCCAGCCCCTTCAAAACCCTCAGATTGTTTTTCAGAGTCCGTAGTCTCTCATGGTTCACCTCCCCTTCCAATTTCCCCCAACTCCCTTCTCCTCTCTATCTCCCCATGTCCTCCATGATATTTGTTATGCTCCACAAATAAGTGAAACCATATGATAATTGACTCTCTCTTCTTGACTGCTTGACTTATTTCACTCAGCATAATCTCTTCGAGTCCCGTCCATGTTGCTACAAAAGTTGGGTATTCATCCTTTCTGATGGAGACATAATACTCCATAGTGTATATGTTTAAACACACACACACACACACACACACACACACACACACACCCACACCCCCATCTATCTTATCCATTTGTCTGATGAAGGGTATCATGGTTCTTTCCACTGTTTGGCGACTGTGGCCATTGCTGCTATAAACATTGGGGTACAGATGGCCCTTCCTTTCACGACACCTGTATCTTTGGAGTAAATACCCAGGAGTGCAATGGCAAAGTCATAGGGAAGTTCCATTTTTAATTTCTTGAGGAAACTCCACACTGTTCTCCAAAGAGGCTGCACCAACTTGCATTTCCAGCAACAGTGGAAGAGAGTTCCCCTTACTCCACATCCCCTCCAACACATGTTGTTTCCTGTCTTGCTAATTTTGGCCATTCTAACTGGTGTAATGTGATATCTCACTGTGGTTTTAATTTGAATTCCCCTGATGGCTAGTGATGATGAACATTTTTTCATGTGTCTGATAGCCATTTGTATGTCTTCATTGGAGAAGTGTCTGTCCATATCTTCTGACCATTTTTTGATATGATTGACTGTTTTGTGTGTGTTGAGTTTGAGGAGTTCATTATAGATCCTGGATATCAACCATTTGTCTGTACTGTCCGTTGAAAATATCTTCTCCCATTCTGTCTGTTGCCTCTTTGTTTTCTTGACTGTTTCCTTTGTTGAGCAGAAGCTTTTGATTTTGATGAAGTCCCAAAAGTTTATCTTCAATTTTGTTTCCTTTGCCTTGGGAGACATATCTTGAAAGAAGTTGCTGTGGCTGATATCGAAGAGATTACTGCCTATGTTCTCCTCTAGGATTCTGATTGATTCCTGTCTCACATTGAGGACTTTTATCCATTTTGAGTTTATGTTTGCGTATAAGAGAATGGTCGAGTTTCATTCTTCTACATATAGGTGTCCAGTTTTCCCAGCACGATTTAATGGAGAGACTGTCTTTCTTCCACTGAATATTTTTTCCTGTTTTGTCGAAGATTATTTGACCATAGAGTTGAGGGTCCATATGGGCTCTCTACTCTGTTCCACTGGTCTATGTGTCTGTTTTTATGCCAGTACCATGCTGTCTTGGTGATCACAGCTTTGTAGTAAAGCTTGAAATCAGGTTATGTGATGCCCCTCATTTTATTTTTGTTTTTCAACATTTCCTTAGCAATTCAGGGTCTCTTCGGCTTCCATACAAATTTTAGGATAATTTGCTCCAGCTCTTTGAAGAATACCGGTGGAATTTTGATCGGAATGACACTAAAATTATAGATTGCTCTAGGCAGTATAGACATTTTAACAATGTTTATTCTTCCGATCCAAGAGCATGGGATGGTCTTCCATCTTTTTGTGTCTTCTTCAATTTCTTTCATGACTGTCCTGTAGTTACTCAAGTACAGATCCTTTACCTGTTTGGTTAGGTTTCTTCCCAGGTATCTTATAGTTCTTGGTGCTATAGTAAATGGAATCAGCTCTCTAATTTCCCTTTCTGTATTTTCATTGTTAGTGTATAAGAAAGCCACTGATTTCTGTACATTGACTTTGTATCCTGCCACGTTGCTGAATTGCTTTATGAGTTCTAGTAGTTCGGGGGTGGCGTCTTTTGGGTTTTCCATATAAAGAATCATGTCATCTGCAAAGAGAGAGAGTTTGACTTCTTCATTACCAATTTGGATACCTTTTATTTCTCTTTGTTGTCTGATTGCTGTTGCTAGGACTTCTAATGCTATGTTGAACAGGAGTGGTGAAAGTGGGCATCCTTGTCGTGTTTCTGATCTCAACGGGAAGGCTGCAAGCTTTTTGCCATTGAGGATGATATTCACTGTGGGTCTTTCATAGATAGATCTGATGAAGTTCAGGAATATTCCCTCTATCCCTATACTTTGAAGGGTTTTAATCAGGAACAAATGCTGGATTTTGTCAAATGCTTTTTCTGCATCAATTGAGAGGACCATGTGGTTCTTCTCTGTTCTCATATCAATTTGTTCTATCACATTGACTGATTAGCGAATGTTGAACCATCCTTGTAGCCCAGGGATGAATCCCACATGGGCATGGTGGATAATCTTTTAATGTTCTGTTGGATACTGTTTGCTAGGATCTTGTTGAGAATCTTAGAATCCATATTCATCAGTGATATTGGTCTGGAATTTTCCTTTTTGGTAGGGACTTTGCCTGGTTTGGGGATCAAGGTAATGCTGGCTTCATAGAAAGAGTCTGGAACTTTTCCTTCTGCTTCAATTTTTTGAAACAGGTTCAGGGAGAATAGGTGTTATTTCTTTTTTGAAAGTGTGGTAGAATTCCCCAGGGAATCCAACAGGTCCTGGGCTCTTGTTTTTTGGGAGGTTTCTGATCACTACTTCAATCTCGTTACTAGATATTGGTCTATTCAGGTTGTCGATTTCTTCCTGGTTCAATTTTGGGAGTTTATAGTTTTCCAGGAATGCATCCATTTCATCTAGGTTGCTTAGCTTATTGGGATATAACTATTGATAATAACTTCTGATGATTGTTTCTACTTCCTTGGTGTTTGTTGTGATCTCTCCCTTTTCATTCATAATTTTATGAATTTGAGCCTTCTCTCTTTCTTTTGGATTAGTGTGGCCAATGGTTTATCAATCTTATTGATTCTTTCAAAAAACCAGCTTCCAGTTTCATTGATACGTTCTACTGTATCTCTGGTTTCTCCCTCATTGATCTCAGCTCTAATCTTGATGATTTCCCTTCTTATGTGTGGAGTTGGTTTGATTTGTTATTGATTCTCCAATTCTTTAAGGTGTAGAGACAACTGGTGTGTTCTGTATTTTTCATTTTTTTTTTTTGAGGGAGGTTTAGATGGCTATGTACTTCCCCCTTAGGACCGCCTTTGCTTTATCCCATAGGTTTTGGACCAAAGTGTCTTCATTCTCATTGGTTTCCATGAATTGTTTCAGTTCATTGATCTAGTGGTTGATCCAAGCATTCTTAAGCAAGGTGGTCTTTAGCTTCCAGGTGTTTGAGTTCCTTCTCAACTTTCCCTTGAATACTGTTATGCTGAAAATAAATAAAAAATAAATTTAAAAAAATAGTGTGATCCTTAACAGACTGAACCACTGAAGTGCCCTTCTTATTTATTTTTAAAGTAATCTTTATGCCCAATGTAAGGTTTGAACAACAACACTAAGATCAAGCATAGTGGGTTCTGGCTGCCTGTCCTTTTCTGTTGGTGGAGCAGGTGACTCTTAAACTCAGGATTGTGGGTTTGAGCCCCACGTTTTTGGTAGAGATCACTTAAAAGCAAAAACTTTAGGGGCACCTGGGTGGCTCAGTGGGTTAAAGCCTCTTCCTTCAGCTCAGGTCATGATCCCAGGGTCCTGGGATCGAGCCCAGCATTGGACTCTCTGCTCAGTGGGAAGCCTGCTTTCTCCACTCTCTCTCTCTGCCTGACTTTCTGCCTAGTTGTGATCTCTGTCTGTCAAATAAATAAATAAAATCTAAAAAAAGGCAAAAACTTTAAAGAAAAAAAAAAGAGTTGCTATAATTTATTTGGAGTTGCTCCAATGTCTGAGACAACCAGGTGCTCTGTGCCTTTGCATTTAAATGTGAATTCTTTATTACTTTACTTACTTAATTAATTGTTTATTTATTTTATTTAAATTTAATTTGCCAACATATATCACACCACTAGTTTTTGATGCAGTGCTCAATGATTCATCATTGTGAATCACCCAGTGATCATAGTATCTCATGCTATACTTAAAGCCCATCATCCAGTTACACCATTGGCCTACCCATATCCCTTTCTACAACCCTCAGTTGGTTTCCTAGAGTCAGTAGTGTCACATGGTTTATCTCCATCTCTGATTCTTTCCATTCAGTTTTCCCTCCTATCCCTTATGATCCTCTGCTGTATTCCTTACATTTCATGTATAAGTAAAACCTTATTGTGATTGTATTTCTCTGCTTGACTTATTACACTCAGCATAACACCCTGCACTTACATTCATGTCAATTCAAATGATATTCATCCTTTCTGATGGCTGAGTAATATTCCATTGTATATATTTATCATATATTTATCAATTTATCAGTTGAAGGATACCTTGGCTCTTTCCACAATGTGGCTATTGTGAACATTGCTTCTATGAACATTGGGGTGAAATATGCCCTTTCATTTCACTACTTCTGTATCTTTGGGGTAAACACCCAGTAGTGCAATTGCTGGGTCATAGGATAGCTCTATTTTTAACATCTTGAGGAACCTCCATTCTATTTTCCAGGTGCCTGTACAACTTGCATTCCCACCAACAGTGTAAGAGGTTTCTACTTTTTCCACATCTCACCAACATTTTTTTTCCCTATCTTGTTAATTTTTGCCATTCTAACTGGTGTAAGGTGATATCTCATTGTGGTTTTGATCTGTAGTTCCCTGATGTCAAGTGATGTGGAGCATGTTTTCATGTGTCTGTTGGTCATTTGTATATCTTCTTTGGATAAATGTCTGTTCATGTCTTCTTCCCATTTCATTACTGGATTTGTTTTCTTTCTTTCTTTCTTTCTTTCTTTCTTTCTTTCTTTCTTTCTTTCTTTCTTTTTGTATTGAGTGTGATAAGCTCTTTATATATCTTAGATCCCAGCCCTTTATTCATAATGTCATTTGCAAATACCTTCTCCCATTCTGTGGGTTGCCTTTAGTTTTGTTGACTATTTCCTTTGCTGTGCAGAAGTTTTTATCTTAATGAAATCCCAAAAGTTCATTTTTGTTTCTCTTTACCTTGGTTTAAGAGACGTGTCTTGCAAAAGTCACTGTGGCCAAGGCTTAAGAGGTTACTGCCTATGTTCTCCTCTAAGATTTTTTTTTTTTTAATTATGTTCAATTGACCATAGAGTTAAGAGTTCTTTTCTGGGGTCTCTATTCTGTTCCACTGATCTATGTGTCTGTTTTTGTGCCAGCACAATGGTTTTGATGATCACAGTTTTGTAATAATATACCTTGAAGTCAAGCACTGTGTAGCCCATTGCTGTGTGTGTGTGTGTGTGTGTGTGTGTGTGTTTTAATAAATTTTCCTCTGGTGATTCAGAGTCTTTTCTGATTTCATACAAATTTTAGGATTGTTTGTTCCAGCTCTGTGAAAATGTTGATGGTATTTTGATAGGGATTGCACTGAATGTATAGACTGCTCTGGGTATCACGGACATTTTTACAATGTTTATTGTTTGAATACGTGAGCATGGAATGTTTTTCTATCCTTTTGTATAGTCGTTTCTTTCATAAGTGTTCTGTAGTTTTTAGAGTATAGATCCTTTACCTTTTTAGATAGGTTTATTCCAAGGTATCTTATGGTTTTGGGTGCTATTGTAAGTAAAACTGATGCCTTAATTTCTCTTTCTTCTGTGTCATTTTTAGTGTACAGAAATGCAGCAGATATAGAACCTCAACTCTATGGTCAACTAATCTTTGATAAGGCAGAAAGAATATTTGATGGGAAAAATACAGTTTCTGCAATAAACAGAGCTGGGAAAGTTGGACAGCCACGTGCAGAAGAATGAAACTAGACCATTCTCTTACAGCATACATAAAGATAAACCTAAAATGGACGAAAGACCTCAATGTGAGACAGGAATCTACCAAAATCACACAGTACAGTAAATTCAGTATATTGGTCAGCAAACAGTGGCCAGGTGATTTTTTTCAAGACACATCTCCAAAGAGAAGGGAAACAAAAGCAAAAATGAACTTTTGGGACCTCATCAAGATAAAAAGCTTCTGCAGAGCAAAGTAAACAGTCAACAGTCAACAATACTAAAAGACAACCCATGGAATAGGAGAAGATATTTACAAATGACACTATAGATAGAAGGTTGGTATCCAAGATCTATAAAGAACTTCTCAAACTCAATATTAAAAAAAAAAAAAACAAATAATCAAGTCAAAGAATGGGGAGAAGACGTGAACAGACACTTTGTCAAAGAAGACATACAAATGGCCAAACAAACACATGAAAACATGCTCAACATCTCTTGCCATCAGGGAGATATAAATCAAAACTACACTGAGATACCACCTTACACCAGTTAAAATGATAAAAATAAACAAGACAGGGAACAAGTGTTGGTGAGGATGTGGAGAAAGAAAAACACTTTTTAAACTGTTTTTTTAAAAGACATATTTATTTATTTATATGTGAGAGAGTGCACAAGTGGAGGGGGCAGTGGGAGAGGGAGAGAGAATTTCAAGCAGACTCTGCACTAAGCTCAGAGCCCCACATGGGGCCCAAATCAGCATCCCAAGATCACGACTCCAGCTGAAAATGAGTTGCATGCTCAACCAACTGTACCACCCAAGAGTGCTGGGAATGCCCTCAATTTTTAAAATCAAGTTAACTGATTTTATGTAGTGATCTATAAACCACAGACCCAGAGTCAGCTGTCTTGCGGATAAGGTGGTGGCATTCTGTTCATTATTCTTCTAGTTAATTATCCTGTAAATGAGAGAAGGATCCGTGGTTGACATGTTTTTCCATTTCCCTGTGTAACAGCTTACTTTATGTCCTCCTGGTTAGGTTAGGGGACCCAGTTGTTTGGTCAAACACAGGATTAGATGTCCTAACGGTACTGACATTTCCAAGCACTAGTTGGAAGTAAAGCAGATGCTTTGGTTATATGGGTAAACCCCACTCAATCAGTGGAAGGCCATAAGAGCAAATACCAAAGTTTCCTGAAGAAGCACTTCAGCAAACTAGAAATTCTGCCTGAGTTTCCTGCCAGGTTGCAATACTCAAGATCAACTCTCACTTGAATTTCCAGCCTCCAAATTTACAAAGCCCCTCAGTCAAGTGAGTTAAATTCTGTGAAATATATCTTTTCCCACCACACTCCATCTTTCTCTTTCTTTCTTCTAAGGACGCCATTCATATTAGATTACAGACTACCAATGTTGACTGTATCATATATCGTATCATATAACATCTCTATCTCTAAAAACAGCCATATTCAGAGGTCATGGGGATTAGGACTTCAACATATGAATGTTAAGGAAACACAATTCTGTCCATACATTCATTCATCAAGTTACAATACTGAGGCACAGTATTCTTTAATAACATACCCAAAATCACCTCAAGGAACTTCAAGAAATAGAGTACAAATCCAAGGAAGCTGTCACCAATATATACCCTCTGCATGGCTAAGAATACAATGATTGGAAATGGTATTTTACGATAATGAAATATAAATTATGCTTGATATTTGCAGTGCAAGCTGGGACAGCCACTCTGGAAAACAATATGGAGGTTTCTCAGGACATTAAATATGGAGCTACCGTCTGACCCAGCAATTGCACTACTGGGTATTCACTGCAAAGATACAGATGTAGTGAAAAGAAGGGACACATGCACTATGGTGTATTATGCCTCTATCAGAAAGGATGAATACCCAACTTTTGTGGCAACATGGATGGGACTGGAAGAGATTATGCTGAGTAAAATAAGTCAAGCAGAGAGAGTCAATTATCTTATGGTTTCACTTATTTGTGGAACATAACAAATAGCATGGAGGACATGGGGAGTTAGAGAGGAGAAGGAAGTTGGGGGAAATTGGAAGGGGAGGTGAATCATGAGAGACTATGGACTCTGAAAAACAATCTGAGGGGTTTGAAGAGGCAGAGGTACCAGGTGGTGGGTATTATAGAGGGCACGGGTTGCATGGAGCACTGGGTATGGTGAAAAAATAATGAATACTGTTATGCTGAAAATAAATAAATTAATTTAAAAAAAGAAGGGACTCATGCACCCCAATGTTCATACCAGCAATGTCCACAATAGCCCAACTGCAGAAGGAGCCAAGATGTCCTTCAACAGATAAATGGATAAAGAAGATGTGGTGCATGTACACAATGGAAAATTACTGAACCATAAGAAACGATAAATACCTGGCATTTGCATTGACATGAATGTAACTGAAGAGTATTATGCTGAGTGAAATAAGTCAAGCAGAGAAAGACAATTATCATGATTTTACTCATATGTGGAATATAAAGAATAGCATAGAGGACCATATTGGAAGAGAGGGAAAACTGAATGGGAAGAATTCAGAAAGGGAGACAAACCATAAGAGATTGTGGGTTCCCGGAAACAAACTGAGTTTTAAAGAAAGGTGTGGTGTGTGGGGATGGTATAATCAGGAGATGGTATTAAGGAGGGCACTGGTTGTGATGAGCACTGGGCATTGTATGCAAATAATGAATCACTGAACACCACATTAATAACAAATGATGTACTTCATGTAGGCTTATTGAACTTAATAAAAGAAAAAGAAAGTAGAAAAAAACAAATGAACAAAGGTAGTTTGGGATCTATATTGGAATGACAATGTTTGTTGTGACTTACACAAACATAAAAAAAGTCTGGTGAGAAAGGAAGAACACCCCCCATTTTCATGAACTTGGATGGAACTGGAGGGGATTATGTTAAGTGAAATAAGTCAAGTAGAGAAAGACAATTATCATATGGCTTTACTCATATGTGGAACATAAGTAATAGCAAAGATGACATTAGGGGAAAGAAGAGAAAACTTAAGAGGGGGGAATCAGTGGGAGAGAGAATCCATGAGAGATTACCAACTCCTGGAAAGAATCTGAGGGTTTTAGAAGGGAGTGGGTAGGGAGATAGTGTAGCCCAGTGATGGGTATTAAGGAGGGCATGCATTGTAATGAGCACTGGGTATTATATGCAAATAATGAATTATTGAAGACTACATCAAAAACTAATGATGTAGTGTATGGTGACTAACATCACATTAAAAAAAAAAAAAGGTCTGGACAATAAACAGAGAAACAGAGATTGATAGGGAGGGGGGAATAAATGAATGAGCGAGAAGAATGTTCTAAAAAGCTTGGGTGGTCCCTAAGAGACTGTGTAGAAGTATCTTCTACCTTAGTTCTGGCAGCTTCCAACCCCTGATTGCATTACATTTTGCGTAGCAAAAATGGTAAGAGAACAGAATAAATTTATTTAAAAGACAGGGATATCTTATATCTTATGTATGTTTACACAAAACTATATCAATAAAAAATATAAGTATGTGTAGAATTTAATATATATACATATATATGTATGTGTGTGTATATATACACACACATATACATATATTTTATATATCCTAGACCCTTGATCAAAGAGATACACCACTTCACAAAAGGAAGTATACCCAATACAAAAAAGGTGGACATTTTTATATCAAGTATAGATTTTTTTTTTCTGTACCACCTGCATCATTATTTGACTGATTCCTTTTCATGTGATCTGACAGTGGATGAGATTAACCCCTTTTCCCTTTTTAATGTGACATCTTTGGATTGATATTCTTGGGCTTTAAGATCTCTTTTTGATAAACTTATAATCTGTAGCATGGATAGAAAGGATGTTTTCCTAACGAATATGTTCCCAAAAGACTAGGTTAGAGATTAAGTCAATCCAGTTCTTTTGTTTGTTTTACTCCTTTTCCTTTACCTTGCCCTCTTCCTGATGTATAAATCTCCTACCACTTGTCTAAGCTCTGAATTATAATCTTCTCCCAATTCTACAATTGTCCAAGGATCATGACTGGGTTAGGTCTCTTTATTTTCAAAATGTGGAATACCACATGTGGTGTGGACCCAGCCCTGCTATCTCCTGACTCAGTCTATTATTCTATTCAATAAGGTGGAGAAGTGAGTTTTTCTGATAATAAATATTGACCATCATACACATTGGCTTCAAGACACATTTGCCATTACAATTAGGAATTTCTTACTTTATCACAAATTGAAAGCAGACACTTGACCCTTGTTATAAAAAATTTTTATTATAATAGATGTATTTAGATCTTTTTATGTATTATAATGTGAGTTTATCATATCATAGGGATTTTTACTTAACGTTTATAAACATATAATCCCTAATGAAGTTCATTTATGAATTCCATTCTACATTGTATAAATGATCCTTGGTGCTGTACAGTGATCTGTCCACATTTAATACCCAAGTATATGGTTGTCCTTGAGTGCCATTCTGTTGAGATACTCCTAGTTCTCAAGCTCTGGGACAGTGGTTCTCAAGCAGAAATGAATTTGCCTGGGGAAGGTTTGGCAATGTCTGAAGGGATGCTGCTGAACATCTACAATCAAAAGGAAAGCATCCCCATAATATTATTATCCTCGTGCAAGTGTCAACCACAAAAGCTTGAAATCTTTCTAGACCATTATCCCTCCAATTTCAATGTGCATGTGAAACAACCCAGACCACAGTACAAATATAGGATCAGATCACAGGTCCTGGGGGGCCCAGAGATTCTGCATTTCTAACAAGCTCCCGGGTGATGCTGATGTGCTGGTCCTGGTCTATGTTCCTGTGTAAGAGATAGGTGTAGGGGGATTTATTGCAAGGTTACAGGGTTCTTGTCTCCTGGAATTTAAGAATGAATCTTGCAGACACAAAAGGGTGGAGTGAAGGGAAGTTTATTAAGTGATGGTGAGAACAGAAAGGAAAGGGGGGAAAAAAAGCTCTCTAGAGTGAGAGGGGTTCTGACTGGGTTGCCACTCAGGGCTTTTATGGTTGGCCTTTTATAGAAAAGTGACCAGGGAACTTGGTGAATATCTCATCTATAACATTTAGGACAAACAAGGTGATTGATAACTATCATGCAAATATCTCATTTATACTTAGGGCAAACAACATGGATTCCTTATGTTCCTTTCTCTCTCAGAAACATCTCATTTCTCTCTCAGAAATATTGTAGAGCCTGGTCATATAGTCTTCTGTGTGAGACTGGTCACATAGCTCCCCACCTGTCTGTCCCTACCTAGAACCCCCTGTCCCTTACTTAGTTTTAAGTCTTCTGCACCAAATACATGCAATTCTGAAGGAATTATATGATGGGGGATGGTCATGCCCAACAGTCAAGAGTGAATATTGAAAGGTTCTACAGTGCAAAAAGGTGATTTTATTACTGCATGAAGGCAAGACCTGTGGACAGAGAGCTGCAATGGGATTGTGAGGAGTTACTAACTATATACTTTTTAATTAGTGGGTGTTAAGGATAGCATAAGTCTCTAAGGAATTTGAAAGCAAGTATTTCAGGACCTTGAGGGTCTGGGGGATTTCCACCTCTGTACAGAAGGATAGCCACAACAACATTAAGCTCTGTAACAAGGAATTCAGAACACTTATGACCCAGGACACCAAACCAGCAGTCCACAGAGCCAGTTCATGATGACCCTGTAGCGTAGCAGGTGACAGATGGCCACAAAGACATCATAGACCATCACATTCAGGAGAAAGTAATCCCAGCATGCAGAGTAGGAAAAAGTATGTCTGTGTCATGCAGCCTGCAAAGGTTATAACTTTTCTCTTTGTATATTAACCAGCACCTGGGGATGGTGGTGGAGGTGAAACATGTCTTCAAAGGACAGGTTGGGGGGAGGAGTCAAGATGGCGGAGAAGTAGCAGGCTGAGACTACTTCAGCTAGCTGGAGATCAGCTAGATAGCTTATCTAAAGATTGCAAACACCTGAAAATCCATCGGCAGATCGAAGAGAAGAAGAACAGCAATTCTGGAAACAAAAAATCAACCACTTTCTGAAAGGTAGGACCAGCGGAGAAGTGAATCCAAAGCGACAGGAAGATAGACCCCGGGGGGAGGGGCCGGCTCCCTGCAAGCAGCGGAGCAACGGCGCACAAAATCACGACATTTAAAAGTCTGTTCCACTGAGGGACATCGCTCCAGAGGCTAAACTGGGGCGAAGCCCACGCGGGGTCAGCGTGGCCTCAGGTCCCACAGGGTCAAAGAAGGATCGGGGGTGTCTGAGTGTCGCAGAACTTGCGGGATTGGAACGGGAAAGCCGGCTACAGAGACAGAGCCGACAGTGAGCTCACAGCTCGGTGTTACCTCAAACCATTCGCAGGCTCGTTGAGCTCAGAGCGCGGCCGAAGGTCAGGCAGATGGGAGTAACTGGGCGCTGTTCTCTGAGGGCGCACTGAGAAGTGGGGCCCTGGGCACTCGGCTCCTCCGGGCCAGAGACCAGGATGCCACCATTTGTATTCCCATCCTCCAGAACTCTATGGAAAGCACTCAGGGAACAAAAGCTCCTGAAAGCAAACCCGAGCAGATTACTCACCCTGGCCCCTGATAAGGGCAGTGCAATTCCGCCTGGGGCAAAGACACTTGAGAATCAATACACCAGGCCCCTCCCCCAGAAGATCAACAAGAAATCCAGCCAAGACGAAGTTCACCTACCAAGGAGTATGGTTTCAATACCAAGGAGAGCAGCAGAATTCCAGAGGAGGAGAAAGCAAAGCACGGAACTCATGGCTTTTTCCCTGTGATTTTTTTTAGTCTTGCAGT
>NC_081558.1:11083141-11120290 GCF_022355385.1 Mustela nigripes | reverse complement strand
TATGGACATTGGGGAGGGTATGTGCTTTGGTGAGTGCTGTGAAGTGTGTAAACCTGGTGATTCACAGACCTGTACCCCTGGGGAGAAAAATATATGTTTTTATAAAAAATAAAAAAAAAAAGACAGGTTTGTCAGGAAGTAGTACATGGGGGTGTGGAGGTGGGAGTCTGAGCTGATGGCCAGGATGATGATCAGGTACATAGAGAGGAAAAGCCCAAATATGAGGGGCTGCATTTCTGGGTCCTCTGAAAATCCCAGGAGAAGAAACTCTGAAATTTTTGTATCATTGCATGCTTCCATGTGGTGGCAGTGACTACAAGGAAAGAAAAAAAAGAGAACATACAATTGTTCATGTAAATGAGCTTCATTTATTTATTTATTCCTCTTTTTTTAGCTTTACTTTAAATGTCAATTAAAGTAATTACCCCTATGGTGTAAATTTTGTTTCAAGTGAACAATGGAGTGACTCAACACTTCCATGCATCATCCAGTTCTCATCACAAGTGCCCTCCTTAATCCCCATCATCTTTTTCACCCAACCACACTTACCATCTCCTTTCTGGTAAACATCAGTATGTTCTCTGTAGTTAAGAGTCTGTTTCTTAATTTGTCTTTTTCTCTCTTTTTCCCCAATGCTTATTTGTTTTGTTTCATAATTTCCACATATGACTGAAATCATATGACCCTTGTCTTTCTCTGACTGACTTCTTTTGCTTAGCATACTACTCTCTAGCTCCATCCATGTCATTGCAAATGTGTACACACACACACACACACAATCTTCTTCATTCATCTGTTGACTAACATCTGGCCTGTTTCCATAGTTTGGCTATTGTAGATGATGCAGCTAAAATCATCCCAGTAAACTTATCCATTTTAAATAGTATTTTTGTATTCTTTGCATAAATACCCCAGAAATGCAATTGTTGGATCAAATAGTTTGTTGTTTTTGTTGTTTGTTTGTTTGTTTACATTTTGAGAAAACTACATACTGTTTTCCAGATTAGTGCATTCCCAACAGGGCAAGAGTATATCCTCTCCTACACATCCTAACCAACAACTGCTGTTTCTTGTGTTGTTGATTTTAGCCATTCTGACAGGTGTGAGGTAATACTGCAGTATACTTTTGATTAGGGGTAAATGGGCACTATTAACAGAATGATATGCTACAATTTATATTTTGTTATCAATAAACGGATATTTCTCATATAGATCTGATCTCATTTAAGGGAAGCTACCTGACATCTCTGAATTCTTGTCCATTCAGTCCTATCCCTAAGAGTACAGGTATTAGAGTTTTAAAGAGAAATGCTTTCCTGCATTTGGGGAATATATGCTGTGACTGACCTCTAAACAAAGACCATAGTGTTTCATGATGCAAAAGTCCATACATCCTTTGGATAAATATATAGAAGTTCACTTGCTGGGCTGTAGATTAACTCTATTTTTTTCTTTTTGTTACAATTTTTTTTAGTTATTTTAAGCATAACAGTATTCATTATTTTTTTGCCACACCCAGTGCTCATGCAATCAGTGCCCTCTATAAGATGCACCACCTGGTACGCAACCTCCCACACCCCTGCCTCTTCAAACCCCTCAGATTGTTTTTCAGAGTACATAGACTCTCATGGTTCACTTCCCTTTCCAATTTCCCCCAACTCC
Source organism: Mustela nigripes (assembly GCF_022355385.1). Classification (NCBI taxonomy): domain Eukaryota; kingdom Metazoa; phylum Chordata; class Mammalia; order Carnivora; family Mustelidae; genus Mustela; species Mustela nigripes. The sequence goes on along the minus strand of NC_081558.1, from coordinate 11,118,628 downwards.
AATCTCCTCTCCATCTCCCCATGTCCTCCATGATATTTGTTATGCTCCACAAATAAGTGAAACCATGTGATAATTGACTCTCTCTGCTTGACTTATTTCACTCAGCATAATCTCTTCCAGTCCCGTCCATGTTGCTACAAAAGTTGGGTATTCATCCCTTCTGATGGAGGCATAATACTCCATAGTGTATATGGACCACATTTTCCTTATCCATTCATCCGTTGAAGGGCATCTTGGTTCTTTCCACAGTTTGGTGACCATGGCCATTGCTGCTATAAACATAGGGGTACAGATGGTCCTTCTTTTCACTACATCTGCATCTTTGGGGTAAATACCCAGGAGTGCAATGGCAGAGTCATAGGGAAGTTCTATTTTTAATTTCTTGAGGAATCTCCATACTGTTCTCCAAAGAGGCTGCACCAACTTGCATTCCCACCAACAGTGTAAGAGGATTCCCCTTTCTCAACATCCCCTCCAACACGTTGTTTCTTGTCTTGTTAATTTTGGCCATTCTAACTGGTGTAAGGTGATATCTCAATGTGGTTTTAATTTGAATCTCCCTGATGGCTAGTGATGATGAACATTATTTCATGTGTCTGATAGCCACTTGTATGTCTTCATTGGAGAAGTATCTGTTTATATCTTCTGCCCATTTTTTGATATGATTGTCTGTTTTGTGTTTGTTGAGTTTGAGGAGTTCATTATAGATACTGGATATCAACCTTTTGTCTGTACTGTCATTTGCAAATATCTTCTCCCATTCTGTGGGTTGCCTCTTTGTTTTTTTGACTGTTTCCTTTGATGTGCAGAAGCTTTTGATTTTGATGAAGTCTGAAAAGATTCTTTTCACTTTTGTTTCCTTTGTCTTTGGAGACATATCTTGAAAGAAGTTGCTGTGGCTGATATCAAAGAGATTACTGCCTATGTTCTCCTCTAGGATTCTGAAAGATTCCTGTCTCATATTGAGGTCTATTATCCATCTCCAGTTTATTTTTGTGTGTGTGTACGGTGTAAGAGAATGGTCGAGTTTCATTCTACATATAGCTGTCCAGTTTCCCCAGCATCATTAATTGAAGGGACTGTCTTTTTTCCACTGTATATTTTTTCCTGTTTTGTTGAAGATTATTTGACCATTGAGTTGAGGGTCCATATCTGGGCTCTCTACACTGTTCCACTGGTCTATGTGTCTGTATTTTTGCCAGTACCATGCTGTCTTGGTGATCACAGCTTTGTAGTAAAGCTTGAAATAGGTAACGTGATGCCCCCAGCTTTATTTTTGTTTTTCAACATTTCCTTAGCGATTCTGGGTCTCTTCTGATTCCATACAAATTTTTGGACTATTTGCTACAGCTCTTTGAAAAATACTGGTGGAATTTTGATCAGAATGGCATTAAAAGTATAGATTGCTCTAGGCAGTATAGACATTTTAACAATGTTTATTCTTCCGATCCAAGAGCATGGAATGGTCTTCCATCTTTTTGTGTCTTCCTCAATTTCTTTCATGAGTGTTCTGTAGTTCCTCGACTACAGATCCTTTACCTCTTTGGTTAAATTTATTTTCTGGTATCTTATGGTTCTTGGTGCTATAATAAATGGAATCTATTCTCTAATTTCCCTTTCTGTATTTTCATTGTTAGTGTATAAGAAAGCCACTGATTTCTGCACATTGACTTTGTATCCTGCCACATTGCTGAATTGCTGTATGAGTTCTAGTAGTTTGGGGGTGGAGTCTTTTGGGTTTTCCATATAAAGAATCATGTCATCTGCGAAGAGAGAGAGTTTGACTTCTTCCTTGCCAATTTGGATACCTTTTATTTCCCTTTTTTTTTTCTGATTGCTCTTGCTAGGACTTCTAACACTTTGTTGCAGAAGAATAGTGAAAGTGCGCATCCTTGTCTTGTTCCTGATCTCAATGGGAAGGACTCAAGCTTTTTCCCATTGAGGATGATATTTGCTGTGGGTCTTTCATAGATAGATTTGATGAAGTTAAGGAATGTTTTCTCTACCCCTATATTTTGAAGCGTTTTAATCAGGAACGGATGCTGGATTTTGTCAAATGCTATTTCTACATCAATTGAGAGGGCCATGTGGTTCTTCTCTCTTCTCATATTAATTTGTTCTATCACATTGATTGATTTGCAAATGTTGAACCATCCTTGTAGCCCAGGGATGAATACTACCTGGTCATGGTGAATAATATTTTTAATGTGCTGTTGGATCCTGTTGGCTATGATCTTGTTGAGAATCTTAGCATCCAAATTCATCAGTGATATTGGTCTGAAATTCTCCTTTTTGTTAGGTTCTTTGCCTGGTTTGGGGATCAGGGTAATGCTGGCTTCATAGAAAGAGTCTGGAAGTTTTCCTTCTGCTTCAATTTTCTGAAACAGGTTAAGGGAAAATAGGTGTTATTTCTTCTTTGAAGGTTTGGTAGAATTCCTGGGCTCTTGTTTTTTGGTAGGTTTTTGATTACTGCTTCAATCTTGTTACTAGATATTGGTCTATTCAGGTTGTCAATTTCTTCCTGGTTCAACTTTGGGAGTTTATAGTTTTCCAGGAATGCATCCATTTCTTCTAGGTTGCTAAGCTTATTGGCATATAACTATTGATAATAACTTCTGATGATTGTTTCTACTTCCTTTGTGTTTGTTATGATCTCTCCCTTTTCATTCATAATTTTATTAATTTGGGCTTTCTCTCTTTTCTTTTGGATTAGTATGGCCAATGGTTTATCAATCTTATTGATTCTTTCAAAAAACCAGCTTCCAGTTTCATTGGTACGTTCTACTCTATCTCTGGTTTCTACCTCATTGATCTCAGCTCTAATCTTGGTGATTTCCCTTCCTATGTGTAGAGTTGGTTTGATTTGTTGTTGATTTTCCAGTTCTTTATGGTGTAGAGACAGCTGCTGTGTTCTGGGTTTTTCAATTTTTTTAAGGGAGGCTTGGATAGCTATCCATAGCCTTAGCCTTAGCCTTAGGACCGCCTTTGCTGTATCCCATAGGTTTTGGACCAAAGTGTCTTCATTCTCATTGGTTTCCATGAATTGTTTCAGTTCTTCTTTGATCTCGTGGTTGATCCAAGCATTCTTAAGCAAGGTGGTCTTTAGCTTCCAGATGTTTGAGTTCCTTCCAAACTTTTCCTTAGGGTTGAGCTGCAGTTTCAAAGCATTGTGATCTGAGAATATGCAGGGAATAATCTCAGTCTTTTGGTATCAGTTGAGTCCTGATTTGTGACCCAGTTTGTGGTCTATTCTAGAGAAGGTTCCAGGTGTACTTGAGAAGAATGAGCATTCTGTTGTTTTAGGGTGGAATGTTCTGTATATATCTATGAGGTCCATCTGGTCCAATGTGTCATTCAATGCTCTTGTTTCTTTATTGATTATCTTGTTTTTAATTTTTTTTTATTTTTTATAAACATATATTTTTATCCCCAGGGGTACAGGTCTGTGAATCACCAGGTTTACACACTTCACAGCACTCACCAAAGAACATACCCTCCCCAATGTCCATAGCCCCACCCTCCTTATCCCAACCCCCCTCCCCCCAGCAACCCTCAGTTGGTTTTGTGAGATTAAGAGTCACTTATGGTTTGTCTCCCTCCCAATCCCATCTTGTTTCATTGATTCTTCTCCTACCCACTTAAGCCCCCATGTTGCATCACCACTTCCTCATATCAGGGAGATCATATGATAGTTGTCTTTCTCCGCTTGACTTATTTCGCTAAGCATGATACGCTCTAGTTTCATCCATGTTGTCGCAAATGGCAAGATTTCATTTCTTTGGATGGCTGCATAGTATTCCATTGTGTATATATACCACATCTTCTTGATCCATTCATCTGTTGATGGACATCTAGGTTCTTTCCATAGTTTGGCTATTGTGGACATTGCTGCTATAAACATTCGGGTACACGTGCCCCTTTGGATCACTACGTTTGTATCTTTAGGGTAAATACCCAATAGTGCAATTGCTGGGTCATAGGGAACTTCTAATTTCAAAATTTTGAGGAATCTCCATGCTGTTTTCCAGAGTGGCTGCACCAGCTTGCATTCCCACCAACAGTGTAGGAGGGTTTCCCTTTCTCTGCATCCTCGCCAGCATCTGTCATTTCCTGACTTGTTGATTTTAGCCATTCTGACTGGTGTGAGGTGATATCTCATTGTGGTTTTGATTTGTATTTCCCTGATGCCGAGTGATATGGAGCACTTTTTGATGTGTCTGTTGGCCATCTGGATATCTTCTTTGCAGAAATGTCTGTTCATGTCCTCTGCCCATTTCTTGATTGGATTATTTGTTCTTTGGGTGTTGAGTTTGCTAAGTTCTTTATAGATTCTGGACATTAGTCCTTTTTCTGATATGTCGTTTGCAAATATCTTCTCCCATTCTGTCAGTTGTCTTTTGATTTTGTTAACTGTTTCCTTTGCTGTGCAAAAGCTTTTGATCTGGATGAAATCCAAATAGTTCATTTTTGCCCTTGATGCTTTGATGATCTGTCTATTTCTGAGAGAGGCATGTCAAGATCTCCTACGATTAGTGTATTCATATCAATATGACTCTTTATCTTGAGTAACAGTTTTCTTATGTAATTGGCTGCTCCCATATTGGAGGAATAGCTATTTACAATTGTTAGATCATCTTGGTAGATAGTCCCTTTAAGAATGATGTAGTGTCCTTCTGTATCTCTGACTACAGTCTTTTGTTTGAAGTCTAATTTATCTGATATGAGAATCGCTACTCCAGCCTTCTTTTGAGTCCCATTGGCATGAAAAATGCTTCTTCATCCCTTCACTTTCAGTCCGAGTGTATCTTTAGGTTCAAAATGGGTCTCTTGTAGGCAACATATGGATGGGTTCTGTTGTTTTATCCAGCCTTCAACCTTGTGCTGGTTTATGGGCGTATTTAGGCCATTCACATTGAGAATGATTATTGATAGATACATTTTTATTGACATCGAGTTACCTTTGATGTCTTTCTTTTTGTAGATTGTCTCTATATTTCTGCTCAATACTATTCAATGCAATGGATTTTTCCTCCTTTATACAACCCCCGTTAATATTTCCTGCAGTGTCGTCTTTGTGGTTGCATAGTCTTTTAAGCCTGGCCAGTCTTGGAAACTCTTTATCTCTCCATCCATTTTGAATGTCAATCTTGTTGGATAATCTATTCTTGGCTGTATATTCTTCTCATTTAGTGCCCTGAATATATCTTGCCAGCACTTTCTTCCTTGCCAGGTCTCTGTGGACAGGTCTGATGTTATTCTGATGGGCTTTCCTCTGTAAGTAAGGAGCCTCTTTGTCCACGTGGCTTTCAAGTGATTATACCTACAATTATGATTCCTCAATTTGACTATCAAGTGTCATGATTTTTTTTTTTGGAATGTATAATCTTGGGTGGAGACCGTTCAGGTTCTAGTACATGAACGCTGGTTCCATTTGCAAAATTGCAAAAATTTTCATGAAGAACTTGTTCCACTATATCTTCTAGACTTCTTTCTTTCTCCTCCCCTTCAGGCATTCCAATAATTCTGACATTGGAATGTTTCATGGCATCATTTATTTCCCTGATTCTGTTTTCGTGGTTTCTAAGCTGTTTGTTCCAGGATTCCTCCTGATCCTTTCTCTCTGTTTGTCCTCCAGATCTCTAATTCTATCTTCTGTCTCAGTTACCCTAGCTTTGAGAGAATTTAGATTTGATTGGAACTCATTGAGAGCATTGTGAAGCTCAGCCCTGGTAGCTTTCAGCTCAGCCCTAACATTGTGAACATCATCTCTCGTTGCTTTCAGCTTGGCCCTAATCAATTCCATTTGGTCATCCATGGCTTTCTCCAACTTAGCTATTGCCTGGATAATTGTTAGCCTGAATTCTCTTTCTGACATATTGTCTATGTTGATAACCATTAGCTCTGTTGCAGAAGGTCCATCCTCTGTATTTTTCTTCTGTTGGGCATTCCTCCTCCTAGTCATTTTGGTGGGAGATGACTGAACAGATGTAGCTGGATGTATTGACCGTGGTGCAGTCAAGGTGTACCCTGGAACACTTCTGAGAAATCAGGATTCCCCACCCAAACGAGAGACAAAAGAAAAGAAAAAGAAAAAAAAATAGAGAGAAACAGGAAAGAAAGGGAAGATTAAAAGGAAGGTTCAGCACAAATTGGCCCAAGGTAAGATTTAGGAAGTAGACAAACAAAAACAGACAAACAAAAAGACTGATAAAAGTATATGACAAGAGAAAAAATATATATATGCAAATAAAGGAAGTACCTCATCAAAAAGAACCCCAAGTGTAAGATTTATATACTATCAGGACAAACACAAAAACACAGAAACACTGTTGTTAGAAAAAGATGGGAGAGTGGTTATAAATTCTCAGTGTGTGCAAGGAACGTTGTTTTGTTTCTTCCTGGATGTATCTTGATATCTTTGTTAAAGGACTCAACTTTCCTAAGATAAATGGGGATTAAAAATTTGTTCTCCTATAAGGGTAGTATTGATTGGGGAAAGGGGATTACTTTGAAGTTTAACTCTATGTGAATATTAGAAAATAAAAATAAAAAGGAATAAGTGGTGGGGGGATGTGAGTTCGGGGTATCAGGTGGTGGGTATTATAGAGGACACGGATTGCATGGAGAACTGGTTTTGTGAAAAAATATTGATACGTTATGCTGAAAATACATAAATTAAAATAAAATTTTTAAAAAAGGAGTAAAGTAGACTAAACTAAACTAAAATTTAAAAAGAAGAAATTCAAAAAATAGAAATTCAAAAGAAAAACATAGGTGTATATATCAAAAAGTTTAGGGTAGAAGGTTATTATGGAATTTGATATACTGGATAGTTCAGTGTGATGGTAAATAGGTTAAAAAATTATCTATATAAATAAAAAAATTGAGGGGCGCCTGGGTGGCTCAGTGGGTTAAGGCCTCTGTCTTTGGCTTAGGTCATGATCCCAGGGTCCTGGGATCGAGCCCCGCATCAGGCTCTCTGCTTGGTGGGGAGCCTGCTTCCTCCTCTCTCTCTGCCTGCCTCTCTGCCTACTTGTGATCTCTATCTATCAAATAAATAAATAAACAAAATCTTAAAAAAAAATTGAACCAGAGTAGTTGGGAACGAGTAAAAAATAAAAGTTTTCCTATGAAGTAGTGGTGGTTGTTCTCTTGTCATCCTCCCCCCCCCCTTGGTTTGTTTTCTGGGGGAGGGGCCTGCACCGTGGGTTTTCAGTCAATAATGTTCCCTGAGTTAAGTCCTCCCACCCCCCTCAAGGGGGTGGGCTCTGAGGAAACTGTTTTTTTCAGGCTTTTCTTCTCTGGCAGTTTTTATGTTTGTTCACTTTTTTTTTCTCTCATCTTGACCGCTTTTGATGGTTTTTGTAGTTTTAGAAGAAAACAAAGTGCATCCTGTCCTCCCTCTCAGAGAGAAGCCTCAGTCTGGCTGCAGAGCCCAAATAAGTTCCCCTGTGGCCGCTGGCAGAGCAGGTTTCGAGTCGCTGTCACTGGGGATGCAAGATCTTTTGCTTGTACCCAAAGCCATGGCAGTGGCAGCTGTCTGGGCAGCTCCACACCGCCAGAGAGGTTCCAAGCATCAATCGCACACTGAGATTTTGCCGCTGGCCCAGGCTGGGAGTGCCTGGTCTTTCTGGGTCTAAGAGTGCCCAACTTGCGCACACCTCTTTCAGGGGAGGCTGTGGGTCACGCAGGGGTCTCAGGCTCTGAGAACAGGGTGCAGGTCCAAAAGCACCAGGCTGGGCCTTTGCGCGCCTCTCTGAGGAGAGAGTTTGGTGCTTGTATCTTAGGCTCTGAAACAATGGCACATATCAAAGGGTGCTGGCTGGGCCTTTGTACCTCTCTCAGGGAAGGATGAGGGGCCCTCAGCTCTCAGGCCCTATAGCAGGGCTTGCATGTTTTGCCACCCGGCGTGGCTCACATCCCCTCACAGGAGCTGGACCCCACATGTTCTCTGGAGCGCTGGCGGCTTAGGGACCAAGAACTGGTTTCTCCGTCGCACTTTCTCTGGCTCAGTGCCTGGGGAGGCTATCCTGGGACCAGAGACTTAAGCCCCTGTCCATAGCCACCCCAATTCCCACAATTTTCCCCCCTCCCTGGCGATCCTTTGCTCTTTTGGAGTGCTTTCAACCAGTCTCCAAGTTAATGCTGGTCCCCAGATACAGGGCACTCTCATTCGTATTGGGGGTATTACTTTCCAACCTGTCGCCTCTGGCTCCCTCCCCCTTTTGTTTATCTTCTGATATCAGTCTGCAGTTCCCACACTGCTTTACCTGCCCACTGGCGTCTTCTGCCCCTATAGAGATCCAGACATGTATAATTCTGATCTCAGTCTGATTTCATAGGTGATCGAATTCTTTGGTAGGTAATCAGCTCACTTTAGGGTACAGGTTGAAAAGGCGCCTCCTCCTACTTCCCCGCCATCTTGTCCCCCTTGAGTCAATTTTTAGTCCGAGTAACTCTATTTTTGACATTTTAAGGGACTTCCATACTGTTTTCCAGAATGGCTAGACCAGTTTACATCCGCACCAAAAATGCAAGAGAGTTCCCCTTTCTCCACATCCTTTAAAATACCTGTTTTTTTTTCTTGTGTTTTAATTTTAGGAATTCTTACTGGTTTGAAGTTATATCTCATTATAGTTTTGATGTATATTTCCATGATGATGAGTGATGCTGAGCATCTTTTCATGTATCCTTAGTCATCTGTATGTCATCTTGGGAAAAATGTCTATTCATGTCTTCACCCATTTCTTAACTGGTTTATTTTGGGGGTGGGGTGTTGGGTTTAATAAATTCTTAATAGACTTTAGCTACTAATTATTTGTGAGATATGTCACTTGCAAGTATCTTCTCCCATGCTATAGGTTGCACTACTAGATATTTACCCAAAGGATAGAAAAATACTAATTTGATAGCATACGTGTATTCTGATGTTTATAGCAACATTATCAACAATAGTTTAACTATGGAGAGAGCCCAAATATCCACCAACTGATGAATGGATAAAAAAGAGTTGAAAATATATATATATATAATGGAATATTGCTCAGCCAGAGAAAGACCATCACCATGTGATTTCACTAATGTGTGGAATATAAGAAACTTAACAAACTAACAGAGTGGGAGAAAAAAAAGTTGAGGCAAAATAGGAAACAGATTCTTATCTATATGGAACAAACTGAGGGGTTTTGGAGGGAGGTGGATGGGGGTGGGTGAAATAGATGATGGGTATTAAGGAAGGCATTTGTGGTAATGAGCACTCAGTGTATGGTGGGGTTAAATCACTAAATTCTACACCTAAAACTACCAACACACTGTATGTTAACTAATTGGAATTTAAATAAAAACATGGATAAAAAAAGTCCATACAATCCAATAATGGAGAAAGGATATACATAATAAAATTTAAAAATGATATATAATGTCACATAGTGACAGGTTCTGTGAAGGAAAAAATAGGTAGGAATAAAACAGAGTGCGTGGGGAGGATGCTATGTTTTAATAGAAATTCAGGAAAACATGCCAAGATAGTGACATTTTAAAGAGACTTCCTGAATGACTAAGCAGGAGGCAGAAGGATATCTGGGGGAGGTGGGTGAGCAGCAAGGATAACGGAGAAAAGACCCTGCAGAAGGCACTTACTTCACCTATGCAAATCTCAAAATGCAGTCAATGTGGTGAGGGAATGAACAGGAGGGAGACAGATGAGAGATGGTGGCAGAGAATGTTGAGGAAGGAGGTGGCTTTCCTGCCATTGATGGGACTTCAAGACACAGGGAGTCCTTACTTCGCATAGTGTTCTCTGCATTTTATTAATTTTGTTCCATGGTATTCTTTGGATAGAGATAGATCCCTTCATTATTTCCATCTGTTGGTTAACATTTTGGCATTTAAGGGTCATATGTTGGAGCATATGAACTCCATTACCATTGCCCTGAGGATTGCTCATGCCCCACAACAACCACACACACACACACACACACTGTACTCTGACCTCCTGGCACTGTGTTACTATCATGCCTTTCTCACCCCCAGCCACAATAATGTCAAAAGAAATGGTATAAGTCTAGCTGTCAACATTAGATTTTTTTCATCCTGAAGAATATGTAAATGGTACTTAAATTCTAGTTAGTAAGCCTCCCAAAGACAAAGAAACAAGTGGCTCCATTTTAATATGATCACACTGTGTCCTATATTTAAATAAATATAAAAAAGAGGTTCAAAAACACAGGAAAGAAATGGACACAAGGGTCAAAGGAGACCTAATAAACTCAGGGGGTCCCTGAGAGACTGTGATGAGCAGAAATCATCCCTGGCAGCATTCCATTGCCAGTCACATGCCCTGATGCCCAGAATAATTAACAAATCAGGAAAATAACAATATATATAAACAAGAAAGGAGTGGTATTTTTATGATGTCAAGACATTTTAGTGATTGACTCTCCCTTTAGAAAAATGTGCAAATGGAATAAACCTGTAATTTACAACAGAAAATACACAGCGTAGCACACAATGTAGGATGATAGAAGGGGATTTTTTTTTTAATTTTTTTTTTTTTTAAAGATTTTACTTATTTACCAGAGAGAGAGGGAGAGAGTGAGCGAGTGAGCACAGGCAGACAGAATGGCAGACAGAGGCAGAGGGAGCAGGGAGCCCGATGTGGGACTCGATCCCAGGACGCTGGGATCATGACCTGAGCCGAAGGCAGCTGCTTAACCAACTGAGCCACCCAGGCGTCCCTAGAAGGGGATTTTTAAAGATGAAATAATAAAACACTTCCTAATGAGTTTAAGTGCAAAAGGTTTGGAATCAGAAAACCAGGTTTTGAACATCCGTTCTACCACATATAATATGTTTGGACTTGGGAGAGACAACCAATCCATTCCAAATGTGAATGCCCTCACTCAAATAGTGGGGATAGCAGTATCCATCCACCTTGCTGTCTAGGGTGGCAGACAGCATTAGTCACTACATGCAAGAAGCCTACAGTACAGTTCCTCCCTGAGAGTAAATGAGTTATTTTCACCAATGAACATATTTGGCTGAGTTTTCTCTTCTTTTCATAAATGTCTCCATCATTTGCACACCTCTTGGAAATGAAACATTATAAAGTAAAGCTAGTGAGCATACCCCTTTTTGCATATGAAACACAAAATTTTTATGTGGATACTCACCTTGACAGAAGATGCTGAGAAATGCATGTATCAGGAACTGCTGTTGCAAGGGAATAGTTATCTGCATGAGTCTGTGGCTTTCTATAAATGCAGAATATGCTTAAAAACACCACATCCTAAAACATTCACTGCACATGCCTCAGATCTTAACACTCTGTTTTCATGCTCCCCTCTGCTTAAAACTCCTTTGATATGTTCTAATTTCACTGAACCACATTAGGTCCCCCAGTCCCTTCCCCTGTCTCATCCAATGAGTCTTCCATTCCCACCACATATTATCATCAATGATGCCTGTGTTGCTGGGTCCAATGGACACTTCTCTTTTGAGCACACTACATAAATTAATTATAAATGAATCTACCAAGTCTCAGGTGACCTCAGGAAAGGTTCTCTGGTTTCATTCTCTCTGATCCTCTCCTAAATAATTGCTGAGTTCTGAGACTCACCTGGGTGGGATCTATGAGATGAAAGTCTCTGTATGGAGGTCCCAATTCTTCCCTGGACAGTTGATTATGGAGACCAAAGATCTGTTCCAAGACAGGAAGGTAGGATGCAGTGAAGCATGGGTTCCCCAGCCAGACTTTGGAACAAAAGCACTAACCATGTTCTGTCCAGTCCAAGGCTTCACTTGCTGAGGTTCTGCAGCAGATGAGATACTTGGAGCTCTCTCTGTCTGCTCACCAGGCACTGTTTCCATTGTTACTCCCACCTCAGAGTACTCTGTTCTCTCTGTGGCACTGGTCTGGAGAGAAAGGAAAGTTTTCCTGCTGATTCTTCTCCTGGGAGACCAGATTAGAAGTCAGGTGAATCCAATTCTGTGTTCCTCTTTCTCATGACCTTACCTGTCTTCCAGAGTTCTAACCTCCTGGCACTTTCCCTTAACTTTGAGATGATATTGAATTTATTTAGTTGAGGGTTTGACTTATCTTTTATAGCTTCAGGATGCTAATAAATGAGTGATGTGACCCTCTTCATTTGTGGTTTGGAGAAAAAAGTCTAACTACTCGCCCTAGAGACTAAAACAAATTTTGTGTTTGATTCTCCAAAGTGTGGGCCCCTGAGTTGACATCAAACATATCTCTGAAAAGGACTTTTAGTAGGCAGAATAAAATCACCAAATATTTCCACATCTTAATCTACAGAATCTGTTGATATGTCTTGTGTCATGGCAAGGGAGAATTGAGGTTGCAAATGGTATTAATATTACTAGTCAGCTGGCCCTAGCATAAAGTTATTCCGATTATCCAGGTGGTCCTGATAGATCAAAAGGGTCCTCCAACTGTGGAAGAGAAAGGTAGAAGATTTGGAGTCACATAGAGATTTTGAGATGTTAAGTTGCTGACTCTGAAGATAAAGGGAGGGCACATAAGTCAGGGTTTAAAGGTGGCTCTACAGCTGGGACAGGTGAGAAAACCTCTTCTCCCCAGACCTCCAGAATGAACTCTTCTCTACAGACAGAGTGATTTTAGCCCAGGGAGACCTATTTCAGACTTGTGACTTCCAGAACTATCAGAAAATAAACAAATTTGTTTTCAATCAGCAACATGGTCATTTGTTACAACCACAATAAAAATCTAATCCAGACATAAATCCAATAACACTTTGTTCAAGGGAAATAATTCAGCCTTGGTTTTATTTATTTATATTCTCTTGGATAAGGATATACCATGTTGATGTCCTACTTTGAGTAAAAAAAGGAATCTGAGATCACTTTCAAGTTGTTCAACCCCAGGAGCTGGTGCAGAAAATTTCCCATGCCATGAGCCATGCTGACTTGCAGCTATTAACATAGAAAAAGTGAATCCTTAAGGCAATTTGTTCTATCTTAAATCTTGGTGTCTAACTTTTTACATACTTTAGCTTTCACACTAATCTAAATGTTCATTATTTTCATTCATATCCTCTCCCAATTTCTCTCAAGTTTACCTGTGACAGAAAAGATCACCAATAATGGGTCTGTGTGTGTGTGCAGATGAGTGCCCATATGTATAAAAATGCACATTACATACACCTCCCCATGGAAGATTTTTGTAGGGATCTACAAAATATGAACACACCATTGTTTATTAGTCACAATATCTCTCTGAAATTAGTTTTACTATCCCCATATTATCTTCAGAAATAAGAAAACTGAGGCTCAGAGGCATTAGATTTTAATTAGTTATGGAAAAAAGCAGTTAAAGCTTATTGTGCACTCTCTGGAGTTATATAGACACAGAATTATTTAGTATTTCCTCTATGCATAAAATGGTATACTTTTTTTAAGTTAATTAATTAATTAATTAATTTTTAGTGTAACAGTATTCATTGTTTTTGCACCCCACCCAGTGCTCCATGCAATCCGTGCCCTCTCTAATACCCACCACCTGGTTCCCCCAACCTCCCACCCCTGCCCCTTCAAAACACTCAGATTGTTTTTCAGAGTCCATAGTCTCTCATGGTTCACCTCTCCTTCCAATTTACCTCAACTCCCTTCTCCTCTCCATCTCCCCTTGTCCTCCATGCTATTTGTTATGCTCCACAAATAAGTGAAACCATATGATAATCAACTCTCTCTGCTTGACTTATTTCATTCAGCACAATCTCTTCCAGTCCTGTCCATGTTGCTACAAAAGTTGGGTATTCATCTTTTCTGATGGAGGCATAATACTCCATAGTGTATATGGACCACATCTTCCTTATCCATTCGTCTGTTGAAGGGCATCTTGGTTCTTTCCACAGTTTGGCAACCATGGCCATTGCTGCTATAAACATTGGGGTACAGATGGCCCTCCTTTTCACTACATCTGTATCTTTGGGGTAAATACCCAAGAGTGCAATGGCAGGGTCATAGGGAAGCTCTATTTTGAATTTCTTGAGGAATCTCCACACTGTTTTTCAAAGTGGCTGCACCAACTTGCATTCCCACCAACAGTGTAAGAGGGTTCCCCTTTCTCCACATCCTCTCCAAAACACATTGTTTCCTGTCTTGCTAATTTTGGCCATTCTAACTGGTGTAAAGTGGTATCTCAATGTGGTAAAATGGTATACTTTTTAGAAAATATTTTTTACTGAAGTGTAGTTGACAAAAATTTACATTTGTTTCTGGTGTGCAACTTAGTGTTCCAACAGACAACTCTTTATGTTACACTGTGTTCACCACAAATGTCAAGCTTATACTTTAAATAGGTGCTGCTTGTTATATACTATTAGACTTCAGTGATGTAGTTTAAAGGTAGGAGTCTAGAAAAGCATGGCTGAGGGTAGGATCTAGAGCACTGGTATAGCTGATTCACACTGAATAGGGATGGAAAATATCCTTACTAACAAGAAAGAAAGTAAAGTGTCTATAAGGATATGGGAAAAATGAAATTAAATTAAGGCAATTCACCTTGGGTATGCCTGCTCTAAATCAATATCTGGTGCTAATTGTATATTCAAAGTTGGGCATTGAACAATGCCCAACGTGAGTAGAAGATAGGAAATCATTAAAAAAAAAGAAGTGTTTGTGTTGTAATAAGAAGAAGGTTTTGAAATTTTGCTTCATTGTATTTATGGTTATCCTGACACCAAGAATAAACCTGGTCCATCTGTTTGTTCGAACTTGGAGATACAAGTTGGGTATCGGGCTTCACCAGGAGATACAAACTTGCTCATCAGTGTTTGTAGTTGCTGTGGTAGGCTTTCTGGACAGGAAGCTGACTGACAGAATAAAAGCAGGAAACAGGTTCAAAAACACAAGTTTCTTTGTTGAGTAACTGCCTGACTTTAAGCTTTTTGGTTGTAATGTAACTGCCTGACCTGAAGCTTTTAATTTCTGAGGCATGCATTTCAAAGGCAGTCAGGTTGAGTAACCACACTATCCTGTGTGGGACACAATTAGCAGATAAGCCCTCATGCTGCCCAGTCCCAAAGGACCTATTCAAAAAGCCCTGGGTAACCTCCACACTGACACATGATTGACCCTGATTTTACCCATTTAGCACCCAAATTCTAATCATATAAAAATCTCCAATAAAGTATGAACCCACAAACCCTCACCAATATGGCCATGGATCCTAATAAATGTTGATCCCTCAGAGGGTCTCTGCCTCTCCCTGTCAAAGCATCTGTCCACCTCTGAGACCTCCCTGAATGGCCTTTGAGATCCCTCATGCCCTCTAGGACCTGTGATTAATAAACCTGGTTTTATTAGAGTTATCTGATGGGTGTTGCTGAGGTGTGTCTTGCAGTCACAGTAAGAACCCAAGGTCTGGTCCAGCGAGAGCAGAGGGTCTGGTCAGGAAAGCATCTGTGGGAATGTCCACAAGCGCAGGGGTGTGGGAGAGTGCCTGGGCTTTCCTAGCCTGAGCATCCCTGCCAGGATCCTGACACTTAAACCAAACAGTGTTAAAATCTACATTATCAGGAAGAGGATTGAGGATAGTGATGTAAAAAGCCTGACAGACTCAAGATGAAAACTATGGTTTTGTATTTTCATCTACAAAAATGTTATGAGAAGGGCTTAATGGCCAAGTGAAGTTATTTCCAGATGAAGAATGTAACTCATGATTATTCTTGAGGGAAATCTAGGGGAAATTTACTTGGCATGACATAAGTCATTTGAAATAGAATTACTTTTAAGAAATCCATCTTGTACCATGTAAGATACAGAAATTTCCAGGCATTTGTGACCAAGGTTCAGGAAAATATTGGGATTGTATAAAAATGGAAAAATTATGGATGCCTGGGTAGCTCAGTGGGTTAAGCCTCTGCCTTTCACTCTGATCATGATCCCAGGGTCCTGGGATCTAGCCTCACATCGGGCTTTCTGCTCAGTGGGGACCCTGCTTTCCCCTCTCTCTATGCCTGCCTCTCTGCTCAGTCTCTCGTATAAATAAATAAAATCTTTAAGAAAAAATGGACAAAGTGGAATACTGTCTACATCAGACAGAACAGAAAGTTAATAAGTGAGTTACTTAAATGTATGGAAAAGTTGAATTCAAATAATTAGAAATTCCAAGAAACAAATAGAAGGTGAAGAATCAACTTTCCTAGTCAGATAAAAGAATATCAGTTCCTGGCTATGAGATGTGAGGCCTGAAATCATGGGCACTTCTTCAACACAAGGACCATTGGCCTTTACATCACTGGAATCCCAGTGATTCTTTTCAGAGCCCTCTTTATGTCTCTGTTCCTCAGGCTGTAGATGAAGGGGTTCAGCATGGGTGTGACCACTGTGTACATCACTGAGGCTACTGCACCTGAGTGTGAGCTCTGGGTTGCAGCAGAGTTAAGGTATACTCCTAGGCTTGTACAATAAAATAAGGAGACAACAGAGAGATGAGATGTACAGGTGGAAAATGCTTTATACTTGCCCTGAGCTGATGATATTCTAAGTATGGAAGAAACAATCTTAGAGTAAGAATAAAGGATCCCAGCAAGGGGAGCACCACCCAGCAGGAAAGTTGCAAAATTCATCACCATGTCATTAAGAAAGGTATCAGAACAGGCATGCCCGACTACCTGGTTGAGTTCACAGAAAAAATGGGGGATTTCCACCTCTGTACAGAAGGACAGCCGCAACACGATTAAGCTCTGCAATGTGGAATTGAGAACACTCAGGATCCAGGACATGAGAACCAGCAGTCCACAGAACTGGGGGTTCATGATGACCATGTAGTGTAGGGGATGACAGATGGCCACAAAGCGGTCATAAGCCATCACAGCCAGGAGAAAGTCATCCCAGCCTGCAAAGATTATGAAAAAGTACATCTGCGTGATGCAGCCTGCATAAGTTATGACTTTGTTCTGAGTCTGGATGTTCCACAGCATCTTGGGGATGGTGGTAGAGGTGAAACAGATGTCTACAAAGGACAGGTTGGCCAGGAAGAAGTACATGGGAGTGTGGAGGTGGGAGTCAGAGCTGACAGCCAGGATGATGAGCAGGTTTCCAAACACAGTGATCAAGTACATGGAGAGGAAAAGCCCAAATATGAGGGGCTGCAGTTCTGGGTCC
Source organism: Mustela nigripes (assembly GCF_022355385.1). Taxonomy (NCBI): domain Eukaryota; kingdom Metazoa; phylum Chordata; class Mammalia; order Carnivora; family Mustelidae; genus Mustela; species Mustela nigripes. Next base: position 11,101,480 of record NC_081558.1, on the reverse strand, counting down.
TCTGAAAATCCCAGGAGAATAAATTCTGAAATTCCTGTATCATTGCCTGTTTCCATGTGTTAAAGGTAACTACAAGGAAAGAAAAAAAAAAAAAAAAGAACATAAAATTATCCAAGTAAATAGGCTTCATTTATTTATTCTATACTTTTTTTTTTCATTTTCTAAACGTGTACTTTAAATGTCAGTTAGTTAACCTACAGTGTAAATTTTGTTTCAACTGGACAATAGAGTGATTCAACACTTCCTTGCATCACCCAATTCTCATCACAAAGGCAGTCCTTAATCTCCATCATCTACTTCACCCACCCATCCCCACCATCTCCCTTCTGATAAACATCAGTGTGTTCTCTGTAGTTAAGATTCTGTTTCTTGGTTTGTCTCTCTTTCTCTCTTTTTTTCCCAATGCTTATTTGTTTTGTTTCTTAAATTCTACATATTACTGAAATCATATGGCACTTGTTTTTCTCCGACTTATTTTATTAGTCTAAAACTCTCTAGCTCCACCCATGTCATTGCAAATAGCACTACTTCATTTTGTTTTATGAATTATACACACACACACACACCACATCATATATATATATATATATATGCACACACCACATCTTATTTATCCATTCATGTATTGCCAGAAGCCCGGGCTGTTTCTGTAGTTTGGCTATTGTAGATAATGCTGTTAAAATCATCCCAATGCATGTATCCCTTTAAATTAATAGTTTTGTATTCTTTGGGTAAATACCCCGGCAGTGAAATTGCTGGATCGTAGGCCAGTTGCTTTTCTGTTTTGTTTGCTTTTTTTTTTTTTTTTTTTACTTTTTGAGGAAACTCCATGGTATTTTCCAGCGTGGCTGCTCCTTTTTGTATTCCCACCAATAAGGCATGAGTGTTCCCTTTCTCCATATCCTCACCAATGACTCTTGTTTCTTTTTCTTTTTCTTTTTTTTAATTTTGTTATGTTAGTCACCATGAAATACATCATTAGTTTATGATGTAGTTTTCCCATGCATTGCTTAGGTATAACCCCCAGTGCTTCATGCAATATCTGACTTATTGTATACCCACCTCTTGTTTTTTATGTTGCTTTTAGCCATTCTGACAGGTGTGAGGTAATACTGCATTATACTTTTGATTAGGAGCAAATGGGCATTATTAACAGAATGACATGGTACAATTTATATTTTGCCATCAAGAAAGAAATACTTTTTGTATAGATCTGATCCCATTTAAGAGAAGCTACTTGACATCTCTGACATCTCCCATCCATTCAGTCCCATCCCTAAGAGGACAGGTGTTACAGTTTTTTATTTTTAATAATTTTATTTATTTGACAGTTATTACAAGGAGGCAGAGAGGCAGGCAGGGAGAGAGGGGTAAGCAAGCTCCCTGCTGAGCAGAAAGCCCGATGCAGTGCTCTATCCCAGAATCCTGGGATCATGACTGAGCAGAAGAAAGAGGATTTAAGCCACTGAGCCACCCAGGCACCCCATGGTGTTACAGGTTTTTTTTTTTTTTTTTTTTGATTTCTTGTTTTTATTAAGATGAGTTTTCAAATTATTATATAACACATTTAGGCACATTCTTGTTCTAATGCAACATTTTTTTTAATTTAGTTTTTTTTTAATTTTTTCAGCGTAACAGTATTCATTATTTTTGCACCATACCCAATGCTCCATGCAATCCATGCCCTCTCTTATACCCACCACCTGATTCCCCCCACCCCCCCCCCCCCCCCCCCTTCCTACCCCTCCCATTTTTTTTCACAGTCCATAGTCTCTCATGGTTCTCCTCCCCTTCCAATTTCCCCCAACTCCCTTCTCCTCTCCATCTCCCCTTGTCCTCCATGCTATTTGTTATGCTCCACGAATAAGTGAAAACATATGATAATTGACTCTCTCTGCTTGACTTATTTCACTCAGCATAATCTCTTTCAGTACCCTCCATGTTGCCACAAAAGTTGGTATTCATCCTTTTATGGAGGCATAATTGATGTTACAGTTTTAATGAGAAATGCTTTCCTGCATTTGGGTAATATATGTTGAGTACTGACCTCTAGACAAAGATACAAAAGTCCATACATCTTTTGGGTAAATATATAGTAGCTCATTTTCTGGGTTGTAGGGTAGCTCTATTTTTAACATTTAAAGGAACTTTTATATTGTTTTCCACAGTGGCAGGACGAGTTTACATTCCCACCAAAAATGGAAGAGGTTTCCCTTTCCTCCATATCCCCAATAATAGTTATTTTTTTCTTGTGTTTTAATTTTAGCTATTCTGACCGTTGTATGGTTGTATCTCATTGTAGTTTTTTTTTGAGGATTAAAATAATTTTAATAATAAACCACTTTTTAAAAAAAGTTTTTTGTTTCAAGTTCTTTTTTTAATTAAATTTATTTATTTTCAGCATACCAGTATTCATTATTTTTTCACCACACCCAGTGCTCCATGCAATCCGTGCCCTCTCCAATACCCACCACCTGGTACCCAAGCCTCCCACGCCCCGTCCCTTCAAAACCCTCAGATTGTTTTTCAGAGTCTATAGTCTCTCATGATTCACCTCCCCTTCCAATTTCCCCCAAGTCCCTTATCCTCTCTAACTCTCCATGTCCTCCATGCTATTTGTTATGCTCCACAAATAAGTGAAACCATATGATAATTGACTCTCTCTGCTTGACTTATTTCACTCAGCATAATCTCTTCCAGTCTGTCCATGTTGCTACAAAAGTTGGGTATTTGTCTTTTCTGTGTAATATGACCACATAGTGTATATGAACCACATCTTCCTTTTCAAACTCCAGTTAGTTAATATACACTATAATATTAGTTTCAGGAGTATAATTTAATGATTCATCACTCAAATATAATACCCAATGCTCATCACAAGTTGCCCCTCTTTTTTAAAATTTATTTAATTTATTTCCAGCATAACAGTATTCATTGTTTTTGTACCACACCCAGTGCTCCATGCAATCCGTGCCCTCTCCAATACCCACCACCTGGTTCCCCCAACCTCCCACCCCCCCACCACTTAAAACCCCTCAGATTGTTTTTCTCATTGTAGTTTTGATGTGTATTGCCTTGATGATGAGTGATGCTGAACAATTTTTCACGTGTCTCTTGTCCGTATGCCTTCTTTGGAAAAATGCCTATTCATGTCTTTGCCCTTTTATTAACTGGTTTGTTTTGGGGGGGTGTTGAGTTTGATAAGTTCTTTATAGATTTTGGATGCTAATTCTCTATGAGATATGTCACTTGAAAATATCTTCTTCCATGCTATAGGTTGCACTACTAGGTATTTACCCAAAGAATAGAAAAATACTAATACTAATACTAATTTGAAAGAGTAATGCACCCTAAGGTTTGTAGCAGCAATATCAACAATAGCCAAGCTATGGTGAGAGCCCAAATATCCAATGACTAATAAAAGAAGAGTGGTATGTACATGATGAAATACTACTCAGCTGTCAAAAGGAATGTAATTCTGTCAGTTGCAATGACCTACATGGAGGTAGAGTGTATTATGCTAAGTGAAATAAGTCAGTCAGAGAAAGATAATTGCCATATGATTTCAGTCATGTGTGGAATATAAGAAACTTAACAAACAGACTAGGAGGAAAAAACTGAGGTAAACCTGGAAACAGATTCTTGGGTATAGAGCACAAACTGAGGGTTGTTGGAGGGAGGTGGATGGGGGATGGGTGAATAGAAGATGGGGATTAAGGAGAGCACTTGTGATGAGCATCCAGTGTTTATGGAGGTGTTAAGTCACTAAATTCTACAATTGAAACTAATATTGCACTGCATGTTAACTAATTGGAATTTAAATAGAAACACGGAGGGAAAAAATTTCCATACAATGCAAGGATGGAGAAAGAATATATATATGATAACACATAAAAATAATATACTAATGTTAGACAGTTACAGCTATGAAGGGAAAAAAGCTAGGTTAGGTATAAAATGGAGTGGTTGGAGAGGGGGCTACTTTTTTGTTGTTGTTGTTTGTTTTTAGATTTTATTTATTTATTTGACAGAGAGAGAGGGATCACAAGTAGGCAGAGATGGAGGCAGAGGGAGAGGGAGAAGCAGGCCTCCTGCAGAGCAGAGAGCCTGATGTGGGGCTTGATTCCAGGACCCTGAGATCATGACCTGAGCCAAAGGCAGAGGCTTAACCCACTAAGCCAGCCAGGTGTCCCAGGAGGCTACATTTTAAAGAGAATTCAGGAGGACCTGTCAAGAAGGTGAGATTTTTAGCAAAGACTTCCAGAAAGACTAAGCAGGAGGCGGAAGGATATCTGGGGCAGGTGTGTACCCAGCAGGGAAAACATAGCAGAAGACGTTTATTTCAGCTATGAAACTCTCAAAATGAAGTCAGTGTGGTGAGAGAATGAATAAGAGGGAGACAGATGAGAGGTGGTGGCAAAGAATATTGAGGAAGGAGGTGTTTTTCCTGCCACTGATGGGACTTTAAGATGTAGGGAGTCTTTCCTTCACATGGCGTTCTTTGCATCTTATTGTGTTCTAAGATATTCTGTGAATAGAGCTAGATCCCTTCATTACTTCTATCTGTTGGTTAACATTCTGGATTTTAAAGGTCATGTATTAGAGTATATGAACTCAAGTACCATTGCTCTGAGGAGTGTTCATGTCCCACAAGACACATACACACACACACACACACACACAGAGCACTCTGGCCTTCTGGCACTGCATTACTGCCATGCTTTTCTTATTCTCAGCCACAATAATGCTGAAAGAAATGGTACAAGGCAAGCTGTCAACATCAGATTATCTTCACCCTGAGTAATGTGTAAATGGTACTTAAATTCTCGTTAGTAAGTCTCCCATAGTCAAGGAAACATGTGGTTCCATCTTAATATGATCGCACTGTGTCCTATATTTACATAAACATAAGAAAAGAGTTTCATAGAACACAGGAAAGAAATGGACACAAGGGGTAAAGGAGATCTAATAAGTTCAGGGGGTTCCTGAGAGACTGTGATGAGCAGAAATCATCCTTGGTTCTGGCAGCATTCCAGTCCCAGGCCACATGCCCTGATGCCCAGAATATTTAACAAAGCTGGAAAATAACAATGTATCTAAACAAGAAAGGAGTGGTATTTTTATGATGTCAAGATATTTTCCTGATTACCTATCCCTTTAGAAAAATGTGCAAGGTGGGCACCTGGGTGGCTCAGTGGGTTAAGCCGTTGCCTTCGGCTCAAGTCATGATCTCAGGGTCCTGGGATCCAGTCCCGCATTGGGTTCTCTGCTCAGTGGGGAGCCTGCTTCCCTCTATCTCTATCTCTCTGCCTGCCTCTCCGTCTACTTGTGATCTCTCTCTGTCAAATAAATAAATAAAATCTTAAAAAAAAAAAAAAGAGAAAAATGTGCATGGGAATAAACCTGCAATTTACAAGAGAAAATATACAATGTAGGACAATAGAAGGCGATTTTTAAAGATGAAATAATAAAATACTTTTCTGAATGAATTTAAGTGCAAAAATTTTGGAATCAGAAAACAGGTTTAAACATCAGATCTATCACATATAAGACGTTTGAACTTGGGGGAGACAACCAATCCATTCCAAATGTGAATGTGCTCACTCAAATAGTGGGGATAGCAGTGTCCATCCCCCTTGGGTGGCAGACAGCATTAGTAACTACATGCAAGAAACTTACAGTACAGTCCTCTCTGTGAGTAAATGAGTTATTTTCACCAATGAACAGATCTGGCCACGCTTTCTCTTCTTTTCACGAATGTCTACATCATTTGCACTCCTCTTGGTAATGAAATAATACAAAGTAAAGCTAGTTAGCATACCCCTTTTTGCATATGAAGTGCACATTTTTCATGTAAATACTCAGATTGAGAGAAGATTCTGAGAAATGTGTGTCTCAAGAACAGCTGTTGCAAGGGAATAGTTACCTGCATGGTTCTGGGTCTTTCTATAAATACAGAACACATTCAAAATCACCTCATCTTAAAAGTTCTCCACACACATGTCCAATCCTAATACTCTGTTTCTTGCTCCCCTCAACTGCAAAACTCCTTGGTTATGTTCTAATTTCAATGGAACCACATTAGGCTCCCCAGTCTCTTCCCCAATTTCATCCAATGAGTCTTCCACTCCCACCACATATTGTCAACAATGTCTGTATTGCTGAGTCCAATGGACACTTCTCTTTTGAACACACTACATAAATTCATTACAAATGAGTCTACCAAGTCTTAGGTGACCTCAAGTAAGAGTTCTCAGATTCCATTTTCTCAGATCCTTTCTTGAAATACCTGCTGAGCTCCCAGACTCACCTGGTGTGGTCTACAAGATGAAGGTCTGTGTGGAGGCCTGAATTCCTCTCTGGAAAGTTGATGATGGACACCCAAGCTCTGTTCCCAGACAGGACAGTAGGAAGCAGTGAAGCATGAGTCTGCCAGCCAGACTGAGGAACACAAAAGCAATAACCATGTCCCGGCCAGTCCAAGGCTTTGCTTGCTAAAGTTCTGCTGCAGAGGAAATACTTGGAACTCTCTATATCTGCTCATTAGGCACCGTTTCCATTGTTATTCCCACCTCTGAGCACTTTATTCCCAGTGGACCACTGGTCTGGACATAAAGGAAACTTTTCCTGCTGAGACTTTGTTCCTGGGAGATCAGATTAAAAGTCAGGTGAATCCAGTTCTGTATTCCTTTTCTCATGACCTTCCAGTGTTCTAACCTCCTGGCACTTTCCCTTAACTTTGGGATGATACTGAATTTTTTTGGTTAAGGGTTTCCTTTACATTTTATAGCTTTGGGGTGATGTTAATGAATGAGCCATGTGTACCTCTTCATGTGTAGTTTGGAGAGAAATGTCTAAGGACTCACTCTACAGTCTGAAGTAAATTTCCTGTTTGATTCTCCAGAGTGTGGGCCCCTGAGTTGACATCACATACACCTCTGAAAAAGACTTTAAGGAGGCAGATTAAAATCACCAAAATATTTCCACATTTTAATCTACAGAATCTTTGGATATGTCTTGTGTCATGGCAAGGGATAATTAAAGTTGCAAATGGTATTAACATTGCTAGTCAGCTGACCTTAGGATATAGTTATTCTGATTATTCAGGTGGTCCTGATAGATCACAAGGGTCCTCCAACGGTTGAAGAGGGAGATAGAAGACTCAGAGTCAGAGAGAGATTTTGAGATGCTATTTTGCTGGCTTGAAGATAAAGGGAGGAAACATGAGCCAGAGAATTTAGGTGTGTTTCTAAAGCTGGAATAGTCAAGAACAAACCTATTCCTCCCAGACCTCCAGAATGAAATTTTATAGGCAGACAGAGGGATTTTAGTCCAAGGAAACCTATTTCAGACTTCTGACCTCCAGAACTATCAGAAAATAAATAGGTTTGTTTTAAAGCAGCAGCACTGTCATGTGTTACAACTGCAATAAAAATCTAATCCAGGTATTAATCCAATAACACTGTTCAAGGGAAATTAATTCAGCCTTGGATTTTGTTTATTTATATTTTCATGGATAATGATATACTGTGTTGGTGCCTTACTTCAAGTAGAAAAGGGAATCTGAAGTAACTTTGGAGTTGTTCAGCCTCTATAGCTGGTACAGAAACTCTTCCATACCACAAGCCATGCTGACTTGCATGTACTAACATAGAAAAAGTGAATCCTTAAGGCGATTTGTTTTATCTTAAATCTTTGTGTCCAAATGTTTACATATTTAACTTTCACGCTGATCTAAATATTCATTATTTTCATTCTTATCCTCTCCAGCTTACTCTCAAGTCTATTTGTGACAGGAAAGATTGTCTAATAATGATTCTGTGTGGGTGCATGTGAATACTGATGTTTACTTCAGAGAAAAATGTGTATGAACACGCATACACACGTATCATACCCATCACTCTCCTTTGAACATTTTAGGGTCCTACAAAATATGATCACAACTTTGTTTATTAGCCACAATGTCTCCCTGAAATTAGTTTTATTATCTCCATGCTATATATATATTTTAAAGATTCTATTTATTTATTTGACAGAGAGAAATCACAAGTAGGCAGAGAGACAGAGAGAGGAGGAAACAGGCCCCCTGTGGAGCAGAGAGCCCAATGGGGGACTCAATCCCAGGACCTTGATATCATGACCTGAGCTGAAGACAGAGGCTTAACCCACTGAGCCACCCAGGCGCCCACTTCCATGTTATCTTAGGAAATAAGAAAATTGAAGCTCAGGGGTATTACATTTTAATAAATTACAGAACAAAGTAGTTAAAGGTTATTGTGCACTTTCTGGAACTGTATAGAAGCGGAATCATTCAGAATGCCCTCCTAAACTTTGTACAAATCCTTTATGCAGCAAACTATATACCTTTTTAAAATTCTTTTTTATTGCAGTGTAGCTGACACACAAAGTTACATTTGTTTCTGGCATGAAACATAACTCTATGTTATGCTGTGTTTACCACAAATATAAAGCTTATACTTTTAAAAAATATTTTATTTATTTATTTGACAGGCAGAGATTACAAGTAGACAGAGAGGCAGGCAGAGAGAGAGAAAGGAGGAGGAAGCAGGCTATCCACTGAGAAGAGAGCCCGACGTGGGGCTCGACCTCAGGACCCTGGGATCATGACCTGAGCTGAAGGCAGAGGCTTTAACCCACTAAGCCACTCAGGGACCCCAAGCTTATACTTTAATAGGTGCTATTTGTTATATAAAGTTATACTTCATTGATACAGTTGAAAGGAAGGAGTCTAGCAGAGCATGATTGATGGTCGGATCTAGAGCACTGGTATAGCTGATTCACACTGAACAGAGATGGACAGTATCTTTCCTAACAAGAAAGAAAGCAAAGTGTCTATAAGGATATGGGAAAAATGAAATTAAATTAAGACAATTCACCTTGGGCAAGTCTGCTCTAAAATGGAAAATGGAATACTGTCTACATTAGAAAGAGTAGAAGATTAATAAGTGAGTTACTTAAATGTGTGGAAAAGTTAAATTCAGACAATTGGAAATTCAAGGAAACAAACAGAAGACACAGATTCCACTTTCCTGGTCAGATAGAAAAATAGTTCCTGGCTATGAGACTGTGAACCCTGAAATCATGGGCACTTCTTCAACACAAGGACCATTGGCCTTTACATCACTGGAATCCCAGTGATTCTTTTCAGAGCCCTCTTTATGTCTCTGTTCCTCAGGCTGTAGATGAAGGGGTTCAGCATGGGTGTGACCACTGTGTACATCACTGAGGCTACTGCACTTGTGTGAGAGTTCTGGGTAACTGCAGAGCTAAGGTACACTCCTAGGCTGGTACAAAAAAATAATGATACAACAGAGAGGTGAGATGTACAGGTGGAAAATGCTTTATACTTTCCCTTACCTGAGGAGATTCTACGAATGGAGGAAACTATCTTAGAATAAGAGTAAATGATCCCAGAGAGGGGACCACCAGCAAGCAGCATAGCTGCAAAGTACATCACCATATTATTAGAAAAGGTGTCAGAACATGCAAGTTGGATCATCTGATTGAGTTCACAGAAAAAATGGGGGATTTCCACCTCTGTACAGAAGGACAGCCACAACACGATAAAGCTCTGCAATGTGGAATTGAGAACACTCAGGATCCAGGACATGAGAACCAGCAGTCCACAGAACTGGGGGTTCATGATGACCATGTAGTGTAGGGGATGACAGATGGCCACAAAGCGGTCATAAGCCATCACAGCCAGGAGAAAGTCATCCCAGCCTGCAAAGATTATGAAAAAGTACATCTGCGTGATGCAGCCTGCATAAGTTATGACTTTGTTCTGAGTCTGGATGTTCCATAGCATCTTGGGGATGGTGGTAGAGGTGAAGCAGATGTCTACAAAGGACAGGTTGGCCAGGAAGTAATACATGGGTGTGTGGAGGTGGGAGTCAGAGCTGACAGCCAGAATGATGACCAGGTTTCCAACTACAGTGGTCAGGTACATGGAGAGGAAAAGCCCAAATATTAGGGGCTGCAGTTCTGGGTCCTCTGATAATCCCAGAAGAAGAAAATCTGAAATTCCTGTATCATTGCCTGCTTCCATGTAGTGGTGGTGACTACAAGAAAAGAAGAAGAAAGAAAAAAAAAGAAGAAGCATAAAATTTTTCAAGTAAATTGGCATCTTTTATGTATTTATTAAACTTTATTTTTAATTTTCAAAATTTTTCTTTAAGTGTTAAGTTAGTTAACCAGAAATGTAGCATTTGTTTCAAGTGGGCAATACAGCACTTCCATACCATGCCAGGTGCTCATCACAAGTCCTCTCTTCAATGCCCATCTCCCATGTTACCCATGCACCACACCTCCCCTCTGGTAACCAGAAGGGTGTTCTCTATAGTTAAGAATCTATTTCTTTGGAAGCTTTTAATCTCTCTTAAATTTTCTCCTTTCTTTTATTTTCCCTATTCTTATTTGTTTTGTGTCTTAAATTCCACATATGACAAAACCTTGTGGCACTTGTCTTTCTCTGACTGACTCCTTTCACTTAGCATAAGACTCTCTAGCTTCATCCATGTCCTTGCAAATGGCAAGATTTCATTTTGTTTCATGAATGAGTAGTATTGCAAGGATGTTTATATCTCCCACATCATCTTCATCATTCATCTATTGACTAACACCTGGGTTGTTTCTGTAATTTGGCTATTGTAGATACTGCTGCTAAAAACATTCCATGCATGTTTCCCTTTGAATTAGTATTTTGTATTCTTTGGATAAATACCTGGCATTGAAATTGCTAGATCATAGGGCAGTTCTATTTGTAACGATTTGTATTTGCATGCTGTTTTCTTGAATGGCTACACCTTTTTGCATTCCCCAAAAAAGGCAAGAGTGTTCCCTTTTTCTATATCCTCACCAATGACTCTTATCTCTTGTTGATTTTAGCCATTCTGACGGGTGTGAGGTGATACTGCATTGTAGTTTTCATTAGTAGCAAATGGGAATAATTAGCAGAGTGACATGCTACAATTTATATTTTGCTATTAAAAAAGAAATATAATTTTTTGAATAGATTTTATCCCATTTAAGGGAAGTTGTTACCTGACATCTCTGATTAGGAACTCCTGTCCATTCAGCCCTTTCCCTAAGAGAATATGTATTACAGTGTTAAGTGCTTTCCTACATTTGAGGAATATATTTTGAGAACTTATGTCTTTTAGGCAAAGACCAGAGGGTTCTGAGATACAAAAGGGCCTACAACCTTCAGGAAAATACATAGTAGCACATTTGCTGGGTTGTAGGGTAGCTCTACTTTTATCATTTTGTGCAACTTCCATACTGTTTTCCAGAGTGGCTGCATAAGTTTACATTCCCATTACTAATGCAAGAGGATTCCCCTTTTTTCACATCCTCAACAACCTCTGTTGCTTCTTGTGGTGTTAATTTTAGCCATTCTGACTGGTGTGAGGTTTTATCTCATTGTGGTTTTGATGTGCATTTGCATTTCCCTGATGATGAGTGATGTTGAATATCTCTTCCTGTGTCTGTAGGCCATCTGCATCTCTTCTTTAGAAAAGTGTCTATTCATGTCTTCAGCCCATATCTTAACTGGTTTATTTTGGGGGGGATGTTGTGTTTGATAAGTTCTTTATAGATTTCGGACATTAATTCTTTATGAGACATGTGACTTGCAAATATCTTCTCCCACAGTGTATGTTGTACTACTAGGTATTTACTCATTCATAAAATTATGAATGAAAGGGGAGATATGATGATTACTAACACCAAGGAAATAGAACAATTATTAGAAATTATTATCAACAAGTATATGCCAAAAAATTAACCAACCTGGAAGAAACTTATTCTTTCCTAGAAATCTATAAAGTACTTTCAAGTCTGAAACAGGAGGAAATCAACAACCTGAATAGACCAATAATCAGCAATGAAATTGAAACAGTGATCCAAAACATCCCAAATCTCCCAGGGTCAGATGGTTTCCCAGGGGAATTCTTCCAAACATTTGGGGAAGAAATCTTGCCAGTTCTACTGAAGCTGTTTCAAAAAATATAAACAGAAGGAAGACTTCTAGACTCTTCCTATTGAGGTCAGGATTACTCTGACCCCCAAACCAGACATAGATCTCATTAAAAAGGAGAATTACAGACCAATATCCCTTATTAACATGGATGCCAAAATACTCAACAAGATCCCAGCTAATAAGATCCAACTATATATTAAAAGGATTATTCAATGACCAGTGGGATTTATTCCTGGAATACAAGGGTGGTTTAACATCAGAAAATCAATCCATATGGATAGAGCACATCAATACAAGAGAAAACAAGAACCAAGTGACCCTCTCAATAAATGCAGATAAAACATTTCAGAAAATACGGCATGCTTTCCTGATTAAAACTCTTTAGAGTATAGGGATAGAGGGAACATACTACAATATCATAAGAGCCATCTATGAAAAGCCCAAAGTGAATGTCATTCTCAATGGGGAAAAGCTGAGAGCCTTCTGATTGAGATCAGGAACATGGCAGGAATCCCCACTCTCACCATTATTGTTCAAAGCAAAGCAAAAACTGGCATTCAAATTCGCAAAGAAGAAATCTAACCTGCGCAGTTGACATGACACTTTATGTGGAAAACCCAAAAGACTCCACCCCCAAGGTATTAGAACTCATACAGCAATTCAGCAAGGTGGCAGGATAAAAAATCAATGCACAGGGGCACCTGGGTGGCTCAGTGAGTTAAAGCCTCTGCCTTTGGTCATGATCCCAGGGTCCTGGGATCGAACCTCGCATTGGGCTCTCTCCTCAGTGTGAAGCCTGCTTCTCCCACTCTCTCTCTGCCTGCCTCTTTGCCTGCTTGTGATCTCTGTCTGTCAAATAAATAAATAAAATTAGAAAAAAAATCAATGCACAGAAATCAGTTGTACTTCTATACACTAACAATGTACCTAAAGAAGGAGAAATTAAAGAATCAATTCCATTTACAACAGCTCCAAACCATAAGATACCTAAGAATAAACCTAACAGAAGAGATAAAGGTCTATACTCTAGGAACTCAGAACACTTATGAAAGAAATTGAAGAAGACAGAAAAAGATGGAAAAAATAATCCAAGCTCATAGTTTGGAAGAATAAGCATTGTGAAAATGTCTATGCTGCCCAGAGAAATTTACACTTTCATTGCCATCCCTATTAAAATACCATTTTCATTTTTCAAAAAGCTGGAACAAACAATCCTAAAATTTGTATGAAACCAGAAAAGATACTTAATTGCCAAGGGAATGATGAAAAAGAAAAACAAAGTAGGGGGCATCATGTTGCCTGATTTAAAGCTACATTCCAAAGCTGTGATCACCAATACAGCATGGTACTGGCACAAAAACAGACACAGAGACCAATGGAATAGAATAGACAGCCCAAGAATGGACCCTTAACTTTATGTTCAGATAATCTTCAACAAAGAAGGAAAAATATACAGTGGGAGAAAGACAGTCTCTTTAATAAATGGTGTTGGGAAAATTGGACAGCTATATACAGAATAATGAAACCAGACCATTCTCTTACACCATACACAAAGATAAATTCTAAATGACTAAAAGACTCCAATGTCAGATAGGAATCTGTTAAAATCCTAGAGGAGAACTTAGGCCATAACCTCTTTGACCTTGGCCACAGCAACTTCTTTCAAGACACGTCTCTAAAAGCAAGGGAAACAAAAGCAAAAATGAACTTTTGGGATTTCCTCAAGATCAAAAGCTTTTGCACAGGAAAGGAAACAGTCAACAAACCTAAGAGGCAATTCACAGAATGTGAAAAGTTATTTGCAGATGACATTTCAGATAAAGGGCTGGTGTCTAAGATCTAGATCTCTACAGAGAATGTTGAGGAAGGAAGTGGCTTTTCTGCCACTGATGGGACTTCAAGACCAGGAGTCCTTCCTTCACATGTTGTTCTTAGCATCTTATTAATTGTGTTCCAAGGTATTCTGTGAATACACCTGTTGGTGAACATTCTGGCATTTAAGGTTCACATATTTGAGTATAAGAACTCAAGTATCATTGCCCTGAGCACTGTTCATGCCCCCAGAACACACAGGCACACACAAATGTACACATAAACCACACACACACTATGGTTGCCTGGCACTGCATTATTATGCTTTTCTAGCCCCTAGCAGCAATATTGTTGAAAGAAATGGTAAAGGAAAGCTGTCAATATCATATTACCTTCACCCTGAGGAATGTGTAACTCATACTTAAATTCTAGTTAGTAATTCCATGGACATGGAAACATAGGCCTCCATTTTAATAAGATCACCTTGTATCCTGTATTTAAAGAAAGACAAAAAGCAGTTCAAAAATCAGAGAAGAAAGCAATGGACACAAGGGGTAAAAGAGATCTAATGAGCTCAGGCATCCCTGCGAGACTGTCATGAGTAGAAATCTTCCCTGGTTCTGGCAGCATTCTAGACCCAGCTCGTATTCCCTGATGCCCAGAATAATTAAAAACGCAGAAAACAAATAAGAGTGGAGTGATATTTTTATGATGTCAAGACATTTTACTGGTTGAATATTCCTCCAGAAAAATGAGTGAAGGGATTAAACCTTCAATTTTTAAAAATATTTTATTTATTGGTTTGACAGAGAAAGATCACAAATAGGCAGAGGGGCAGGCAGAGAGAAAGAAAGACATGGGCTTCCCGCTGAACAAGGAGCCCAATTCAGGGCTTGATCCTAGGGCCATGATATCAAAACCTGAGCTGAAGGCAGCAACTTAACCCACTGAGCCTCCCAGGTACCCCATAAACCTGCAGTTTACAATGAAAATATACAATGTATGACAATAGAATTTTTATTTTTTACAATTTTTAAAAGTATTTTATTTGGGGCACCTGAGTGGCTCAGTGGGTTAAAGCCTCTACCTTCAGCTCAGGTCATGATTCCAGGGTCCTGGGATCGAGCCACACATTGGGCTCTCTGCTCAGCAGGGAGGCTGTTTCCTCCTCTCTCTCTCTGCCTGCTTCTCTGCCTACTTGTGATATATATTTGTCAGATAAATAAACAAATTTTTAAATATATATATATATATATTATTTATTTGTGTATTTGAGAGTGAGTGAGAGAGAGAGAGAGAGAGCAAGCATCAGAGTGCAAGCTCCAGAGAGCACCGGCAGCAGGGTGGGGAGAGGGAGAGGGAGAATCATGTTCCCAGCAGAGTAGGGAGTCTGACATGAGGCTAGATCCCAGGACCTTGGGATCATGACCTGGATTGAAGGCAGATGCTTAGCCTACTGAACCACCCAGACACCCCAAGAGGATTTTTAAAGATTAAATAATGAAAGACTTTTTTGAATGATTTTAAATGCAAAATGTTTGGATACAGAAAACCAGGCTTTGAATATCAGATCTACCAAAACACAATGTTTGAAACTTGGGAGAGACAACTAGTCCATTCCAAATGTGAATACCCTTACTCAAATAGTGGGGATAGCAATATCCACCTTCCTAGGGTGGCTGACAGTGTTAGTCACTACATGTAAGAAGCTTAAAGTACAGTTCCTCCCTGTGAGTAAATGAATTACTTTCACCATTGAACAGATTGATCTGAGTATTCTCTTCTACCTCATTGATGGCATCATCATTTACACACCTCTTTGTAATGAAGTATTACAGAGTAAAGCTAGTTAGCTGACCCCTTTTTACTATGAAACACAAGATTTTTATTCGAATCTCGCTTTGAGAGAAGATGCTGAGAAATGTATGTCTCAAGAACAGCTTCTGCAACAGATCAATAAGAGAAGAGAGAAAAACCACATTGTCCTCTCAATTGATGCAGAAAAAGCATTTGACAAAATCCAGCTTCTGCTCCTGATTAAAATGCCTCAAAGTATAGGGATAGAGGGAACATACCTGAACTCCATAAAATCTATCTAGAAAAACCCAGAGCAAATATCATCCTCAATGGGAAAAAGCTCATAGCCTTCCCATTGAGATCAGGAACACGACAAGGATGCCCACTCTCACCACTCTTGTTCAATATAGTATTAGAAGTCCTAGCAACAGCAATCAAACATCAAAGAAAAATAAAATGTATCCACATTGGCCATGAAAAAGTCAAACTCTCTCTCTTCACAGATGACATGATGCTTTATAGGGAATACCCAAAAGACTCCACCCCCAAACTATGTCGTTCTCGGCCCGCAAGGACGACAAGAAGCCTGGTTCGGTGTTAATGCTTCATTCCGTTTATTTCATCAACTTCCTTAGTTTATATGCAGCAGGGTGACCAATAAGGGGCCAAGAAATGGGGAGAGCCAATGAGAGTCTTGTTACTATGCTGATTAAATTTGAAACAGCCAATGACTATGTCCTCCTTTAGGCGGGCTTCACCAGAAAGTTCGTTGTTTACTTGCAGTGTATTTTGCTGGCAGTGAGCCAAGCGCCATCTTGTAATGGTGGGGACTTTCCCGACTGGAGGCGGTCCCCGACAAAACTATTAGAACTCATACAGCAATTCAGTAACGTGGCAGGATACAAAATCAATGTACAGAAATCAGTGGTTTTCTTATACACTAACAATGAAAATACAGAAAGGGAAATTAGAGAATTGATTCCATTTACTATAGCACCAAGAACTGTAAGATACCTGGGAATAAACCTAACCAAAGAGGTAAAGGATCTGTACTTGAGGAACTACAGAATGCTCATGAAAGAAACTGAAGAAGACACAAAAAGATGGAAGGCCATTCCATGATCTTGGATTGGAAGAATAAACATTGCTAAAATGTCTATACTGCCTAGAGCAATCTATACTTTTAATGCCATTCCAATCAAAATTCCACCAGTATTCTTCAAAGACCCGGAGCAAATTATCCTAAAATTTTTATGGAATCAGAAGAGACCCTGAATCGCTAAGGAAATGTTGAAAAACAAAAATAAAACTGGGGGCATCACGTTACCTGATTTCAAGCTTTACTACAAAGCTGTGATCACCAAGACAGCATGGTACTGGCATAAAAACAGACACATAGACCAGTGGAACAGAGTAGAGAGCCCAGATATGGACCCTCAACTCCATGGTCAATTAATCTTCGACAAAACAGGAAAAAAATATATAGTGGAAAAAAGACAGTCTCTTCAATAAATGGTGGTGGGAAAATTGGACAGATATATGAAGAAAAATGAAACTGGATCATTCTCTTACACCGTACACAAAGATCAACTCAAAATGGATAAAAGACCTCAACATGAGACAGAAATCCATCAGAATCCTAGAGGAGAACATAGGCAGTAACCTCTTTGACATCAGCCACAGCAACTTCTTTCAAGATATGTCTCCAAAGCAAAGGAAACAAAAGTGAAAATGAACTTTTGTGATTCATCAAGATCAAAAGCTTCTGCACAGCAAAGGAAACAGTCAAGAAAACAAAGAGGCAACCCGCAGAATGGGAGAAGATATTTGCAAATGACAGTACAGACAAAAGGTTGATCTCCAGGATCTATCAAGAACTCCTCAAACTTAACACACAAAAAACAGACAGTCATATCAAAAAATGGGCAAAAGGTATGAACAGACACTTCTCCCATGAAGACATACAAATGGCTATCAGACACATGAAGAAAATGTTCATCATCACGAGCCCTCAGGGAGATTCAAATTAAAACCACACTGAGATATCACCTTAAACCAGTTAGAATGACCAAAATTAGCAAGACAGGAAACAACATGTGTTGGAGAGGAAGTGGAGAAAGGGGAACCCTCTTCCACTGTTGGTGGGAATGCAAGTTGGTGCAGCCTCTTTGGAGAACAGTGTGGAGATTCCTCAAGAAATTAAAAATAGAGCTTCCCTATGACCCTGCCATTGCACTCCTGGGAATTTACCCCAAATATACAGATGTAGTGAAAAGAAGGGCCATCTGTACCCCAATGTTTATAGCAGCAATGGCCATGGTCGTCAAACTGTGGAAAGAACCAAGATGCCCTTCAATGGACGAATGGATAAGGAAGATGTGGTCCATATGCACTATGGAGTATTATGCCTCCATCAGAAAGGACGAATACCCAACTTTTGTAGCAACATGGACGGGGCTGGAAGAGATTATGCTGAGTGAAATAAGTCAAGTAGAGAGAGTCAATTATCATATGGTTTCACTTATTTGTGAAGCATGAGAAATAACATGGAGGACAAGAGGGATGGAGAGAAGAAAGGTGGTGAGGAAAATTGGAGGGGGAGGTGAACCCTGAGAGATTATGGAGTCTGAAAAACTATCTGAGTGTTTTGAAGGGGTGGGGTGTGGGAGGTTGGAGGAGCCTGGTGGTGGGTATTATAGAGGGCACGGATTGCATGGAGCACTGGGTGT
>NC_081558.1:11072661-11082741 GCF_022355385.1 Mustela nigripes | reverse complement strand
ACCCCTGGGGATAAAAATATATGTTTATAAAAATAAAAAATTAAAAAAAAAAAAAAAAAAAACCACCACATCTCAAAAAGTTTACTGGAAACATCTCCAATTCTAATACTGTGTTTTCCTGCTCCTCTCTGTTGCAAAACTCTTGGGTTATGTTCTAATTTTACTGGAAGCATTTTAGTTCGCTCATTCTTTCCTCCGTCTCATTCAAAGGGACTTCTGTTTACATCATGTATTGTCAACAATGATGCCTGTATGGTGAGTCCAATGAAGATTTTTCTTTTGAACACATTATATAAATAAATTTAAATGAGTTTGCATAATCTCAGGTGACCTCAGGTAGAAGTTCTCAGACTCCTTTCTCCCTGCTCCTTTCTTGAAATACCTGCTAAGATCTGAGATTTACCTGGTGGGGCCTCTATGATGAAAATATCTGTGGAGATTTCAATTCCTCCCTGGATAATTGATAATGGAGACCAAAGCTCTGTTCTCAGACAGGCCAGCAGAGAGCAGTGCAACATGGGTCCCTCAGCCAGACTAAGGAAGAGAAAAATAACCATGTCCTGGCCAGTCCACGGTTTCACATGCTGAGGTTTTGCAGCTGGACGTATATTTATAGCATCCCTGGTCTGCTCATTAGGCACTGTTTCCACTGATAATCCCACCTCAGAGCATGTCATTCCCTGTGGGACACTGGTTGGGACAGAAAGGAAACTTTCCTTGCTGATCCACTTTTCGTGGGAGAACAAAGTAGAAGTTGGGTGAATTCAGTTATATATGCACATTCTCATGAACTTGCCTGACTTCCAGAGGTCTGATCTCTGCATTTTACCTTAACCTTGAGATGATATTTTTTATTACCCACAATGTCTTCCTGAAAGCAAAGTGTCTATTTGGATATACGACCAATGAAATTAAATTAATACAATTCACATTTAGTATGCCTGATCTAAATCATTTCCAAGTACCAATTTTGTGTTCAAAAGAACATCCAAAGAACAAACGAAGCCCAACATGAGTAAAGGAAAGGAAATAATAAAGATCAGAGCAGAAACACATGACACAGAGACTAAGAAAAGCCATGGAAAAGGTTCAAAGCAACCAAGACTTGGTTCTTGGAAAAGTTATAAACTTTAGATGAATTGGACCACTCTCTAAAGAAAAATGATGAATTTTCATTAAAATGAAAATTTTCAGAAAAGAAAAGAGAAATGACACAAATAAAACAAAAAATGAGGAAGGAGAAGTAACAACTGATCCACAGAAATATAAACAATGATGAGATTACCATGAAAAAGTGTATGCCAAAACCTGGATAACCTAGAACAATGGATAAAGTCCTAGAAACATATAATCTTCCAAAACAGAACCAAGAAGAAATAGAAAATCTCAACAGATCAATTATAAGTAGTAAAATTGAATTGATAATCAAAAAAACACCAGAAGTACAAGTTTAAGGCCAGATAGATTCACAGGGGAAGTCTACCAGACATTTAAAGAAGAATTAATACCTACTGATGTCAAAAATTCCAAAAAACTAGAGGAAAGAAAGTTTACAAATATATTAGGAAACAAACTGAGGGTTGCTCAGGGCTGGTGGGCAAAGGGTAGGATGGTTGGGTTATGAACATCAGGGAGGGTATGGACTATGGTGTGTGCTGTGAACTGTGTAAGACTGATGATTCGCAGACCTGTAGCCCTGAAACAAATAATCCATTATGTATTAACTAAGAAAAGCAAATATATTGTATAAGGCCAGCCTTATTCTGATAGCAGAACAAGACTAAGATGCCTCAAAAAAAGAAAACTATAGACCAACATTCCTGATGAAGATGCAAAAATCCTCAACAAAATTTTAGTAACCACATACAGCAATACATTAGAAGGAATCTTCACCATGATCAGGTGGGATTTATTTCAAGAATGCAAGAATGTTTCAATATTTCTGAATCAATCAGTGTCATATATCACATCAACACAATGAAGGCTGAAAAGGATATGATAATCTCAGTAGATTTAGAAAAAGCATTGGAGAAGATTTAACTTTCATTCATGATAAAAACTGTCAACAAATAGGGATAGATAGAACATACCTCAACAAAATAAAAGCCTTATATGATAATCCCACAGCTAACAACATGCACAATGGTGAAAAACTGAGACCTTTTCTGATAATATCAAGCACGAGACAAAGATGTCCTCCCTCACCACTTTTATTCACATGTTACTAGAAGTCCTAGCCATAGCAATCAGACAAAAAAAAAAAAAAAAAAAAAGGAATAAGGGTATCCATATTTGGAAACAAAGAAGTAAAACTGTCACTATTTGCACATGATATGATTATTATGCATTGAAAATCCTAAAGATCCTACCAAGAAACTACTAGAAGTAATAAACTAGTTCAGTAAAATACAAGTTCCAAAATCAATATTCAGAAAAAAGTAACATTTTTATACTGTAACAATGAAGGAGCAGAGAGAAAAATAATTTTAAAAGTTACATTTACAATTGCACCAAACAAAATAAAATATTTAGGAATAAATTTAACCAAAGAGTTAAAAGACCTATACTCCAAAAACTGTAACATAATAATGAAAGAAACTGAAGATGACATGAACAAGATGACAATGATAGGAATACCATGCTCACTAATTGAAAGAGTTAATATTAATTCTTAATTAAGTTAATATAATATTAATATAATTATTTTAAAAATATTGTGAAAATGTCCATATCACTCAAAGCAATCTACAGATTTAATACAAACTCTATCAGAATATCAACAGTGGTTTTCATAAAACTGGAACAAATACTAAAATTTGTATGGAACCCTAAGAAAACCCTGAATAACCCAAGACATTCTGAGAAAGAATGGAGCTATAACAATACCAGATTCCAAGATCTGCTATAAAGTTGTAGTAATCAAAACAGTATGGGACTGAGACAAAAATTGAAACAATGGAACAGACTAGAGACCCCAGATAGAAGCCTATTATTATATGGTCAATTAATCTATGACAACAGAAGCAAGAATATGGAGAGAAGACCAACTTTTTACTAAATGGTATTGGGACAAATTGGGCAGCTACATGTCAAAAATAGAATTGGACCACTCTTTAATTACATACACATACATAAACTCAAAATGGATTAAAGATCTAAATGTGAGAACTGCAAACATAAAAATCCTAGAAGAGAGTATAGGCAGTAATTTGTCTGACATCGACCACAGCAACATTTTTCTAGATAAGTCTCTTAAGGTTATAGAAACAAAAGCAAAATTTAACCATTGGGACAACATAAAAATTAAAAGCCCTTACACAGCAAAGGAAACAATAAAGCAAAAAGACAAGCTACTGAATGGGAGAAAATATTTGCAAATGATATCTCTGATAAGGGGTTAATATCTAGAATGCATTAAAAACTCACAAAACCCAACAAAAAGAAAATTTCATTAAAAAATTCAATATAAAGTGGGCAGTGGATCTGAGAAGATATTTCTCTAAAGAAGACATACATATAGCCAATAGACACATGAAATGATGTTCAACATGACTCATCCTGAGGGAAATACAAATCAAAACCACAATGAGAGATTACTTCACACCTGTCAAAATGGCTAAAATCAGCAATACAAGAAACAACCAGCGTTGGTGAAGAGTGTCGAGAAAGGGGAGTCCTTCTGCACTGTTTCTGTGAATGCATACTGGTGCAGTCACTCAGAAAACATTATGGGGGTTCCTCAAAAACTTATTTGTGGAGCATAACAAATAGCATGGTGGACATGAGGAGTTAGGAGAAAGGAGTTGGGGGAAACTGGAAGGGAAGGTGAACCATGAGAGACTATGGTCTCTGAAAAACAATCTGAGGGGTTTTAAGTGGTGGGGGCTTGGGAGGTTGGGGGAACCAGGTGGTGGGTATTAATGACAGCATGGATTGCATGGAGCACTGGGGGTGGTACAAAAACAATGAATACTGTTATGCTGAAAATAAATAAAAAATAAATTTAAAAAAACCCTTAAAAATAGAACTACCATTTGATCCAATGGTTCCATGACTGTTTCCAAAGAAAACAAAAACAAAAAGTTGAGAAAAAAGTATATGTAGGCCTATGTTTCCTGCTGCATTATATATAAGCCAAGATATGGAAGAAACCTAAATGTCTATCAATAGGTGAATGGTTAAGGAAAATGTGGTACACCCTTCCCCAACACACAAGAATATTTCTTAGACATAGCAAATAATGAGTTCGTGCCATTTGAGACAATATGGATGGACCTAGAGGATATTATGCTAAGTGAAATAAGTCAGGCTGAGAAAGACAAATACCTATGATTCCCCTTGTTAATGGAATCTTAAAAAAAAAAATGAGCAAAAGAACCAGAATCAGACCTATAAATACAGAGAACAAACTGAGGGTTTTTAGAGAAAGGAGTGTGGTGGGATGGGCAGAGTGGGTGAAGGAGACACGGAAGTACAGACTTCCGCTTATGGAAGGAATAACTCATGAGACTAAAAGGCACAGCATAAGAAAAGCAGTCAATGATACTGTAACAGTTCTGTACAGATGGTAGTTACACTTGGGGTGAACATAACATAGTGTATAAACTTGTCAAATCCCTCCCTTGTATATTCGAAGCTAATGTGACAATGTGTGTCAGCTATACTCAAATATACACAACAAGAACAAGAAAGCACAGGAATTACTCTTTCCCATTAGAAAGGAATGTTCTGAATAACCTACCTGGGTATATAGTCAGGAAAAAAAAAAAAAAATCCCTATGTGTGTTTAAAGATGTGAATGTTTTTATCCCGGATAAAAAACCTGAATAACTGGATCTGGGGAACATATATGAAGAAAACTCTACCTCTGTAGCCAAAATATTTACCATCCATCAAATGTAAGGATCTGTCCATTTTCTTCAGAATCTGTCTGAAGTGTTCTAAATAGAAATCAGGGCGACGGTCCTGGGAGGGTCCTAGTTGGGATGGATGTGGTCAGGAGACATAGGTATATCTCTGAGTCATACACTGGAGAATGTCACTCCTAATGTTGCAGAATCTCAGAGGCTCACAGGGTGGTCTTTTTCAAGTGCCTACAAGAGAGGTTAGATACATTGAAAAGATGTCCATTCCAGGGGAGATGGAGTCATTGGGAGAAACAGAATATGCAACTGGCTCCCAAGTGGAGACACAGGGACTGAAGTAGCAGAAAACTTTCCTGTATTTATCATCCCTTGGCTTAAGGAGAGATGAATTGCTTAGAGAATTGAGTAACAGGAAGGGAGTTTATTTAATAAGGAGCTCTGACAATTCAGCCTGTGAATCCCCCTCTGGGGAGGGGGAACTCACCTGCTCCTCATCAGCTGCAGGCTAACAGCATCTTCTCCATGCCTCCCTGAGATGTCCACTCACAACAAAGAACAAGCACCTGACCCCGACTTCTTGTCCTTTCTATATCAATTGTCCTTGAAAGGAGGCCCATAGATACAAATCCATTGAGTAAGGGATTGAGGGAAGGCAGAGCAGTCCAGTAAGTACTCTGGGAAAATGGTATGGAGTGAAGTAAAGCTTTTATTAACCATGTCTTCTGGGGTAACTGTCAGGTTGATGAAATACTGAAATGGGATCGGTTCAGAATTTTGCAAATTTCGTGTCTGAAGAGGATTCCTGCTCCTCACTACATCTCAGTTTTCTTGTTTCTCTTCTCAGAGCATCATTGCAAGGACCCTCTCCTTCTGCAGCAGGAATCCACCACCCCTTATGTCTGCTCACCTCTCTGGTTCTGCTTCAGTCCAACGTTAGCCTTTCCTCTTATTTGTGAAGCACATCCTGAGGCAGCCCTGCACAGTGAGAAGAGCCTTGACTTGGAGTCATAAAATGTGCAGGATTTGGAATCCTAAACTTAAAAAAAGTTATAAAAAGTTAAAAAAATAAAAGTTAAAAAAGTTATAAAAGTAAAATATAACATCAGTGTAATATGTTTATTTATTTACTTTTAAAAATGATGCTTAAACATATTCTACTCAAAGATAAAAGAAGGAATAATGGCAGGCTTTCCAATGACATAGAATAGAGAGTCACAAAATGAACATGCAAAATAATATAATCTGGTCATGTAAGCAATACAGATCATTGTGAAAGTCATAGATATTTGCTCTGAAAAACTAAAGGTAGGATTCATATACAGTGATTGGAATAATGAAAACCAAAGTATGCAAATTGTTGCCTCCACACAGATGGCAGAAAACAGCCCTAAATATCGAGTCCTGTTTTTGCCTACATATGAAGTAAGTTTGTTTGAGGGAAGGTGTAGAGGGAAATAAAAGTGAGGAGATAAAAGGTCAAGTACTGAAAGTCAGAGATGGCCTAGACCAGTACTATTCAGTCATGAATGAGCAGGGGGATGCCTGGAATCTTGTCACAATGTCGATTCAGATTCAGCAAGTCTGAATGTGGCCAGGAACTCTGCATTCAAAGAAGCTCTGGGCCATGCTGCTTTCTCTGGTTCATGGACCATACTGAGCAGCTGAGCTACAATGGGCACAACTGCTTTGGAACCAAGACTACATATCCAGATAGTAATGGCAGCACAGGGAAGGATGGAAGCATTTCAAATACTCCAACTGAGGCAGTTATAACAGGGTAATACTTTATGAATCCATTTTCTGAAAATTAAAGGCAATTACATTTCTGTGCTGTCAATGTGATGGTCATTGAATGTTGATTTTTTCCTGGCTCCTTCTAGTTATTCCACCCACAAGGAATCAGGAAATCAAACCTATGCTTCAGCATTTCTCCTTCTGGAGTTTTCAGTGACATTGGAGGTTCAGGTCATGCTCTTTGGGCTGTTCTTGTTCATATACTTGGTCATGTTCACTGGGAACCTACTCATCATCCTGGCCATCTGCTCAGACTCCCACCTCCACATACCCATGTACTTCTTCCTCTCCAACTTGTCCTCTGCTGACATCTGTTTCACCTCTACCACTGTCCCTAAGATGCTGCTTACATTTTGCTCACAGCAAAGCCATAACATATGAAGGATGACTCAGCCTGACATTTTTTTTTTTTTTTTTGCATATGAGTTTGGATGCCTGGACAATTTGCTCCTGATCATGATGACCTATGACCATAATGTGGCCATCTGTCCCCCCCCCACCCCAGCACTACCAGGTCATCATGAACCCCTAGCTCTGTAGGCTGCTGCTGGTCTTACAGTACTGATGTCACAGGCTCCCTGCTGAAGACCTTGAGCATTTTGAGGCTGTCCTTCTGCACAATCATGGAAATCTGACACTTTTTTTGTGATCTTCCTGAAATCCTGAAGCTTGCCTTTTCTGACACCCTCATCAGTAACATAGTGTTGTATTCTGCAACTGGTCTTCTGGCCGTGATTCCTTTCCAAGGAATACTTTTTTTTTTTTTTTTAAACTATCAAATTATTTCTTCCATACCCAGTACTTCCTCAGCTGCAGACAAATACAAAGCCATTTCTACATTCAGGTCCCACTTTTCAGTGTTCTCCTTGTTCTATGGCACTGGCCTTGGGGTGGATCTCAGTTCTACAGAATCTTTATCCATGAGAATGGGTCTGGTGATCTCGGTAATGTGCACCCCCATGGAGAACCCTTTCATCTACAGCATGAGGAACAGGAACATGAAGGGGGCCTTGAATAGGCTCCTTGATAGGATGTTTCCTCTCGGTATCAGAACTGTTATAGGACTCTCCTCAGTAACTGGACTTCCAGAGATCCTGGCTTTCTTCATCCAATATTTTTATTTTTTTTCTCCAGGTGTACACAGCGTAAAGCAGTTCTTGTCAAGGAAGGCAAGGGTCTTCCTTGTCTTCTCTATTTTTCTTCAGGTTATAACCTGGTTTCTGTTTTCACTTTATAACCAGTTATTTTCACTTGGGATGAATACAAGCTGTTATTTTCTCAGTAATCTTTGGTAATGGCTTGGATTTCTTAAAACAATAAGTCAAATCTCGTGTATTTAATATATATACTGAGTGATGGATATGTGCCTGTTTTGGAAATGTCCTAAAAACTCATTTACAGAGATGTTTTCTCCAATCATGTGAATCAACTAAAAAATTTGCTTCCCTCCTTTTATTTTTTCCTGATTTGATTCACTTTCCTTCCAGTGACATCAACTTTACTAAATTTCTCAACTGTTCGCAATATAGATTCTTTGAATTTCAGAACGGTCTCTACCTATCTTTGAAAGTGCAGTGCCCAATAAAGTTCTCAGTATGGAGTTTATATTCAGTGAGAATTTGTTGAGTGAAAAATGGATAGGTGGGTGGTTAAATACAGTGAGGACCAGAAAAAAAAAAAATGCACGGATTTAATGAAAGCTTTTGAACTAGAAAATAAATTTGTTGGGGTTATGTGTTTTTTTGTTTTGTTTTAAGATTTTATTTATTTATTTGAGAGAGAGACTGCACATGGTGGAGGAGAGGGAGAGGGAGGAGCAGACTACCTGCTAAGCAGGCACCTCCACATGTCCTGAGCTGAATGCAGAGGCTTAACTGATTGAGCCACTAGGATGCCCAATAAATTTGGTTATTGATATGGATCTTGATAACAGAAAATAATAATAGCAGTCTTCCAGCACTGTTTAATGTGTTTATACACACTATCTCATGTAAGTTTTAAAAAAATACTCATGTGATTAGTATCATTCCCTGATTATTATGGAGGGGGAGGTATAGCTTATGGTATGTAGCTGACTCACTCAAGGTCAAGGCTGTAATGAAAAAGCTCACACCTTCTGAGTTCTATGAAGGGCTGCCTGATTCTGAGGCTCTCTCAGGCATCAGGTTATGTTGCCTCCAGTCAAATCTTATTATAACAGTTTAATGCCTAAAATATAAATGCCCACTTTGAGAAGTCAGCACTCCAGCTAAGAAGTGTTCTGTCTCTGGGGGCCTGCAGCCTTAGAAATAAATCACAGCCTACAGTGAGACTGACTAAGATTTCCTTAGTATTAAATTTTCACTTCATTAGATTGTTACAAAGTTTAGTACATTAGCATGTATTCTTCCCATGTTTTTGGTTTCCATACTTAGATCTTTTCACATCTTAGCTATTTTTATTCTAATTGCTTTAAAATGTCTTTTTTCATGTCTACATTTTATTTTTTGTAATATCAAATCTGCTGTATATATCCTCTGTATGTTTACACTTCTTTTTAAATTTTCTTAGAATTTACATCATCTGTATTCTAGCCTGAGTAACTAGAAAAATACAGAAATAATGTCCTAGAATCCATTAATTATATTATCAGTTCTTTATTTTTTCCATTATGTTAGTCACCATACAGTATATCATTAGATTTTGATGTAGTGTCCCATGATTCATTGTTTGTGTATAACACCCAATTCTCCATGCAATCCTCATGCCCTCCTTAATATCTGTCACTAAGCTCATCTATCCCCCCACCCCTCTCCCTTCCAAAACCCTCAGTTTGATTCCCAGAGTCCATAGTTTCTCATGGTTCATCTCCTCCTCTGATTTCTTCCCCTTCATTTTTCTCTTCCTTCTTTTAATGTCCTCCATGCTATTCTTTATGTTCCACCAGTAAGTAAAACCATACGATATTGACCTTCTCTGCTTGACAATTTAACTCAATATAATCTCCTCCACTCCCATCCATGTCGATTCAAAAGCTGGGTATTCGGGGCGCCTGGGTGGCTCAGTGGGTTAAAGCCTCTGCCTTTGGCTCAGGTCATGATCCCAAGGTCCTGGGATTGAGCCCCACATCAGGCTCTCTGCTCAGCAGGGAGCCTGCTTCCTCCTCTCTCTCTGCCTGCCTCTCTGCCTACTTGTAATCTCTGTCTGTCAAATAAATAAATAAAATCTTTAAAAAAAAGCAATGGCCAAATTAACAAGGCAGGAAACAACATGTGTTGGAGAGGATGTGGAAAAAGGGGAACCCTCTTCCACTGTTGGTGGGAATGCAAGTTGGTGCAGCCACTTTGGAGAACAGTGTGGAGATTCCTCAGGAAATTAAAAATAGAAGTTCCCTATGACCCTGCCATTGCACTACTGGGTATTTACCCCAAAGATACAGATA
>NC_081558.1:11052793-11072561 GCF_022355385.1 Mustela nigripes | reverse complement strand
TAGAAGTTCCCTATGACCCTGCCATTGCACTACTGGGTATTTACCCCAAAGATACAGATGGAGTGAAAAGAAGGGCCACCTGTACCTCAATGTTTATAGCAGCAATGACCACGGTCGCCAAACTGTGGAAAGAACCAAGATGCCCTTCAGCGGACGAATGGATAAGGAAGATATGGTCCATATACACTATGGAGTATTATGCCTTCATCAGAAATGATGAATACCCAATTTTTGTAACAACATGGATGGGACTGGAAGAGATTATGTATGCTGAGTGAATAAGTCAAGCAGAGAGAGTCAATTATAATATGGTTTCACTTATTTGTGGAGCATAACAGATAGCATGGAGGACATGGGGAGTTAGAGAAGAGAAGGGAGTTGGGGGAAATTGGAAGGGGAGGTGAGTCCATGTGAGACTATGGACTCTAAAAAACAATCTGAGGGGTTTGAAGTGGTGGGAGGGGTGGGAGGTTGGGGTACCAGGTGGTGGGTATTATAGAGGGCATGGATTGCATGGAGCACTGGGTGTGGTGCAAAAATAATGAACACTGTTAGGCTGAAAATAAATAAAAAATAAATTTAAAAAAAAGCTGGGTATTCATACTTTCTGATGGCTGAGTAATATTCCATTGTATATATGGGTCACATCTTCTTTATCCATTCATCTGTCGAGGGTCATCTTTTGGCTCTTTCTACAGTTTGGTTGTTACAGACATTGCTGTTATGAACATTGTGGTGCATATGGCCCTTCTTTCACTGTATCTGTATCTTTGGGATAAATACCCAAGAGTGCAATTGCCAGGTAATAGGGTAGTTCTATTTTTAATTTTTTGAGGAAACTCCACACTGTTTTCCAAAGTGGCTACACCAATTTGCATTCCCACCAACAGTATAGGAGAGTTTGTCTTTCTCCACAGCCTCTCCAACACTTGTCCTTTCTTGCCTTATTAATTTTTGCCATTCTAACTGGTGTAAGGTGGTATCTCACTTAATTTGCATTTGAATTTCCCTGATGACTAATGATGATAAACATAGTTTCATGTTAGCCATTTAGACAAAGAAGCCATGTCTTCTTTGGAGAAGTGTTTGTTCATGTCTTCTGCCAATTTTTTGACTTGATTATTTTTGGGGTATTGAGTTTGAGAAGTTCCTTCTAGATCTTGGCTACCAGCCCTTTGTCTGTAGTGTCATTTGAAAATATCTTCTTCCATTCTGTCCATAGCCTCTTTGTTTTGTTGACTGTTTCCTTTGTTGTGCAGCAGCTTTTATCTTGATGAAGTCCAAAAAGTTCATTTTGCTTTTGTTTTCCTTGCCTTTGGGGATGTGTCTTGAAAGAAGTTGCTGTTGTCAAGTTTAAAGAGGTTACTGTCTATGTTCTTCTCTAGGTTTTTGATGTCTTCCTGTCTCACCTTGAGGTCTCATCCATTTTGAGTTTATTTTTGTGTATAGTGTAAGGGAATGGTCTACCTTCATTCTTCTATATATACTAGTCCAATTCTCCCAGCAACATTAACTGAAGAGACTGTCTTTTTCCCATTAGGTATTTTATCCTGCATTGTTGAAGATTATTTGACAATATAGCTGAGCATCCATATCTGAGCTCTCTATTCTGTTTCATTGGTCTATGTGTCTGTTTTTGTGTCAGTAACATGCTATGTAATATAGCTTGAAATCAAGCAATGTGATGCCTCCCAGCTTTGTTTTTATTTTTCAATAATTCCTGGGTTATTCAGGATCTTTTCTGTTTCCATACAAATTCTGGAGTGCACATGGAACTTTCTCCAGAATAGACCACATACTGGGTCACAAATCAGGTCTCAACTGATACTAAAAGATTGAGATTATTCCTTGTCTATTCTCATAACACAATGCTTTGAAACTGAAACTCAATCACAAGAAAAAGTTTGGAAGAAATTCAAGCACTTGGAAGATAAAGACTGTCTTGTTGAAAGCTATTTGGGTAAACAAGGAAATCAAAGAACTTAAAGAATTCATGGAAATAAATAAGAATAAAGACAAATCAGTCCAAAACCTATGGGATATGGCAAAGGTGGTCCTAAGGAAGAAATATATAGCTATCCAATCCTCATTTCAAAACAGTAGAAAAATCCTGAATACACAAACTGTCACTCTACCTTAAAGATCTGTAGTATCAACAACAAATTAAGACTACCCCACACACAAGAAGGGAAATAATTAAGATTAGAGGAAAGATCAATGAATTAGAAACCAGAAATATAGTAGAATACATGAATGCATTCCCCTGCATCCCTGTTCTTGTGAACATTCCCACAGACACTTCCCTGTCCAAAGTCTCTGCTGTGGCTGCACCAGCCCTTGGATTCTTATTGTGATTGCAGTACCCACCTCAGTGATGCCCATCAGAGAACTCTAACAAAACCAGGCTTATTACTTATTACTGGGGGGGGGTAGAGTAAGAACAGTCTGAGGGGTGGTATAGAGATTCAGCGCACATGAGAGAAAACCCATAACTAAGGGTCCTGCCTTTATTGGGGCCCATGAGCAGAGTGGCTATGGGTTTGCAGATTCAGTCTCTATTGACAAGTTTAAAACATAAGAGTGAAATTATGACATGGAGGGAAAACATTGTCACTCACATATCATATTGAGGTTATCCAGATCTTTCTGAAGAGTACTTACATCTAGTGTAGCCTGAGTGCTTCTCTGGTAATTGTGTCCTACACCTGACAATATGTTCATTCAGCATGGTTGTCCTTGAAATGCATACCTTAGAAATCAAAAGCTTCAAGTCAGGTGCTTTCCCTGAAAACATGCTACTGTGTTTTAAAATCATGTTCACTCATATGTGGAATATAAGAAGTAGCACAGAGGATCATAGGGGAAGGGAGGAAAAGCTGAATGGGAAGCAATCAGAGAGGGAGCCAAACCAAGAGAGACTCTTGACTCCAGGAAACAAACTGAAGGTTGTGGAAACGAGCAAGAGTAGGAGGATGGAATAACTGGTGATGGGCATTAAGGAGGGCATGTGATATGAGGAGCACCGGGAGTTACACAAAATCAATGAATAATTGAATACTACACCAAAAACTAATGATGTACTCTATGATGGCTAATCGTTTTTATTTATTATTATTATTATCATCTATTTATTATCATTTATATAATATATAATGTATTATATTTATATATTATTTTATTATTTCTTATATATGAGATATTTTATTATTTATCATTTTTATTATGTTCAGCTAGCAAATGTGTGTTTGTGTATGTGTGTGTGGTGTGTGTGTGTGTGTGTTTGTGTATGGATTTCCTTGCTTTCCCGTATGATCTTCTGTGCTATATTGCTTATGTTCTACATATGAGTGAAACCGTATGATAATTATCTTTCTTGGCTTGACTTAATTTACTTAGCATAAGCCCCTCCAGTTCCATCAGTGTTGACGCAAATGGTGGGGATTCATCATTTCTGATGGCTATTATTCCCTTGTGTATAGGTAACACATCTTCTTTATCAATTCATCTGTTGAAGGGCACTGCTGCTCCTTCCACAGTTTGGTTATTATGGACATTGCTGCTATGAACATTGGGGAACATGCACACCTCCTTTTCACTACATCTGTATATTTGGGATAAATACCTAGTAGTGTTATTGCTGGGGCATAGGGTAGCTCTATTCTTTTTTATTTATTTTTTTTATTTCTACTTAGTGTAACAGTATTCACTGCTTTTTCACCACAACCAGTGCTTCATACAATATGTGCCCTCTCCAATACCCAACACCTGGTTCCCCAAACCTCCCACCCCCACCTCTTCAAAACCCTCAGATTGTTTTTCAGAGTCCATAGTCTCTCATGGTTCACATCCCCTTCCAATTTTCCTCAACTCCCTTCTCCTTTCCATCTCCCCTTGTCCTTCAGGCTATTTGTTATACTCCGCAAATAAGTGAAACCATATGATAATTGACTCTTTCTGCTTGACTTATTCACTCAGCATAATCTCTTCCAGTCCTGTCATTGTCACTACAAAAGTTGGGTATTCATCCTTTCTGATGAAGGCATAATACACTATAGTGTATACAGACCACATCTTCCTTATCCATTCATCCATTGAAGGGCATCTTGGTTCTTTCCACAGTTTGGTGACCGTGGCCATTGCTGCTATCAACATTGGGGTACAGATGGCCCTTCTTTTCACTCCATCTGTATCTTTGGGGTAAATACCCAAGAGTGCAATTGCCGGGTCATAGGGAAGCTCTATTTTTAATTTCTTTTTTTTTTTTTTTAATTTCGTTTCAGGGTAACAGTATTCATTGTTTTTGCACCACACCCAGTGCTCCATGCAACCCGTGCCCTCTCCAATACCCACCACCTGGTTCCCCCAACCTCCCACTCCCTACCCCTTCAAAACCCTCAGATTGTTTTTCAGAATCCATAGTCTCTCATGGTTCACCTCCCCTTCCAATTTCCCTCAACTCCCTTCTCCTCTCCATCTCCCATTGTCCTCCATGCTATTTGTTATGCTACACAAATAAGTGAAACCATATGATAATTGACTCTCTCTGCTTGACTGATTTCACTCAGCATAATCTTTTCCAGTCCCGTCCATGTTGCTACAAAAGTTAAGTATTCATTCTTTCTGATGGAGGCATAATACTCCACAGTGTAAATGGACCACATCTTCCTTATAAATTCGTCCATTGAAGGGCATCTTGGTTCTTTCCATAGTTTGGTGACCATGGCCATTGCTGCTATAAACATTGGGGTACAGATGGCCCTTCTTTTCACTCCATCTGTATCTTTGGGGTAAACACCTAGGAGTGCAATGGCAGGGTCATAGGGAAGTTCTATTTTTAATTTCTGGAGGAATCTCCACACTGTTCTCCAAAGAGGCTGCACCAACTTGCATTCCCACCAACAGTGGAAGAGGGTTCCCCTTTCTCCACCTCCTCTTCAGCACATGTTATTTCCTGTCTTGCTAAATTGGGGCATTCTAACTGGTGTAAGGTGGTATCTCAATGTGGTTTTAATTTGAATCTCCCTGATGGCTAGGGATGATGAACATTTTTCCATGTGTCTGATAGCCATTTGTATGTCTTTATGGGAGAAGTGTCTGTCCATATCTTCTGCCCATTTTTTGATGTGATTGTTTGTTTTGTGTGTGTTGAGTTTGAGGAGTTCATTATAGATCCTGGATATCAACATTTTGTCTGTACTGTCATTTGCAAATATCTTTTCCCATTCCGTGGGTTGCCTCTTTGTTTTCTTGATTGTTTCCTTTGCTGTGCAGAAGCTTTTGATCATTCTTAAAGGGACTATCCACCAAGATGATCTGACAATTGATCCAAGCATTCTTAAGCAAGGTGGCCTTTAGCTTCCAGGTGTTTGAGTTCCTTCCGTAACTTTCGTTGTGATTGAGCTCCAGCTTCAAAGCCTTGTGATCTGAGAATATGCACGGAATAATCTCAGTCTTTTGGTTTCTGTTTGGTCTTGATTGTGACCCAGTACGTGATCTATTCTGTAGAAGGTTCCATGTGCACTTGAGAAGAATAAGTATTTTGATGTTTTAGGGTAAAATGTTCTGTATATATCTATGAGGTCCATCTGGTCCAATGTGTCATTCAATACCTTTGTTTCTTTATTGATTTTCTGCTTTGATGATCTGTCTATTTCTGAGACAGGCATGTTAAGATCTCTTACTATTAATGTATTCATATCAATATGACTCTTTATCTTGATTAACAGTTTTCTTATGTATTTGGCTGCTCCCATATTGGGGGCATAGGTATTTACACTTGTTAGATCATCTTGGTGGATTGTCCCTTTAAGAATGATGTAGTGTATATGTTCCACATCTTCCTTATCCATTCGTCCATTGAAGGGCATCTTGGTTCTTTCCACAGTTTGGCGACCGTGGCCATTGCTGCTATAAACATTGGGGTACAGATGACCCTTATTTTCACTCCATCTGTATCTTTGGGGTAAATAACCAGGAGTGCAATGGCAGAGTCATAGGTAAGTTCTATTTTTAATTTCTTAAGGAATCTCCACACTACACTATGTAGTATTATGCCTCCATCAGAAAGGACGAATACCCAACTTTTGTAGCAACATGGACGGGACTGGAAGAGATTATGCTGAGTGAAATCAGTCAAGCAGAGAGAGTCAGTTATCATACGGTTTCACTTATTTGTGGAGCATAACAAAAAGCATGGAGGACATGGGAAGTTAGAGAGAAGGGGGTTGGGGTAAATTGGAAGGGGAGGTGAATCATGAGACACTATGGACTCTGTAAAACAATCTGAGCGGTTTGAAGTGGCAGGGGGGGTGGGGTGTCGGGGTACCAGGTGGTGGGTATTATAGAGGGCACGGATTGCATGGAGCACTGGGTGTGGTGAAAAAATAATGATACTGTTATGCTGAAAATAAATAAATAAATAAAAAGAAAATGAAAATATAAAAGGAATAAACTAGACTAAACTAAACTAAAATAAAACAAATAGAAATGCAAAAGAAAAATACAGGTGTATGAATCAAAAAGTTCTAGTTAGAAGGTTATTTTTTTATTTTTATTTTTTTAACTGGACATCTCACTGTGATGGTAAATAGGTTAAAAAATTATCCATATTTTAAAAAATGAACCAGAATAGTGATAACGAGTTAAAAATAAGACTTATCCTATGTAGTAGTGCTGGTTGTTCTCTTTTCTTTCTTTCCCCCACCCCTGTTGGTTTTCTGGGGGAGGGGCCTGCCACATGGGTTTTCAGTCAATGATGTTCCCTGAGATAAGTCCTCCTGCCCCCCTCAAGGAGGTGGGCTCTGAGGAAACTGGTTTTTTCAGGCTTTTGTTCTCTGGAGGTTTTTATGTTTGTTCACTTTTTTTTTTCTTTGCCTTGACCACTTTTGATGCTTTTTGTAGGTTTAGAGGAAAGCAAACTGCACCCGGACCTCCCTCTGAGAGAGAAACCTCAGTCTGGCTGCAGAGTCCAAGTAAATTCCCCATTGGCTGCTGGCAGAGAAGGTTCTGATTCAGGGTCCCTGGGGACACAGGGTCTTCTGTTTGTACCCAAGACCATGGCAGCAGCGGCTGTCCGGGCAGTTCCAGACTGTCAGAGATGTTCCAAGCAGCGATCACACACTCAGATTTTCCTGCTGGTCTGGGCTGGGAGTGCCTGGTCTTTCTGGGTCTAAGAGCAGCGGGCTTGGGAGCACCTCTCTCAGGGGAGTGTGTGGGGTGCGCGTGCACCCGTCTCAGGCTCTGGTGGAATGGTGCGGGTCCAAGAGCATGGGAGAGGGTGCTCTGCAGCACCTGCCCTCAGGCTCTGGAGACTCTACCTTCTGGTGAAGCCCTCAGCCCCTCATGGGAGTCAGACCCCACGTGATTTGGGGCACGCTGGTGGCTCAGGACCAAGACCTGGTTTCTCTGCTGCACTCTCTCTGGCTCAGCACCAGGGGAGACTGTCCTGGGACCGGGGACTTAAGCCCCTGTCCCTAGGCGCCCAAATTGCCGCAAATTCCCCCGTGACCCTTTGCTCTCTTTGAGTGCTTTCAACCAGACTCCAAGTTAATGCTGGTCCCCAGATGCAGGGCACTCCTGAATTGGGGTATTACTTTCCAATCGCTTGCCTCTGGTGGCTTCCTCCCCCTTTTGTTTCTCTTCCAATATCAGTCCGAAGCTCTCACTCTGCTTTACCTGCCCACTGGCGTCTTCTGCCCCTGTAGAGATCCAGACATGTATAATTCTGATCTCAGGCTGTTTTCATGGGTGATCGGAATTCTTTGGTAGGTAATCAGCTCATTTTAGGGTACAGATTGAAAAGAGGCCTCCTCCTACTTCCCACCATCTTGTCAAGCTGAATGGCTGTTTTTGAAATGTATGCTTCAGAAATCAAAAGCTTAATGTCAGGCACTCACTCTACAAACATGCATCTATGTTTCCTAACTGATGTCCTGGTTTTAGTCTGTGATTCAGCTCAGGGTCCAGAAAACCTACCATAGCCCCCCCCAAAACTGCTTTGCATGTATATTTCTCCCAGTGGAGTCTACAAAGAAAGATAAATTTGGATAAATTGATCTAATACTTTCCTGGGTCAGAGACAACCATAAATATGAGGAAGCAAAATTTCATTAAACTCATTTTCTCACTGTGCAAAATATTTCTTTTTCATGTTGTGAATGTATTTGTAGAAATATTGAGCACTGGTCTCCATAACTGAGGGTGTTACTTCCTTAAGATGAAATGTTAGTTAATTTCATATACATTTATTAACAAATTATCTTCTGTTCTTTACTTGAAATTTTCCAATGCTACCTGCTAATAAGCCCTATGTCCTAACATTTGTCACAAGTGCTAAGGGGCAGTGAAAAAAACAATACCAGCATCATGCACTTTGTGCCTCTTTCCTGTTCAGAAAGTTCTTCCACCTGCTTAATCAGAGGACGCTTCACAGGAGAGCTGGATGTCCTGCCGGTCATGTGGTTCAGGGTCACCAGTTTTCTGCACAAATGTGTACATCCTTCAAACTCTCCTAGTAACCCAGAATGGAGCCCACATATATGACCTGGTCAAAAAATCATTGGAAGCAACCTTGAATTACAGAATGATCATGACCAGTCTCATTTGTCAGATCGTATGCCACAAATAGAAAGCAGCACATGTTCTAACCGCCTCAGATCTATTAACTTAGATTATTGTGTCAGTCAGCTCTTGCTGTGTAACAGGCTGTCCTTGACAAATGGGATATCAGAATACCTTTATAGTCAAATGAAATTATATGCTATGGAACATTTCTGATCTCTGCTGGGCCCTCATGTGTCTAGAGTCAGGTGTGAATTTCAATGCTGTGTTTCTAAGGCTCATTCACAGTGCTGTGTGTACCTGTAGTGCTCTTCTCTCTCATCCAATTCATAATCCCTTATTACGAGCTTAATTTTCTATTTATAGATAAAGTTTAGTTTATCATGTGAATTAGATTTCATTGTTCATACATCCATATTAACACTTGTCTTTCTTCCCCATTGAAGTGCTATCTCCCACTCCCCTTACGGGAGAGTCAGTTACCTGTGCTCTAGATCTTACCTGTATCCATGCAGCATTAGATTTATTCCACTGAATAAATCATTGGGCTGTAATTATCCATACTAGTCTGCATATATAAGGTGTACACTTTGGTGAACTAAAGGGTCTATGCAAAAATGAAGAGCATATAGTGAAGTGTCTATTTGTGTATAATTAAGACTGTCACATAAGTTTGAAATTTTTTTTTAGGTATTTTTTTTAATAGGCTCTACACTCAGTATAACACCCAATGTGGGACTTGGACTCACAACACTAATATCACTACCTGAGCTAAGATCAAGAGTTAGACACTTAAATGACTGAGCCAGCCAGGTACCCTATTGCATGACTAGGTAATCTCTAAAAATTTAAGCCTCCTCAGCTTTGGTTTCCCAATTTCTAAAGGCAGTGTTGCATATTTAACATAACTTCATGTGGATGTTGTGAGGATGAATAACATGTGTGGGATTTCCTTTTTTATCTCAAAGAAAACACTTCAGGGTAAAAGTTGTGTATTGTGTATGTGTTGTTTTTGTACATTATTTTCCCATAAGCTCACTCACATAGGTACATACACATTTATGATTTTGTCACTGATGTTGAAAGGAAACTACAAGAAGCTGAAAAGGGTACCATGAAGAGAATGGACATTTGAATCAAGGTGAAATGAAAGGATGCAGAAATATAGACAAAGATGTAAATTACAATGGGCGACCTTCATTTTTATGTTGAGCTCCTTTCTTATGTCACTGCCTCAAAAGTCTCAGAGTCAGACCACACTCACATTTATGCCACAAGGAATTCACTGAACCAGCTGATGGAGCAGAAGGTCTCCAAATCAAATTAAAATTTCCTTTCTACCTACTGTGGGTTTTATCTTAAAATGCCTATTCCTAAGAGAAGCTGATGAATAACTTGAAAAGATTACACTAATTTTTCCCAAATAATTTTATTACCATGTCCATATGAGATTCCTCCTAGAGATGCATATTGTACCCCTACTAGTTACTTAAAATAAACACATACATGTTCTTACAGTTCTAGAACTAGAAGATTAGAAGGAGTCTCAACTGGTAATAGTAGGATGTCTGCAGGGTTGAGTTCCCTCTAGAAGGTCAGGGGAGAATCTGTTTTTGTTCTAATTCCAGTCTCTCTTGCTGGCAGCCTGCATTCCTGGGCTCCTGTCTCTTCCTCCACCTTCAGAGCCAGCAGAGCAGCATTTTCCAAGTCTCTCTGACACCAACTCTTATGGCTCCCTTGTCAACATTTGGAGGACTGTTGTGACCACCTTTGTCCCATGTGGACAATCATAGTTAATCTCTTTATCTTAATGGAAGCTGATTAGCAACCCTGTTCAATCTGTTCCTGAATTTCCTTGTGCTCTAGAAAAATAACATTTTCATAAGTACTGATTAGGATGTGGACATATTTAGGAGGCCCTTATTCTGTCTTCTAAAACACTTACACAACTAATAAATTGTTGAACATTACAATAAAAATTGCAATGCACTATATGTTGACCAACTTAACCTATTAATAAAAAATAAATTAATTAACCCATAAAAAAGTCTTTTTAATATTTTATTTAATTTCAATTAACATACAATGCATTATTGGTTTCAGTGGTAGAAGTCAGTGATTCATAAATATTATATAATACACAGTGCTTATTACATCACGTGCACTCCTTAATGCCCATCACCCAATCACCCCATCTCCCTACTCTTCTACCCTCCAGCAACCCCCAGCTTGTTTCCCAGCTTTAGTCTCTTACAGTTTTCCCCCTCTATGATTTCACCTTGTTTAATTTTTCCTCCTTTCTTCTATAATTCTCTGTTTTGTTTCTTATATTCCACATATTAGTGAGATCATATGATAATTTTCTTTCTCTGATTGTCTTAGTTCACTTAGCATGAGAGACTTTAGTTCCATCATTGGAAATGGCAAGATCCATATATATATATATATGTATATATGGACATATATATATATATGGTCTAGATATATCTAGATAGATACCAATTCTTTATCCATTCATTTGCGATGGACATCCCAGCTCTTTCCACAGTTTGGCTATTGTGGACATTGCTGCTATAAACCATGGCATGCAGGTGCCCCTTTGAATCACTACATTTGTTTATTTTGGATATATACCCAGTAGTGAAATTGCTGGGTCAGAAGGAAGCTCCACTTTTAACTTCTTTTATTTTTTAATTAAATTAATTTATTTATTTTCAGAAAAACAGTATTCATTATTTTTTCACCACACCCAGTGCTCCATGCAATCCGTGCCCTCAATAATACCCACCACCTGGTACCCCAAGCTCCCACCCCCCACCACTTCAAACCCTCAGATTGTTTTTCAGGGTCCATAGTCTCTCATGATACACCTCCCCTTCCAATTTACCCCAACTCCTTTCTCCTCTCTAACACCCCTTCTCCTCCATAATATTTGTTATGCTCCACAGATAAGTGAAACCATATGATAGTTGACTCTCTCTGCTTGACTTATTTCACTCAGCATAATCTCTTCCAGTCCTGTCCATATTGCTACAAAAGTTGGGGATTCATCCTTTCTGATGGAGGCATAATACTCCATAGTGTATATGGACCACATCTTCCTTATCCATTCATCTGTTTAAGGGCATCTTGGTTCTTTCCATAGTTTGACGACTGTGGCCATTGCTACTATAAACATTGGGGTACAGATGGCCCTTCTTGAGGAAACTTTATGCTGTTTTCCAGAGTGCCTGTACCAGATTGCATTCCCATCAACAGTGTAAGAGGATTCCCTTTGCTCTGCATCCTTGCCAACATAGGTTGTTTCCTGACTCGTTAATTTTAGCCATTCAGACTGGTTTGACATGGTATCTCATTGTCGTTTTGATTTGTATTTCCCTGATGCCAGGTGATGTAGAGCACTTTTTCATGTGTCTGTTGGCCATTTGGATGTCTTCTTCTTCTTCTTTTTTTTTTTCTGACTCTTATATTACACTCTTTTTAAAAATTATGTTCAGTTATTCAGCATATAGTCCGTCATTAGGTCTGTTCATGTTTTCTGCACATTTCTTGACTGGATTATTTAGTCTTTGGGTGTTAAGTTTGGTAAGTTCTTTATACATTTTGGATATACTTAATCTTTTCAAAAGTGTGTTATTTCAGGAGTGCAACATAGTGATTTGACAAATTTATATATTACGCTCTGCTCACTATAAGTATAGATACCATCTATCCCATATAGAGCTGTCACAACGTATTGACTGTAGTCTATATGTTGTGACTTTTATTCCTATGACTTATTCATTCCATAACTGGAAACCTGTATATCTCACTGTTGTACTCCAGAAATTAATGAAACCTTGTGTATCAAATCTACCAGAAGCTAAAATATAAATATATTAAAAAAACAAGTGTATTATTTCGTGTCACTCAAGAACCTATATATAAAAGAAACATCAAATTTACATAGCCTATGGAATGAGTGAACACCCTGTTCCTTCAAAATTACATACAGTGATAATTTTTGTTGTGAAAGACCTAAAACTACTTATACCAAAATCTAACACACGATCACAGCCTTGCTAATCAAAGGGTGGTCCACAGAACAGAATCCTAACATCAGCATCACCTGGGAGCTTGCTAGAAATACAGAATATGGACCACACGGGACCACGATCAGATTCAGCATTTGTAATGGTATCCATGTGCATTCATGGATACCTTGTAGACAATTGGAAGTTGAAGAAGTGCTGGTCCAGAAAAGATTTTCTTACTTATTCCCTTTGACATTTGGGGCAGCATAATTCTATTTTTGGAGGCTTCTTTCTTATGGATGTAGGTGTTCAGAGCATTTGACATTACTAGGCATCCTCAGGAGAAAATTCATTCCTGGTTGATAACCACTGCCTCAGAGCTTGAGAACTAGAAGTATTCTGAGAGGATGACACTCAAGGGCCACCACATACTTCAACATGAAGTTGGGGAAGATCATTGGATGCCACCAAGCACCATTCCTGCATGTGGAATGGAGCTGAGAAATGTATTTGCTCGTGCTAAAATAAAATCAAACAATCCCTCTAAGATGCTCAGTACAGGTGATATCATATACAAAAGACCTAGGTATAGCACCCATAATTAACAAATGTTTTATAATGAGG
Source organism: Mustela nigripes (assembly GCF_022355385.1). Lineage (NCBI taxonomy): Eukaryota > Metazoa > Chordata > Mammalia > Carnivora > Mustelidae > Mustela > Mustela nigripes. The sequence continues at coordinate 11,059,365 of NC_081558.1, read as the reverse complement.
GACTAAATGAGAGCTCTAAACGTGTGATAAAGTAAGAAATTCTATTTGCAATGACAGAAGTACTTTCTTCCTTTTTATTTATTTATTTATTTTTTAGTAGGCTCCCCACCCAGCTTGTAGCCCATTGTAGGGCTTGAACTCAGGACCCTGACATTAAAGGTTGGATGTTTAACCCATTGAGCCACCCAGTCATCCCCTGTAGTGACAAAACTGTCTTGATGTCAGTGTGTGTAGTGCCCAATGTTTATTTTCAAGTCTGAAACCAATGAAAAGCAAAAAGCTGAGCAAAAATCCAAATGGCTGTACTAATGCTTCCACAAAGCTCAATTTTAAAGTAACATTTTTCTTCTCTTCCACAAAGGTCATCTCCTCCCCTCTCAGCCTTTTCAGTACCAGACTGAAGATGTGACAAAGGAGGCTGGCAGCAAATAGGCAATTCCCATCAAAACCAGCTAGATCTTTCCTCCCAGCTGGGCTTGCATTTTTTTTTCTTCTTGTTGTTGTTTGTTAGTTTAAAAATTTTATTTATTATTTGATAGAGAAAGACACAGTGAGAGAGGGAACACAAGCAGTGGAAGTGGGAGAGGGAGAAGCAGGCTTCCCACCGAGCAGGGAGTAATCCGAGGACCCTGGGATCATGACCAGAGCTGAAGGCAGATACTTAATGACTGAACCACCCAGGTGGCCCATCAACTTGCATAGTTTTGAAGGGTCTAGCAAGCTTCAGGCTCCTCTGCCTGGCAAAGCAATAAAGTTAGTGCTCTTTATCCCAAACCCTGTCTTCCCACTACAGTTTGACTCTGAAACTAGTGGGTCAGTTTTTGACAAGTTGTCAGTTTCTCCACCTTAACGAAATAAATAACTAGTAAATAAATAAATAAACAAATGCTTTTTTGTCAGGAGATTGCAGGGCTGGGTTCCTACCACTTGAAAATGCTTTGAAGATAAAGAGACCTAAACCAGTCAGGTAACTTGAGCTTAGACTTGGAGAAAATTATAACTTTGAGATGAGGTATGATGCCATGAAGAACTGGGTGTGAGACATAAACAGTGAATCTTGGAACACTGAACAAATAAAATAAAGTTTTAAATAAATGATGCTAGGAGTTTCAACATCAGGAAGGAGGCAAGTTTAGAGAAAGTGAAATAAAAATGACTGGAATTTAAATAAAAAATGTAAAAAATAAAAACCGTGGATTTACTACTTCTAAACATGTCCCTGGGGAACAGAGATTCATTACAGAAATTTTTTGTGTGTGAAAAACAGTTTTCCACTTGGGAATCAGACTGGAATCACAAGAGGGAAATATGCTTAATGATCAGATGCAGGGAGCTGTAAATACCTCCTTGTCCCCAGTCTATCAGCCAATGCAACCTTTGGACAGGAAGGGCCATGGTTCTTGTCTGTTTGTTCAGAGTCCTCATTCTGGCTGGGGACCAATGCTTCACTTATCCCTGCTGTCTCAGCTGAAGACAGAGATTTAATCCCTATCATCTATTGTCCAGGGAGGAATTCAGACTTCCACAAGGCAACCTTCCTGCCAGACACCCCAGCCAGGTGAGTCCAACATCTAAATGGAACGTTAATGAGAAGGTCAGAGAGAATGGAAGCCAGAACATTGGCTCTTACAAAAACCTCTGGTTTTGATGTAAGAGCCATCACCACCTGAGAGCCAATTCAACATAGCCTAGAGCAAGAGATCACCGTGCTTGCTTGGTTAAGTAATTAACTCAGTGCTAATGTCAATTTCACAGAGTGACTGCTACTCACACATTTGATGGCTTTTCATATTCTTTTTCATTAAGTTGCTATTATAGCAATGCTAGAAAAAGTATGGTGAGATTGTTAAACTCAATGTGTGGTTCTAATTGGGTGTGATTTTGTCCCCTGGGAGTCACTGATTAGCTGGATCCAGCTTTGCCTGTCACAATGGAGAGGGGTATGTAGAGGCCAAGGGATGACCTAAATACCCCCCAATGCCCAGGATATCCCCTATGCCAGGCAGGCTCTGGCCAGAATGTCCATGTGCAGAGACAAAGAAACCCTGGGATAAAGAATAACAGTATTGAATCACACCTGCCTTCAGGTTCTGCCTTCAATCTTGTAACACTTAACTTTCCTACCAGAAAATTCAGAGTACCCTTGGCCACCAGTTTAAAAGTTCCAGCTACAATGTAACAACTCTGTAAGTTTGTTGGCCAAGCTGCTGGGTGATAGAAAATGTTTCTTGTTTTCTTAAACTATATTTCAGTTTCAGCAAACTTCAGATATTTAATGAACATTCTGATTGGCCTTTATTATCATGCCCATATATTGTTCTCTTTTTCTCTAAAACATTATCAGAATTTCAAATGATATCCTCAGATCATTGTTTCTCAAGTAGTGTTTGAGGCATATTTTGACCAGAAAAGTTTTAAACTTTATTTAAATATATCAACCCTTTTTCTTCTGAGTTTTTTGGCTTCTTTAAGTGGTGTTGCCCACCTGTACATTTTTAAAATTTTATTTATTTATTTGACAGATCACAAGTAGGCAGAGAGGCAGGCAGAGAGAGAGAGAGAGAGAGAGAGAGGGAAGCAGGCTCCCTGCTGAGCAGAGAGCCCAATGCGGGACTCGATCCCAGGACCCTGAGATCATGACCTGAGCCGAAGGCAGCGGCTTAACCCACTGAGCCACCCAGGTGCCCCCAACCTGTACATTTTATATGTAGTTTTCTTTTTTGCTATGATTCTATTTATTTGAGAGAGAGGGTGTGTGTGTTTGTGTGAGCAGGGGGAAGGGCAGGCAGAGGGAGAGAGAGAAGCAGACTTCAGGCTGAGCAGGCAGCCAGATGCAGGATTCCATCCTAGGACCCTGAGATCATTACTTGAGCTGAAGGCAAACACTTAGCTGACTTCCCCACCCAGGAACCCTATGTGTAGGTTTTTGTTTTGTTTTGTTTTGTTCTTTTATGTTCTAGTATACTGTATGGTTACACTTACACTGAGGTCAAAATCCCTCTGGTTTTTGTAAGATCCGAGGGAGGGGATCAATTTTATATTATTCCAGATATATATTCCTTTAAGCCAGCATTTATTTAGCAATTTGGACTTTCCCACCAAAATTAAATACAACCTTGCCATGTGGTAACTATCCTTACACACTGAGATCTAGTTCCTGACTCATTTAACAGAAAACAAAACAAAAAACCTGACCATTCTAGGAACATTACATATTATATTCATCTGTGTGTAGGCCTTTGACAATTTAATGATTAACCCATGTTGATATCATTAATGATTACTATTTCATATCCTATTTCATTTAGCTTTTAGCTTTCATATAATTTTGCCTACAACAGTCATTTTGAAGTTACTCATCTTAAACTGGTTTCATTATACCTTTATTTTTGTATTCTATAACATTTCATCTTCTTAGATTTTTAAAAAAAATATTCTATTTATTTATTTGACAGACAGAGATCACAAGTAGACAGAGAGGCAGGTGGGAGGGGGGAGGGAAGCAGGATCCCCGTTGAGCAGGGGATCGATCCCAGGAACCTGAGATCATGACCTGAGCCAAAGGCAGAGGCTTAACCCACTGACCTACCCAGTCAGTCTTTAGATTTTGTTATGCTAAACAGATATAGTCACATAACTTGTGAGAAAAACAAAAATAAAGAAGGTAAAGTCCCTTTTCTTTTACATGTTGCAGTATAGCATTGAAGACAGAGTACAAAAATAAAAATGAATGTATGGATGACACAATGCTCTCAAACATAACCATATGAATCAAGCTATTTGGTATAAAAAGATAGACTGTCATTAAGCAGCAGGATTTATAGAGCATGATCTGGCTGTAGCTTTGCACATTGGATGGAATCCAGAATGAGGATTTGAATGTGCCCATTGGGTTTGTCAAAGGAGAGATCAATACCCAAAACCCAATTACATCAAGGAAAGGATGCCACATAAGAAAGGGAGAAAGGGGATAACCTCATCCCCTATTAGACCACATAGAAATGAATTTGCCAGTTATAAGGAGGTACATGAAAAATAAGTCTTCTATGCTTGATATTTCAAATGACCACCTTTTGTTGTGTTGTGTATACTTCCTCTGAGAAGTGTTGGTTTTCCCTTTGCTCATTTTTTGGGGAGATCTATCATATATGTAAGATTTCTGATTTTATAAATATATCACTACTTTTGTCTTTGGGATGAGTTTAATTTGTTCAAATACTATTATTGTTGGGCATCAGAGGATGTACTCAAGGGTGCAAAAGAGGAGGTCATTCTTCCTCACAGTCTCTCAGGGATAACCGGCTTATTCTTCTCTTTCATTCATTTTGTTCTTCCTTCTCTTTCATCATTTGTCATTCCACTTATGAAACAGATTCCTTTTTTTTTTAATGTGGATGAAATATACAGAAAACTCCCATCCCAATATGGAGCCCCAAATCTATTTGTCTATGGGAGGAGTAGGAATTGACATTATTAGTAGCCATTTCTGCATTTGCAGGGGAAAGACCACTGGCCTGGCCTAGTTGGGTTGGATACATTCCTGGCATAACCAGGATGGCAGGGGCTGAGAAAGACAGGGGGATAACACAACCCATGAGACCATGCTGTCCTGTGTGTATATGACTTGAGGAGTATGAGCAGTCCCCACAAGAAGATGCCAGGACTCATAAATCTCACAGTGACACAACATGGGGACCAGAACTCGATCGAGAGAGGCCACTAAGGGGATTTGGTTCAATTTATGGAATATCTTTGCAACAGGATGAATACAGTGGGAGAGGCAGTGGGGACAAGGAAGTGCCTGTGCCTTGAGGGTTTAGATGCAGCACAGAGGCCACTTTCCTCCTCAGCATGTCTGACAGGGTATGTCCTCAAACTCCCTCCCGCTCATTCCCCTTGCAGCACCACCTTTGCTTCTCTTACTTGAACATTAGAAACAAGTACATTCATTTAAAGTAGAAACAAGAAGATAATACAATGATAAAACATATAAAACAAATAAGACAAGAAAACAAAGAGGCAACCCACGGAATGGGAGAAGATATTTGCAAATGGCAGTACAGACAAAAGGTTGATATCCAGGATCTATAATGAACTCCTCAAACTCAACACACACAAAACAGACAAGCATATCAAAAAATGGGCAGAAGATATGGACAGACACTTCTCCAATAAAGACATACAAATGGCTATAAGACACATGAAAAAATGTTCATCATCACTAGCCATCAGGGAGATTCAAATTAAAACTACTTTGAGATATCACCTTACACCAGTTAGAATGGCCAAAATTAGCAAGACAGGAAACAACATGCGTTGGAGAGGATGTGGAGAAAGGGGAACCCTCTTCCACTATTGGTGGGAATGCAAGTTGGTCCAGCCACTTTGGAGAACAGTGTGGAGATTCCTCAAGAAATTAAAAATAGAATTTCCCTATGACCCTGCCATTCACTCCTGTGTATTTACCCCAAAGATACAGATGTTGTGAAAAGAAGGGCCATCTGTATCTCAATGTTTATAGCAGCAATGGCCATGGTCGCCAAACTGTGGAAAGAACCAAGATGCCCTTCAACGGACAAATGGATAAGGAAGATGTAGTCCATATACACTATGGAGTATTATGCCTCCATCAGAAAGGACGAATACCCAACTTTTGTAGCAACATGAATGGGACTGGAAGAGATTATGCTGAGTCAAATCAGTCAAGCAGAGAGAGTCAATTATCATAAGGTTTCACTTATTTGTGGAGCATAACAAAAATAAGCATGGAGGACATGGGGAGTTAGAGAAAAGGGAGTTGGGGTAAATTGGAAGGGGAGGTGAATCATGAGAGGCTATGGACTCTGAAAAAACAATCTGAGGGTTTTGAAGGGGCAGGGGGTGGGAAGCTGGGGGATCCTGGTGGTGGGTATTATGGAGAGCATGAATTCCATGTATTGCATGGAGCACTGGGTGTGGTGCATAGACAATGAATTCTGTTCCACTGAAAAGAAATTAAATTATATATATATATATATTATATATTTTACATATATAATATATATATATTTGTTTTGTTATATATATGTATAACAAAACAAAACAGAAACAAAACAAACAAACAAAAATAAACAGATAAATCCGAGATTGAATAGAACCTTCTATTTTCATTGTTGGGTAGAAGTGTATGCTTGGCAGAAGGAATGACCAGTGCAAATGCGCTTTGGTTAGTGTCTTATATGTTGTATTTTTATTTTTTTTTGATTTATTTTTTTCTTCATTTATTTATTTTCAGCATAACAGTATCATTATTTTTTTTTCACCACATCCAGTGCTCCATGCAATCCGTGCCCTCTGTAATACCCACCACCTGGTACCCCAACCTCCCACCCCGCCCCCCGCCACTTCAAACCCCTCAGATTGTTTTTCAGAGTCCATAGCCTCTCATGATTCACCTCCCCTTCCAATTTACCCCAACTCCCTTTTCTCTAACTCCCCATGTCCTCCATGCTTATTTTTGTTATGCTCCACAAATAAGTGAAACCTTATGATAATTGACTCTCTCTGCTTGACTGATTTGACTCAGCATAATC
>NC_081558.1:11038686-11052393 GCF_022355385.1 Mustela nigripes | reverse complement strand
TCCCAAACCCCCTTCCCCCAGCAACCCTCAGTTTGTTTTGTGAGATTAAGAGTCACTTATGGTTTGTCTCCCTCCCAATCCCATCTTCTTTCATTTATTCTTCTCGTATCCACTTAAGCCCCCATGTTGCATCACCACTTCCTCATATCAGGGAGATCATATGACCAATGAGTGCGGTTTCAATACCAAGGAGAGCAGTATGGAATTCTCTTATTTGATTTAGATTCTTTCACCATCTCTGAAGGGACTCTTGTTCTTAAATAGCCTATGCTCATTGCTTAGATAGTGCCTGAAATGCCAGCATCAGTCAATTTATACACCTGAAATATTTGAAGAATTTCTTAGGAAACTATAAAATACATGATTTCTTAGAAAAGAAGCTAATTAAAAAATATATACCAGATGTGGTAGAGGAGTTCCTCTAAAGGGGACCATATCCAAATACAACTTTTTAAAACTTTTTTCAGAGGACATATGTTTGGTTAGATCCAATAAGCATCTGACTCTTGATCTTAACTCGGTTTTTTTTTTTTTGTTGTTGTTCTGTTTTGTTTTTTTGTTTGTTTGTGTGTTTTTTGTTTTGTTTTTAAGATTTTATTTATTTAGTTGAGAGAGAGAGAGAGAGAGAGAGTACGATCCAAGGGTGTGGATGAGAGAAGCAGATTCCACGCTGAGCAGGGAGCCCAAAGCAGGGCTTGGTCCAGAACACTGGGAACAGGACCAGAACTGAAGGCAAAAGCTTAATTTACCGAGTCACCCAGGCACCCCCAGCTCAGCTTTTATCTGGGATCCTGAGTACAAGAACCACATTGGGCTCCATGCTCAGCATGGAACCTACTTAAAAACAACAACAACAACAACAACAACAAATAGGGGCACCTGGGTGGCTCAGTGGGTTATGCCTCTGCCTTTGGCTCAGGTCATGATTTCAGGGTCCTGGGATTGTGCCCTGCATTGGGCTCTCTGCTCAGCAGGGAGCCTGCTTCCCTCTCTCTCTCTGCCTACTGTGATCTCTGTCTGTCAAATAAATAAATTTAAAAAAAACAATAAGCAATAAACAAAATAAAAAGTATGTTTGGACTGAAAAATATAAAATGTTGCATTTCAAATCTGTGAGTAGTGCAAGTTTGTGTGAATATCAGTCATATTATTTCCTTTTTTTCAGAACTCACATACACCACATGGAACCAGAAAATGATACACAAATTTCTGAATTTTTTCTCCTGGGATTTTCAGACAAACCAGAATTACAGCCTCTCATATTTGGGCTTTTCCTCTCCATGTACCTGATAACTGTGTTTGGAAACCTGCTTATCATCCTGGCCATTAGCACAGACCCTAACCTCCACACCCCCATGTACTTCTTCCTGGCCAACCTGTCCTTTGTAGACATCTGCTTCACCTCCACCACCATCCCCAAGATGCTGTGGAACATCCAGACTCAGAGTAAAGTCATAACCTACACAGGCTGTGTTACTCAGATTTATTTCCTTATACTTTTTGCTGTGTTGGATGTCTTTCTCTTGAGTGTGATGGCCTATGACCGCTTTGTGGCCATCTGTCACCCACTGCACTACACGGTCATCATGAACCCTAAGCTCTGTGGACTGCTGGTTCTGATGTCCTGGGTCATGTGTATTCTGAATTCCTTGCTACAAAGTTTAATGATGTTACGGCTTTCCTTCTGTTCACACTTGCATATCCCCCACTTTTTTTGTGAACTCAATGAGATGGTCCAGCTTGCCTGTTCTGATACTTTTCTGAATAACTTGGTGATGTATTTTGCAGCTGTCCTTCTGGGTGGGGGTCCTTTTGCTGGGATCCTTTACTCTTATTCTAAGATAGTTTCCTCCATACGTAGAATCTCATCAGCTCAGGGCAAGTATAAAGCATTTTCCACCTGTGCATCTCACCTTTCTGTTGTCTGTTTATTTTATTGTACAATGCTTGGTGTGTACCTTAGCTCTGCTGCTACCCAGAGCTCCCATGCAAGTGCAGTTGCCTCAGTGATGTACACGGTGGTCACGCCCATGTTGAACCCCTTCATCTACAGTCTGAGGAACAGAGACATAAAGAGCGGTCTGAGAAGAATCATTGGGGTTCCAGTGATGTAAGGGCCAATCATTCTGGGGCTGAAGAAGTGCCCATGGTTGCATAATTCACAGCCTCAGAGCCCATAACTCTCATTCTTTGATAAAGTTTTGGAAATAGAATTGGATCCTACCATTTATTTCCTGGATTTTTCATTCGTTTGTATTCAATTATCTTCATAGATGTCAGGTACTCATTTTAAGGGTCTGATCTTTCTAATATAGAGACAATGTCCCTTTTCTCCATTTTACAAAGAATTCCAATGTTTTCCACAGTCATGGATCATAAAAGCCTGGAAATTTATTATCTTGTATTGGACATGCTGGATTTCTTAAAAATAATTTCATTTCAGATGTCTTGTACCATGTCAAGTATATTTTCCCTAGCTCTTCTAAAATAATAATTTCTAAAATAATAATCACGAGTTGTATTCTTCATTTGGAAGGGCCACAAAGCACTTCACATAACTATACTGTGGAGGAAAATACAAAATCCTAGTTTTCACCTTGAGTCTGTACATCTTTTTACATCACTAACTTAACTCTTCTTCTTGATAATGTGTACTGTAGCACTGTTCCCATTATGTCTCAGGCTCCTGACAGGGGTGCTCAGGCTGAACATCCTGGGCACTCCCCTGTGCCCCTGTGCTTGTGGACATTTCCACAGATGCTTCACTGACCAGATATTCTGCCATGTCTTCACCAGTGCTGGGTTCTTATTGTGATTGCAAGACACACCTCAGCAACACCCATCAGAGAAGCCTACCTCTTACGTCCTGAAGGGCACAAAAAGTGACGAAAGGCTTTTGGAGAGTTCTCAAAGGGAGAGAGAAACATTGAGAGGGAGAGAGAGAATGAGCTCCCCTGAGAGATATGCCTTTATTAGTGTCTATGGTCAGAGTGGTTAGGTGTTTGTGTGATTACCCTTTTGTAGAATTTTATATTGGTAGACATTGGATGCTGAAGAATCAGGGTCACTCATGTGTCAGTGTGGAGGTTACCCAGGGCTTCCTGAAGGGGTAGTTCATTGCTGGGGCCACCTGAGTTCCTCTTTGGTAGTTGTGTCCCACCTAACAATATGTTTATTCACCATGGTTGTCTTTGAAATCGATGCCTCAGAAATCTGATGCTTGATATAAAGCAGTTACACAACAGGCTCCTGTGTTACCTAATCAGTCTCCTGCTTTGACTCTGTGATTTGGCTTGTGTCCAGGGAGCCTGCCATAGTCCCTGGAAAGCACTCATTAACAAGCATATCCTCCCAGTGAAGTCTACATGGAAAGACAAATTCGAGTAAATAGATGAACCTGATATGTTCTTAGTGTCAGGGTGATTGTAAATATGAGGAAAGAAATTTTCAAAACCATCATTTTGTTACTATACAAAATGTTTCATTTTTTTCTTTCTTTCTTTTTTTAATTTTTTCACACCAAATTCATACTGTGCATCATTTATTGAAGCATGGAAGATTGATGTCCACACCTGAGGGGGTTTATTTATTCATTGGGGTGAAGAGTTGGTTAGTGTCTTATATATTTTATCACTGAATTATCTTCTTGTTTCTATTTTAACACTTCCACTGCTAATATGACTCTCTCTATTGGAACAGGAAATGGCTCCCTTTTCCTACTATTTGCCACAGATTCTAAGGGATGGAGAATGAACAGTATCAACATCATTCATTTTGTAAACACTTCCTGCTCAGAAATATCTTCCCCTGCATTACCAGCTGACACTGCACAGGAGAGCTAGACATGCTGTGGGTCCTGTGGGTCAGGGTCACCAGTTCTTCCACACAAATCGCATATCCTTCAATGGATATGCTAGTGACATGGGAGGGAGCCCAAATATAGTCACTTGTTCATAAAGTCACCAGAAATATCTTGACTAACAGAATTATCATGGCTGCTCTCTTCATTTGTCAGATAATGAGCCACAAATAAAAAGCAGCACATGTTCTCTTTGCCTCATGTCTGTTTACTTGGATTGTTGTGTCAGTCATCTCTTGCTGTATAACAGGCTGTTCTTGTCAAATGGGATGCCATTATGATGTGGGTCCCCAGTTGCAAAGGTTAAGACAGAATTCTTGAGCCATTTTATGATGCACAAATGTGCTTTTATTATAGCAAGGTCTGGACCCATGGACTTAAAGAGAGGCATGGGACTGTGAGGATGACTGGTTATATACATTTGAGTTTATGGAGGAAGGAGGTAAAAATAATGTAAGTTTCTAAAGAATTTGTGTACACTGAACATGAGGCTTACAAGACCTCAGAGGTCTGGTTATTGTCAAGATAAGCTTTCTTTTAGTATCTAATAAAACATTAATGCTAAGGCAGCCATGAATTCCTGTGGAATGTAAACCTCTGCATGTCTCAGGAATTCATCAAGGGCTGTAATTTGTAAGAAGATTGACTTTTAGCTACATTTCTCTTGCCTTTGTCTCCTCATCAGTAATACCTTTACAATCCAGTAGCATTATATTCTGGGAAGCAATTCTGATCCCTGCTGGTCTCCTCATGGGTCTGGAATCAACTGTGAATCTCTAAATTGTATTTTCCCTTTAAAAAAAAACATTATTTTTTATTATGCTATGTTAGTCACCAAACAGTTTGTCATTAGTTTTTTTTTTTTTTTTTTTGATTTAGGGTTCCAAGATTCATTGTTTATGTATAACACACAGTGCTCAATGCAATATGTGCCCTCCTTAATTCCCATCATCAGACCAACCTGTCTCTACATCCATCACCCCCTAAAATGCTGTTTGTTTCTCAGAGTCCAGTCTCTCATGGTTCAGTTCTTCCTTTGATTCACCCCACTTCATTTTTCCCTTCCTTCTCTTAATGTCCTTCATGCTATTCCTTATGTTTCATAAGTATGTGAAACCATATGATAATTGACTTTCTCTGCTTGACTTATTTCACTCAGCATAATCTCCTCCAGTCCCATCCATGTTGATGCAAAAGTTGGGTATTCTTTCTGATGGCTGAGTAATATTCCATTGTATGGATGGACCACATCTTCTCTATCCATTCATCTGTTGAAGGTCATCTTGACTCTTTCCACAGTTTAGCCATTGTGAACATTGCTGCTTCCTTCCTATAGCCTTCCTTTTCACTACATCTGTATCTTTGGTGTAAATACCCAGTAGTGCAATTGCGAGTTCATAGGGTAAGTCTATTTTTATTTTTTGGAGGAAACTTCACACTGTTTTCCAAAGTGGCTGCACCATCTTGCATTCTCACCAACACTGTAAGAGGGTTCCCCTTTCTCCACATCCTCTCCAACAGTTTTTGCTTCATGCTTTGTTAATTTTTGCCATTCTAACTGGTGTAAGGTGATATCTCAATGTGGTTTTGATTTGAATTTCCCTGATGGCTAATGATGACCCTCAGCTCTATGGTCAAATCATCTTTGACAAAGATGGGAAAAAATTGGAAAAACTGGAAAAAAATCCAATGGAAAAAAGCCTCTTCCATAAATGGTGCTGAGAAAATTGGACAGCTATATATAGATGAATGGAACTCAAACATTCTTTTACAGCATACACAAATATAACTCAAAATGGATGTGATACCTCAATGTGAGATAGGAATCCATCTAAATCCCTGAGGAGACCAGACAGTAACCACTTTGACATGAGCCACAGCAACTTCTTTCAAGGATAAATCTCCAAAGGCAAAGGAAACAAAAGCAAAAATCAACTTTTGGGACTTCATCAAGATAAAAAGCTGCTGCACAGGAAACTAAACTGTCATCAAAATAAAGAGGCAACCCACCGAATGGGAGAAGACATTGCAAATCACACTACAGACAAAGGGTTGATACCCATGATCTCTAAAGAGCTTCCCAAACTCAACATCCAAAAAACAAATAATCATGTCAAAACAATGGGCAGAAGGCATGAACAGACACGTCTTCAAAGAAGACATACAAATGGTTAACAGACACGTGAAACAATGTTCATCATCATTAGCCATCAGGGAAATTCAAATCAAAACCACACTGAGATACCATCTATTGCTTTGTCTTTATGTTGAAAGGAAACTTGAGGGAAAGTGGAGAGGATAGCTTTGAAAAAGATGAATGATTGAATCAACATAAAATAAAAGTATGCAAAATATTGGCCCAAGTTTTCAAATAACAATGGGTAACGTTAACTTTGATCATGAGTTCCTTTTCCATGTCACTGCCTCAAAGGCCTCAGAATCAGACCACACTCACATTTAAGCCAGGAGGAATTTGCCATACCAGCTGATGGAGAAGAATATCTCTAAATACAGTAAATATATTTTGTACTAAGTGTGGGTTCTTAAAATGCATTTGCCCTTGTGACACAGCCTGATCAAATGTATGGATGAACTGTCCCTTGGCATTACTATTATTGTTTGTTGTTGATGTTGTTAACATACAATTGATAGCAGTGCTTGCTTCAGCAGCACATATACTAAAACTGGAACGATACAGCGAAATTAGCATAGCCCCTGCGCAAGGATAACACGCAAATTTGTGAAGCGTTCCATATATTTTCTTCTCAAGTGCACATGGAACTTTCTCCAGAATAGACACATACTGGGTCACAAATCAGGAATCAACCAATACCAAAAGACTGAGATTATTCCCTGCACATACTCAGATCACAAAGCTTTGAAACTGGAGCTCAATCACAAGGAAAGTTCAGAAGGAACTCAAACACCGGGAAGCTAAAGACCACCTTGCTTAAGAATGCTTGGATCAACCAGGAGATCAAGGAAGAATTGAAAAAATTCATGGAAACCAATGACAATGAACACACTTGGATCCAAAACCTATGGGATACAGCAAAGGCAGTCATAGGGGGGAAATACATAGCCATCCAAGCCTCCTTCAAAAAAATTGAAAAATCCAGAACACAGCAGATGTCTCTACACCTTAAATAAATGCAGAATCAACAACAAATCAAACCAACTCCACACATAAGAAGGGAAATAATCAAGATTAGAGCTGAGATGGATGAGATAGAAACCAGAGATACAGTAGAATGTATCAATGAAACTAGAAGCTGGTTTTTTAAAAGAATCAATAAGATCTATAAACCATTGCTGACTCTCATCCAAAAGAAAAGAGAGAAAGCTCAAATACATAAAATTATGAATGAAAATGGAGAGATCACAACGAACACCAGGGTGTAGAAACAATCATCAGAAGTTATTATCAACAGTTATATGCCAATAAGCTAAGAAACCTAGATAAAATGGATGCATTCCTGGAAAACTATAAACTCCCAAAATTGAACCAGGAAGAAATTGACAACCTTAATAGAACAATGTCTAGTAAAGAGACTAAAGCGGTGATCAAAAACCTTCCAAAAAACAAGAGCCCAGGATCTGATGGATTACCTGGGGAATTCTACCAAACTTTCAAAGAAGAAATAACACCTATTCTCCTGAAGCAGTTTCAAAATATTGAAGCAGAAGAAAAACTTCCAGACTCTTTCTATGAAGCCAGCCTTACCCTGATCCCAAAACCAGGCAAAGACCCTACCAAAACGGAGAATTTGAGACCAATATCACTGATGAATATGGATGCTGAGATTCTCAACAAGATCCTAGCCAACAGGATCCAAAAGCACATTAAAAAGATTATCCACCATGATCAGGTGGGATGCATCCCTGGGCTACAAGGATGGTTCAACATTCTCAAATCAATCAATGTGATACAACAAATTAATATGAGACCTCTCATGGTCCTCTCAATTGATGCAGAAAAAGCATTTGACAAAATCCAGCATCCATTCCTGATTAAAACGCTTCAAAGTGTAGGGATAGAGGAAACATTCCTGAACTTCATCAAAGCTATCTATGAAAGACCCACAGCAAATATCATCCTCAATGGGAAAAAAGCTTGCAGCCTTCCTGCTGAGATCAGGAACACGATAAGGATGCCCACTCTCACCACTCTTGTTCAACACAGTAATAGAAGTCCTAGCAACAGCAATCAGACAACAAAGAGAAATAAAAGGTATCCAAATTGGCAATGAAGATGTCAAACTCTCTCTCTTTGCAAATGACATGATTCTTTATATGGAAAACCCAAAAGACTCCACCCCCAAACTACTAGAACTCATACAGCAATTCAGCAACATGGCAGGATACAAAGCCAATGTGCAGAAATCAGTGGTTTTCTTATACACTAACAATGAAAATAAAGAAAGGGAAATTAGAGAATCAATTCCATTTACTATAGCACCAAGAACCATAAGATACCTGGGAATAAACCTAACCAAAGAGGTAAAGGATCTGTACTCGAGGAACTACAGAACACTCATGAAAGAAATTGAAGAAGACGCAAAAAGATGGAAGATCATCCCATGCTCTTGGATCGGAAGAATAAACATTGTTAAAATGTCTATACTGCCTAGAGCAATCTATACTTTTAATGCTATTCCGATCAAAATTCCACCGGTATTCTTTAAGGAGTTGGAGCAAATAATCCTAAAATTTTTATGGAATCAGAAGAGACCCTGAATCGCTAAGGAATTGTTGAAAAACAAAAATAAAATGGAAGGCATCACATAACCTGATTTCAAGCTTTACTACAAAGCTGTGATCACCAGGACAGCATGGTAGTAGCATAAAAACAGACACATAGACCAGTGGAACAGAGTAGAGAGCCCAGATATGGGCTCTCAACTCTATGGTCAAATAATCTTCAACAAAACAGGAAAAAATACACAGTGAAAAAAGAACAGTCTCTTCAATAAATGGTGCTGGGAAAACTGGGCAGCTATATGTAGAAGAATGAAACTCGACCATTCTCTTACACCGTACACAAAGATAAACTCAAAATGGATAGAAGACCTCAATGTGAGACAGGAATCCATCAAAATCCTAGAGGAGAACATAGGCAGTAATCTCTTCAATGTCAGCCACAGCAACTTTTTTCAAGATATGTCTCCAAAGGCAAAGGAAACAAAAGCGAGAAGAACATTTAGGACTTCATCAAAATAAAAAGCTTCTTCACAGCCAAGGAAACAGCCAAGAAAACAAACAGGCAACCCACGGAATGGGAGAAGATATTTGCAAATGAGACTACAGACAAAAGGTTGATATCCAGGATCTATAATGAACTCCTCAAACTCAACACACACAAAACAGACAAGCATATCAAAAAATGGACAGAAGATATGGACAGACACTTCTCCAATGAAGACATGCAAATGGCTATCAGACACATGAAAAAATATTCATCATCATTAGCCATCAGGGAGATTCAAATTAAAACCACTTTGAGATATCACCTTATACCAGTTAGAATGGCCAAAATTAGCAAGACAGGAAACAACATGTGTTGGAGAGGATGTGGAGAAAGGGGAAGCCTCTTACACTGTTGGTGGGAATGCAAGTTGGTGCAGCCTTTTTGGAGAACAGTGTGGAGATTCCTCAAGAAATTAAAAATAGAACTTCCCTATGACCCTGCCATTGCACTCCTGTGTATTTACCCCAAAGATACAGATGTTGTGAAAAGAAGGGCCATCTGTATCCCAATGTTTATAGCAGCAATGGCCATGGTCGCCAAACTGTGGAAAGAACCAAGATGCCCTTCAATGGACGAATGGATAAGAAAGATGTGGTACATATACACTATGGAGTATTATGCCTCTATCAGAAAGGACGAATACCCAACTTTTGTAGCCACATGGACGGGACTGGAAGAGATTATGTTGAGTGAAATCAGTCAAACAGAGTCAGTTATCATATGGTTTCACTTATTTGTGGAGCATAACAAATAGCATGAAAGACATGGGGAGTTGAGAGAGGAGAAGAGAGTTGGGGTAAATTGGAAGGGGAGGTGAATCATGTAGACTATGAACTCTGAAAAACAATCTGAGGGTTTTGAAGAGGCGGGGGGTGGGAGGTCAGGGTACCAAGTGGTGGGTATTATAGAGGGCACGGATTGCATGGAGCACTGGGTGTGGTTAAAAAATAATGAATACTGCCTCTTCAATAAATGGTGCTGGGAAAATTGGACAGCCACATGCAGAAAAATGAAATTGGACCATTTCCTTACACCACACACAAAAATAGACTCAAAATGGATGAAGGACCTCAATGTGCGAAAGGAATCCATTAAAATCCTTGAGGAGAACACAGGCAGCAACCTCTTCGACCTCAGCCGCAGCAACATCTTCGTAGGAACAACCCCAAAGGCAAGGGAAGCAAGGGAAAAAATGAACTATTGGGATTTCATCCAGATCAAAAGCTTTTGCACAGCAAAGGAAACAGTTAACAAAATCAAAAGACAACTGACAGAATGGGAGAAGATATTTGCAAACGACATATCAGATAAAGGACTAGTGTCCAGAATCTATAAAGAACTTAGCAAACTCAACACCCAAAGAACAAATAATCCAATCAAGAAATGGGCAGAGGACATGAACAGACATTTCTGCAAAGAAGACATCCAGATGGCGAACAGACACATGAAAGAGTGCTCCATATCACTCGGCATCAGGGAAATACAAATCAAAACCACAATGCGATATCACCTCACACCAGTCAGAATGGCTAAAATCAACAAGTCAGGAAATGACAGATGCTGACGAGGATGTGGAGAAAGGGGAACCCTCCTACCCTGTTGGTGGGAATGCAAGCTGGTGCAACCTCTCTGGAAAACAGCATGGAGATTCCTCAAAATGTTGAAAATAGAACTGCCCTATGACCCAGCAATTGCACTACTGGGTATTTACCCTAAAGATACAAACGTAGTGATCCAAAGGGGCACGTGTACTAGAATGTTTATAGCAGCTATGTCCACAATAGCCAAACTATGGAAAGAACCTAGATGTCCATCAACAGATGAATGGATCAAGAAGATGTGGTATATATACACAATGGAATACTATGCAGCCATCAAAAGAAATGAAATCTTGCCATTTGCGTCAACATGGATGGAACTAGAGCGTATCATGCTTAGCGAAATAAGTCAAGCGGAGAAAGACAACTATCATATGATCTCCCTGATATGAGGAAGTGGTGATGCAACATGGGGGCTTAAGTGGGTAGGAGAAGAATCAATGAAACAAGATGGGATTGGGAGGGAGATAAACCATAAGTGACTCTTAATCTCACAAAACAAACTGAGGGTTGCTGGAGGGAGGGGGTTTGGGAGAAAGGGGTGGTATTATGGACATTGGGGAGGGTATGTGTTTTGGTGAGTGCTGTGAAGTGTGTAAACCTGGTGATTCACAGACCTGTACCCCTGGGGATAAAAATATATGTTTATAAAAAATAAAAAGATTATATTAAAAAAAAAAGTAAAAAGGAAAATAAAAAGGAAAAAAAAAAGAAGAAAGAAAAGTAAAGGTGTGGCAGATCCCAGAACACCTGGAAGTTGTGTGACAAAGCTTCATTCCTTCTATAGCTAATGACAGAAAAATGATGTCGTTCTAATAACTGCCTGTTTCTGTTATACTTTTTTTTTGTTATAAAGATTTTCTGAGCTGTGTGATAAAAAAAAAATAATGAATACTGTTATGCTGAAAATAAAAAATAAATTAAAAAAAGACATAAGAAGAGCTAAAAAAGATCATATAATTGACATCATATTAAGTAATTTCAGGTGTACAGTGCAATGACATTGTTGATATTGCAGAGTGATCAGAACAATTCAGTTATCATCCATCTCAATATACAGTTACAAACTCTCTCTCTTGGTGATAATTGTCAAGACCCTCTCTCTCAGCTACTTTCAAGACTACAATATTTTTTTTAGCTAGAATCGCCATGCTGGACATGCCATCCCCATGACTTACTCATTTTATAACTGGAAATTTGCACCTTTTCACACTTTCACCGACTCCCCAAACCCCTAGCTCAGGGTACTACCAATCTGTTCAGCATATCCACAAGCTTGGTTTGGTTTTGTTCTTGTTTTTAAGATTCCTTAAGTGGGATCATATAGTATTTATATTCCTCTGTCTGGCTTATTTCGCTGAGTATAATGCCCTCAAGGTCCATCCATGCTGTCACAAATGGCAACACTTCATTCACTTTTATGCTAATATATCTATATCTATATCTATACACACACACACACATACATACATGTTGATGGAGATAAAACATGTATGTATATATGTGTATGTATACACACATAAATTCTCACCAACCTCCCTCCAGCAACACTCTTGTTTCCTACAGTTAAGAGTCTCTACGGTTTTTCTCCCTCTTCAACTTCCCATTGATTTTTCCCTCCTTCCCCCTTCGATCCTCCGTGTTGTAGCTTATATTCCACATTTGAGTGAAACCATATGATAGTTATCTTTCTCTAATTGACTACTTTCATTTAGCATAATACCTTCCAGTTCCATCCACCTGGATGTAAATGGCAAAAATTCATCTTTTCTCCACTTGATTTATTTCACTCAGCATAATTTCTTCCAGTCGCGTCCATGTTGCTACAAAAGTTGGGTATTCATCCTTTCTGATGGAGGCATAATACTCCATACTGTATATGGACCACATTTTCCTTATCCATTCGTCCATTGAAGGGCATCTTGGTTCTTTCCACAATTATCATATGGTTTCACTTATTTGTGGAGCATAACAAATAGCATAGAGGACATGAGGAGTTAGAGAGGAGAAGGGAGCTGGAGGAAATTGGAAGGGGAGGTGAATCATGAGAGACTATGGACTCTGAAAAACAATCTGAGGGTTTTGAAGTGGAGGGTGGTGGGAGGTTGGGATACCAGGTGGTGGGTATTATAGAGGGCACGGATTGCATCGAGCACTGGGTGTGGTGAAAAAATAATGAATACTGTTATGCTGAAAATAAATAAATTTAATTTAAAAATTCATCTTTTCTGATGGCTGTGTAATATTCCATTGTATAACTGTGGTATATATATATAATCTTTATCCATTTATCTTTCAGTAAACATCTTGGTTCTTTCCACAGTTTGGCTACTGTGGACTTTAGTTCTATGAACATTGATGGGCAGGTGCCCCTTTGGATCATTGCATTTGTATCTTTGGGTTAAATACCCAGTAGTGGAGTTGCTGGGTTGTAGTGTAACTCTATTGTAAACTTTTTAAAGAAGCTCCATATTGTTTTCCAGAGTGGCTTTACCAACTTGCATTCCCACCAACAGCATAAGAGGGTTCCCTTTTATCTGCATCCTCTCCAAAGTTTGTTGTTTCCTGTCTTGTGAGGTTTTGTTTTCTCAGATAAATGCTCAGAAATGGAACTCCTGGATCATATGGTAGTTCTATTTTTAATGTTTCAAGTAACAACCACACTGTTTTCCACAGTGGTTGCCCCAATTTACATTCCCACCAACAGTGCACAGTGTTCCTTTTTATCCACATCCTCACCAACAATTATTGTTTCTTGTCTTTTTATATTGAACATTCCAAGAGGCATGAGGTGATGTTTCACTCTGGTTCTGATTTGCATTTCCTTGGGAAGTTGTGATGTTGAGAATCTTTTCATGAACCTATTTACCATCTGTCTTTATTGGGGAAAAAAATGTCTCTTCAGACCTTCTGCCCATTATTTAATCAGTTTGTTTGTTTGCTGTTATTGAATTATATGAGTATATATATATATATATATATATATATATATGTATATATAT
>NC_081558.1:11031441-11038676 GCF_022355385.1 Mustela nigripes | reverse complement strand
GTATTATATGAGTATATATATATATATATATATATATGAGTATATATGAGTATTATATGAGTATATATATATATATATATATATATGAGTATATATGAGTATTATATGAGTATATATATACTCATATAATATTTTTGCCTTGGTTAAATATAATGGTCTGGTTTTATTCTGTTGTACATGGCTGTCCAGTTTGCTCAACACCATTTATTGAAGAGACTGTTCTTTACATCTTGTCTGTCCTGTATCCTTTGTCATAAATGAACCAACCACATAACTGTGGGTTTATTTCTGGGATCTCTACTATTTTCAATTGATCTGTTTTGTTTTGTTTTGTTTTTCTTTTCATTTAATGCCAATATCATGTTGTATTGGTTACCATAGCTTTGAATGTAACTTGAAGTCAGGGAACATGATGTATCCAGTTTTTGTCTTCTTTTTATTGATTGCTTAGAGTATTCAGGGTCTTTGTGATTCCATAAAAGTTGTGGGATTATTTGTTCTATTCTTGTAAAATATGTCATTGGAATTTTGACAGGGATTACACTGAATCCACAGATTGCTTTGGGTAGTATGAATATTTTAACAGTATTAATTCTTCCAATCAACAAACATAGAATATCTTTCTATTTCTTTGTGTCATTTTCAATTTCTTTCAGCAATGTCTTTCTGTTTTCAGTATATGGGTGTTTGGTATTCTTTTTTCCCCTCCTTTAATTTAAATTCAATTAGCCAATATATAGTACATCATTAGTTGTTTTTTTTAATTTTTAATTTTTTAAATTTCTTTTCAGTGTTCCAGAATTCATTGTTTATGCACCCCACCAAGTGCTCCATGCAAAATGTGCCCTCCATGATACCCACCACCAGGCTCACACAACTTCCCAACCCCCACTCCTCCAAAACCCTCAGGTTAATTTTCAGAGTCCACAACTTCTCATGGTCTATCTCCCCCTCCAATTTCCCCCAACTTCCTTTTCTTCACCATCTCCCCATGTCCTCCGTGTTATTCCTTATGCTCCACAAATAAGTGAAGCCATATGATAATTGACTCTCTCTGCTTGACTTATTTCACTCAGCATAATCTCATCAACTTCCATCCATGTTGATACAAAAGTCGGGTATTCATCCTTTCTGAGGAGGCATAATACTCCATAGTATATATGGGTCACATCTTCCTTATCCATTCATCTGTTGAAGGGCATCTTGGCTCTTTCCTCAGTTTGGCGACCATGGACATTGCTGCTATAAATATTGGGGTACAGATGGCCCTTCTTTTCACTCCATCTGTATCTTTGGGGTAAATACCCAATGGTGCAATTGCAGGGTCATAGGGAAACTTTATTTTTAATTTCTGAAGGAATCTCCACACTGTTCTCCAAGTGGCTGCACCAACTTGCATTCCCACCAGCAGTGTAAGAGGCTTCCCCTTTCTCCATATCCTCTCCAACACATGTTGTTTCCTGTCTTGTTAATTTTGGCCATTCTAGGACTTAAATCTCCCTGATGGCTAGTGATGATGAATATTTTTTTTTTTCATGTGTCAGTTAGCCATTTGTATGTCTTCATTGGAGAATTGTCTGTTCATGCCTTCTGCCCATTTTTTGACATGATTTTCTGTTTTGTGTGTGTTGAGTTTGAGGAGTTCTTTATAGATCCTGGATATCAGCCTGTTGTCCATATTGCCTTTTAGGAATATCTTCTCCCATTCCGTGGGTTGCCTCTGTGTTTTATTGACTGTTTATTTTGCTGTACAGAAGATTTTGATCTTGGTGAAGTCCCCCAAATTCATTTTTGCTTTTGTTTCCTTTGCCTTTGGAGGCGTGTCTTGAAAGAAGTTGTGGTCGATGTCAAAGAAGTTACTACCTATGTTCTTCTCTAGCATTCTGATGGATTCCTGCCTCAAATTGAGGTCTTTTATCCATTTCAAGGTTATCTTTCTGTAGGTATAGGAGAATGGTCGAGTTTCATTCTTCTGCACATAGCTGTCCAATTTTCCCAGCACCATTTATTGAAGACACTGTCTTTTTTCCACTGTATGTTTTTTGATGTAATGTTCAGTGTTTCATTAGCTGCATATAACACCTAGTGCTTATCACATCACATGCCTTCCTTAATGCCTTTTGCCCAGTTACCTCATCTCCCCACCCACCTTCATTTCAGCAACCCTGAGTTTGTCTCCTGGAGTAAAGGGTCTCTCATGGTTTGTCTTCCTCTCTAATTTCTTCCTATTTAGTTTTCTCTCCCTTCCCCTGCAGTCTTCCGTGCTATTCCTTATGTTTCACATATGAGTGAAGTCATATGATAATTGTCTTTCTGTGACTGACTTATTTCACTTAACATAATCTCCTCCAGTTCCATCCACTTGTATGTAAAGGTAGGATTCATGCTTTCTGATGGCTGAATAATATTCCAGTATACATATGAACCACATCTTCTTTATCTGTTCATCTGTTGAAGGACATTTATGCTCCTTCCTCAGTTTTGCTATTGTGGGCATTGCTGCTATAAACATTGGGGTGCATGTGCCCCCTCTTTTCACTACATCTGTATCTCTGGCGTATATGCTCAGTAGTGCAATTACTGGCTCATAGGATAGCCATATTGTTTAAATTTATTCTTAGATATTTTAATCATGTTGATGCAGTTGCAAATGGGATTGTTTTCTTAATTTCTCTTTCTGAAAGTTTGTGATTAATGTATACAAATGCAACCAATTTTTTGTATATCGACATTATATTCTGCTGAATTCATTGAGTAGTTCTCACAGATTTTCTTTTTTAAACATGTTCTTGCAATACAATGATATACACGAAACTAAACATATTTAAAGTAAGTAAAATATACTTAATTCTAATATTTTATTGGACCGTTGTTACATGTGATATATGTGCATATTTGAAGTGTACAACTTCAGGAATTGAAAGAGTCATTGAAAACTCATGAGGACACACTAAATGGTTCCATTTCCATAACCCAGAAAGCTCTAACTACTTCATTATGAATTGTTGGAGTGTAGTCACTCTAGCCTTCATTTTTTTTTTTTTTCTGAACAGAATGTGGAAACATAAACATAACTTCAAGGGATGTTGTGAAGAAAGATGAAATATGCGGAACTACTTTGTTGGGTCCAAAGAATGTTCAAGATTAAGGGTTGTGTGTATGTAAATGTTTGTGTGTTTATGTGCATATTCATTTCAGGACAACACACTCACATGCATATATGTATACACATAAGACTCAGACCATCATTATAACTCATTGTACATGCATAAGACTCAGATCATCATTATAACTCATTATAACATATGTATTGTGTTGAAAAGAAGCTTGAGAGAAACTTGGAGGGTAAAGAAATGAAAAGTATGATCATTGAATTCACATGAAATTCTAGGAATGTAAAAATTTAGACAGATATAAGTAGAGCAGGTGACCTTAATGTTCACAATGAATCACTTTTCCTATCTTAATGCCCAGAAGCCTCAAAGACAGAACCACATTGACATCCGTGCAAGGAGAACTTCTCTATACCAGTTAAATGGGCTGAATATCTTCAAACGGACTTTAGATCTTTCTCCTTCTTAAGGTAGGGTTTCAACACAAAATGCTCTTAACCAAAGAAGCTTAGTGACTGAATTGAGAGGCTAAATTAAGTTACACCTAAGAAAATTTTATTGGAGGAATGTCTTTGTCACTTTCCTATTGTTTCTATCATCAATTAGTACACTGAGGGTTTAAAAGAAACAAATTTATGCTCTTCTCATCCTGGAGGTCAAAGCCAAAAATGAGTCTTTGGGGGCTAAAATCAAGATGTTTCTGCAGGACACAGAGACCCTGAATTCCTGTCTAGTTATGTGATTCTGGGTCACGATTTTTTCTGTACAAAAATGCATGTCTTTCCAAACTCTACTTGATACATAAACAGGATCCTCATTCGAGTCAATTTTTTGGTTTATGAATTATTTATTTATTTATTTATTTATTTATTTATTTACAAGAGAGATGAGCAGGGAAATGGGGCAGAGAGATAAGGAGTAAATCTTGAACTGACTTCCAGGAGAGCATGGAGCCTAAAGCAGAGCTTCATACCATGACCCTGAGATCATGACCTAAGTTGAAACCAAGAGTTGGACACTCAACCAGCTGAGGCACCCTGGTTCTCCTAGAATCTCTTTTCAGTAAGTTTCCAAAATAAATTTCAAAAGCAGAATGATCGAGAATCTTACTGCATAAGAAGTCATACTAAAAGTGAATGGCGTGGTATAATGTCTTTAGTATCATGTGTACTTGTATGGTTATGAATTGTTCTAACCTCTGTTGATCTCCTCAAGAGTCTTGAGACAGCTGTGTGTCAGCTGAAGGGAATCTGCTACTCTCACCAGGGTGTTCTAATATAATTAGGACTTGGCTAGCCAGCTGTGGCTGATCCAGGATGGCTTTGACTTGAACAACTAGGCTCTGCTCCAGATGTCCTCACTTTCTCTGGCAGCCCATCTAGTTTAATTCACTTTTAGGAGGTAGATTTCGAAGACAGAGCAGCAGAAAAGTACCAGACTCTCAGGTCCATACCTTTCCCATCATATCCTGCTCGTCACAGAACATAAAATATCCTAATACAGCCCAGAAGGCCAGAAGGTACTGTGCACATTTTCAAGGATATAGTTACAGAACAAGATGGGGATGTGGGACCATCTCTGCAAACAGTTGACACTAGTGCAAATTTCAATTCAGAAGGTTTCATTTCCATTTCCAGTACCATGCTGTCTTGGTGATCACAGCTTTGTAATAAAGTTTTAAATCAGGTAACGTGATGCTCCCAGCTTTATTTTTGTTTTTCAACATTTCCTTAGCGATTCGGGGTCTCTTCTGATTCCATACAAATTTTTGGATTATTTGCTCCAGCTCTTTGAAGAATACCGGTGGAATTTAGATCGGAATGGCATTACTATTTCCACTTCATCAGTGAAATTATCTCAGAGCTAAAAGTGAGTCTGAGTTATGTGTCTGTGGGGAAGTTATGGAAATTCTACTCCACAAGGTCAGGCTTTCCTCCAAATGTAAATATATTTTCCCCACCACTTTCCTGTATTATCATTCCTCATCTAAGAAAAGAACAAAGGAAAAAAAAACAGATTTTCTTTCCAGATGACTCAAAGAGATCTAACTCTGTGATTGATGGAACTAAGAACTGTTGTGTCACTGATACTATCTTCATCGCATCCTTATATAGATATTGTTTTCCTATTGATTGACCTTCCCAGTGACATATTCATAATGGTTTTCATCCTGGTACTGTTTTTTTTTTTTTTCCTTATGGGAGAGTTCCACTGGAATTAGAAGACATTTGAAATTCAAATAGAATACAGAGACATGGGAATATTTATCTTCATTTATCCAGTTTTGTTAAAATATGGTTTACATATAAAATTGTGACTGGAGATTTAATACACATTGTGAAATGATTACCATAATAGGTTAGTGAATACATCCATAACTTTACATAGTTACTATTTTTTTGTTATTGTAAGAACATTTACTATGTATTCTGTTAGCAACATGCAAGTCTACAACACAATATAGATAACCTTAATGACCATGTTGTACCTTATATTCAGAGCTCATTCGTCTTATAACCAAAGGTTTGTAGGCTTACATCAGCATCATCCCATTGCCCTAAACTCCAGCCACAGAAAAACTGTCAAACTACTTTCTCTTTCTATGTGTTCATATTTTTGTATTTCACATATAAGTTATATCATACACTAATTGTCCTTCCCCAATTATTTCACTTGGCATATACCTCCAGGATTGATCCATGTTTTATTTATTTTTTTTAGGATTTTATTTTTTAATTTATTTGACAGAGAGGAAGATCACAAGTAGGTAGAGAGTCAGGCAGAGAGAGTGGGGGAAGGAAGCTCTCCACTGAGCAGAGAACCGAATGCGGGGCTTGATCCCAGAACCCTGAAATCATCTCCTGAGCTGAAGGCAGAAGATTAACCCACTGAGCCACTCAGGCACCACTGATCCACGTTTTAGCGAAGGAAAGGATGTCTCCTTTTTTTTTTTTTTTTTTTTTAATTTGCTGAATTGCATTGAATGCTATGCCAACATTATTAATTCATCTTATAGTAATTCCTGGTTTTTTTTTATTGGCTATTGTAAATAATGTTGCATGAATGTAAGTGTACAGATATCTGAAATATTTACAAATATGTGGGAATTAAACCATTCAATCATGAATGGCTGGTGGGTGAAAGAAGAAATCAAAAAGGAAATTTAAAAGTCTTGAATCAAATGACAGTAGAAACACTGCCTATCAAAACTTATGGTATTAAGGAAGGCACGTGTTGCAATGTGCATTGGGTGTTATATGCGACTAATGAATAATGGAACATTACATCAAAAACTAATGAAGGGGGAGGAGTCAAGATGGTGGAGAAGTAGCAGGCTGAGACTACTTCAGCTAGCCGGAGATCCGCTAGATAGCTTATCTAAAGATTGCAAACACCTGAAAATCCATCGGCAGATCGAAGAGAAGAACAGCAACTCTGGAAAAAGAAAAACAACCACTTTCTGAACGGTAGGACCAGCGGAGAAGTGAATCCAAATTGATGGGAAGATAGACCCCGGGGGGAGGGGCTAGCTCCCGGCAAGCGGTGGAGCAACGTCGCACAAAATCAGGACTTTTAAAGTCTGTTCCACTGAGGGACATCGCTCCAGAGGCTAAACCGGGGCGAAGCCCACGCGGGGTCAGCGTGGCCTCAGGTCCCGCAGGGTCACAGAAGGATTGGAGATGTCTGAGTGTCGCAGAGCTTGCGGGTACTGGAACGGGAAAGCCGGCTACAGAGAGAGAGCTGACAGTAAGCTCACAGCTCCTTGAGCTTGAACCGGTCGCAGGCTCGGTGAGCTCAGAGCGTGGCCGGAGATCAGGCAGACGGGAGTAACTGGCGCTGTTCTCTAAGGGCGCACTGAGGAGTGGGGCCCTGGGCTCTCGGCTCCTCCAGGCCGGAGACCAGGAGGCCGCCATTTGTATTCCCGTCCTCTGGAACTCTACAAAAAGCGCTCAGGGAACAAAAGCTTACTCACACAGGCCCATGCTAAAGGCAGTGCAATTCCGCCTGGGGCAAAGACACTTGAGAATCACTACAACAGGCCCCTCCCCCAGAAGATCAACAAGAAATCCAGCCAAGACCAAGTTCTCCTACCAAGGAGTGCGGTTTCAATACCAAGGAGAG
>NC_081558.1:10987999-11026441 GCF_022355385.1 Mustela nigripes | reverse complement strand
GGGTGGGATTATGGACACTGGGGAGGGTATGTGCTTTGGTGAGTGCTGTGAAGTGTGTAAACCTGGTGATTCACAGACCTGTACCCCTGGGGTTAAAAATATATGTTTATAAACAATAAAAAATTAAAACTTAAAAAAAAAACTAATGAAGTACTATATGGTGACTAACATTAATAATAATAATGATAGTAATAATAATAAACTTGTGGGGTGCTGCAAAAGCTGCTCTAAGAGGGAAGTTTATAACAGTAAATGCCTACATTTATATAAATTAAAGAGAATGAGTAAATAACCTCGTTTTATGATTCAAAGACCTAGAAAAAGAACAAACTATGCCCCAAGCTGCAGTGGAAAAGTAAAATATCAGAGCATACATATGTTATATAGAGACCAGAAAATGAATGGGAAAGATTAACAATGGTAGGAGTCAACTTCTTGAAAAGCTAAACAAAACTGGCAAACCCTTAAGTGGACCAAAAGAAATGGTGTGGGGAAAATGCAAATAATTAAAATCACGAGGTAACATGATGTGATGAGCACTGGGTATCATATGGAACTGATGAATTATTGAAATCTATACCTAAAACTATTGATATGTTGGCTAATTGAATTTAAATTTTTAAAAAAAGTACTTGATAAACTTAAAATGGACAAAAGACCTCAGTGTGAGATAGGAATCCATCAGAATCCTAGAGGAGAACATAGGCAGTAATCTCTTTGATATCAGCTACAGCAACTTCTTTTAAGGTATGTCTCCAAAGACAAAGGAAACAAAAGCGAAGCTGAACTTTTGGGACTTCATCAAAATCAAAAGCTTCTGCACAGCCAAGGAAACAGTCAAGAAAATAAAGAGGCAACCCACGGAATGGGAGAAGATATTTGCAAATGATAGTACAGACAAAAGGTTGATATCCAGGATCTATAATGAACTCCTCAAACTCAACACACACAAAACAGACAAGCATATCAAAAAATGGACAGAAGATATGGACAGACACTTCTCCAATGAAGACATACAAATGGCTATCAGACACATGAAAAAACTGTTTATCATCACTAGCCGTCAGGGAGATTCAAATTAAAACTGCATTGAGATATCACCTTACACCAGTTAGAATGGCCAAAATTAACAAGACAGGAAACAACATGTGTTGGAGGGGATGTGGACAAAGGGGAACCCTCTTACACTGTTGGTGGGAATGCAAGTTGGTGCAGCCTCTTTGGAGAACAGTGTGGAGATTCCTCAAGAAATTAAAAATAGAACTTCCCTATGACCCTGCCATTGCACTCCTGTGTATTTACCCCAAAGATACAGATGGAGTGAAAAGAAGGGCCATCTGTACCCCAATGTTTATAGTAGCAATGGCCACGGTCGCCAAACTGTGGAAAGAACGAAGATGCCCTTCAATGGACGAATGGATAAGGAAGATGTGGTGCATATATACTATGCAGTATTATGCCTCCATCAGAAAGGACGAATACCCAACTTTTGTAACAACATGGACGGGACTGGAAGAGATTATGCTGAGTGAAATCAGTCAAGCAGAGAGAGTCAATTATAATATGGTTTCACTTATTTGTGGAGCATAACAAATAGCATGGAGGACATGGGATGTTGAGAGAGGAGAAGGGAGTTGCGGGAAATTGGAAGAGGAGGTGAACCATGAGAGACTATGGACTCTGAAAAACAATCTGAGGGTTTTGAAGCAGCAGAGGGTGGGAGGTCGGGATACCAGGTAGTGGTTATTATAGGGAGCATGGATTGCATGGAGCACTGGGTGTGGCTCAAAAATAATGAATACTGTTGTGATGAAAATAAAAAAATAAATTTAAAAAGTACTTCTATCTTCATGAAAGAAAATGTTAGCTGAAAAAAAAAAAAAAAGAATCATTAGTGGGACACCTGGGTGGCTTGGTGGGTTAAGCTTTCATATGGTTTCACTCATTTGTGGAAGATAAGGAATAGCATGGAGGACATTAAGAGAAGGATGGTGAAAATGAAGGGAGGGAAAGCAGAGGGGCAGATGAATGATGAGAGATTATGGTCCCTGGGAAACAAACTGATAATTTTAGAGGGGAGGGTGGGGAAATGGATAAGCCCAGTGATGGGTATTAAAGAGCGCACATATTGCATGGAGCATTGGGTGTTACATGCAAACAATGAATCTTGGAACACTACATCAAAAACTAATGATATGCTGTATGGTGACTAACATAACAAAACTTTTTAAAAAAGCATCTGACCCTTGGTTTAACTCAGGTCATGATCTCGGGTCCCCACCTCAGGGCCCATGCTTAGCAAAGACTAAGTTTATCTCTCTCCCACTACTAGCCAACACCTCTCTCCATGCCTCTTTCTCACTCTTTCTCAGATAATTAATTAATTAATTGAAAAATCTTTTAATTAAAGAAAATCAGGAAACATGTTACCTTACAACAAATACCATAGAAATGCAAAGAATCATGGGAGACCACTATGAACAATTTCCCTCCAACAAATTAGAAGACCTAGAAGACCTAGAAGATATGGATATTTTCCTAGAAAGGCATAAGTCACCAGGACTAAATCAGGAATAAATAAGAAATATGAACAAACCAATAATGAGTAAGGCTATTTACTCAGTAATCAAAAATCTCCCAGCAAAGAAAAACCCAGTACTAAAGCTCTTCAGAGGTGAATTCTATTAATCACTTAAGAAGAATATGTAGACCATAAAATTAAATTAAGAAGACTATATAGACCAGAAAACCAGCAGAAAGATTAACAAAGATGAGTCAATAATTCGAAAAGCTAAGCAAAATTGACAAGCCTTTAGTTAGACACCCCCCAAAAAGGAGGGGAGTGAAAAAGATCTAAATGAATCAAATCAGCAGCAAAAGAGGATACCATACAATGCGTACCATAGAAATACAAGGAATAATAGGAGGCCACTATGGGCAATTTCACCCCAAAATACTGGACAACCTAGAAGTGGATAAATGCTAGAAACACACAAACTACCATGTCTAAATTCAGAGGAAATAGGAAATGGGAACAAACCAATAATGACTAGGCCTATTAAATCAATAACCCAGTATTTCCCAGCAAGGAAAAGCCCAGAATGAGAGAGGTTCACAAGTGAAATCTACTAATCATTTAAAGAAGAGTGAATAACAATCCTTCTCTAACCCTTCCAGAAACTTAGAGAGGAGGGCACATTCTCAACTTCATTTTACAAAACCAGAATTAACCTGAAACCAAAGCCAGAAATGGTTAATACAAGAATAGAAAACTGTAGACTTTTCTGGTGGAGGCATAATACTCCATAGTGTATATGGACCACATCTTCCTTATCCATTCGTCTTTTGAAGGGCATCTTGGTTCTTTCCACAGGAGCATAACAAATAGCATGGAGGACAAGGGGAGATGGAGAGGAGAAAAGAGTTGAGGGAAATTAGAAGGGGATGTGAACCATGAGAAACTATGAACTCTGAAAAACAACCTGAGGGTTTTGAAGGCACGGGGGGGGGTGGGAGGTTGGGGGAACCAGGTGGTGGGTATTGGAGAGGGTACGAATTGCATGGAGCACTGGGTGTGGTGCAAAAATAATACTGTTATGCTGAAAAAATAAAAAAAAATAAAAATTTTTAAAAAAGGAAACTGTAGAGTAATATATTTGATGAGCATAGACACTGTTTGTTTGTTTTAAATATTAGCAAACTGATTTAAACAGCACACGAAATGACTATATGCCATCATCAAATGAAATTTATCCTTTTGATACAAGAATGGTTCAACACAAGCAAATCAATAAAAGTTACATACTACATTAATAGAATGAAATATAACAATCATATGATCATCTCAATAGATGCAGAAAAAGCTTTTGACAAAATGCAACATATTTTCATGATAAAAAAAAAAAAACCTTCAACAAACTGGGTCTAAGAATACACCTCAACATTAAATAAGACCATATAAGACAAACTCACAGTAGCACCATACTCAATGGTGAAAGGTTAGAAAATTTTCCTTTGTGATCAGGAGCAAGACAAGGGTGTCCACTGTCACCATTCCTACCCAATATAACACTGCAGGTCCTAGCTAGAGCAATCAGGCAAGTTAAAGAAATTACGGGCATCCAAATCAGAAAGAAGTAAAATTATTTATTTATTTACTTACTTACTTATTTATTTATTTACAGATGATATGAACTAAATATAGAAAATCCTGCAGACTCAACCCTTAAGAACACACTCATTACTGATGACCACCCTGTCATGTGCAGAATTGTTGAATTACTCTATTGTACTGTACTATATTGTTCTGTATGGTGATTTTATGCCCTGCATCAATAAAACTTTATTGAATTGAAAATCACACTTGTGGTAGACCTTTATCAGAGATGGCTCCAATTCATTGCTTAACTCTGTATCCATGTGCTTTGTAATGTCACTGTGAAGCTCCTCCCACTGAGAGATGGAATCTATTTCTCCACCTTTGAATCTGGACTGAAATTAATGTTTCATTTGCTTTGAGTAATAGTGTATGCTGAAAATGACAGTGTACCTCAAGGGGTCTTTGTGTGTTTCTGCACCTCTCTAGTAACCCTGCCTTGTACCCCATGTATACAAGTTCTGGCTAGTCTACTGTAGGAAGAGAAAATATGTGGATCAGAGCCCAGGTGTACAAACAATGGCCAACCTAGACCAGCCTACCATCAGCAATCCCCAACAGTGAGAATACAGCCAAGATTAGAAGAGCACTTTTAACTGAACCACAGCTTGTAGAAGCCTCATGAGGAGACCATCAGAGACCAAAATATTTCCCCAACATAGCCCCCATGCAATTTTAAAAGAAGCATTATAAGTGACTCTTAATCTCACAAAACAAACTGAGGGTTGCAGGGGGGAGGGGGTCTGGGAGAAGGGGGTGGGATTATGGACATTGGGGAGGGTATGTGCTTTGGTGAGTGCTGTGAAGTGTGTAAACCTGGTGATTCACAGACCTGTACCCCTGGGGATAAAAATATATGTTTATAAAAAATAAAAAATTTTAAAAAAAGAAGCATTATATCAAATCTTTTACATTTGGCATGGCTTGTCATGCAGCAATCACTGACTGATACAATAATCAATGTAAACAGACCTGAAGATATAAGGAATAATCTACTCCTTCTTATTTTTTATACTTATTCTGATATTTGGAAGGAGTATTCATAATGTCAAGGTTATTCACTTTTATTTCAAATAAGTGTGCTAAAAAGTGACTATCATTGAGATTTCCTTCTGGGTAACTGGTAGAGGTTGGAAATACCTGTGTGTTTTTCCAGGAAAAACTTGTGGGTCCCTCAGTCACAAATTTCATTTCCCAGAGCATTACTGGGGAGAAATACAAGGTCTTTTCTGAGTCATCCTTTAATCACAGGATTGAAGAAAGTTTAGATCATAAAAAAGGTAAAATTAATGACAGAGTGAACAAACCAATTGTTCATTCACTCACCCTATAAGTTTTATGACAACATTTTTAAAGGGGGAGAATTTATGTTTAGGACAATGTACGAAGTAATATTTGTAGGCAAGACATGAAATTTTCAATTAGAAACAGCAAAATCATCCAATTAAATAATACAGAATCTGCCATTAAATTCTTTACTCCAATTAATAGAGACTTTTAAAGATGGACACCAAATACCCCATGCTTCAATGTGTAGGTGTTCATCATCAAAAACACATTTCCTACAATAAAATATGGTGTGATAGAAAATTTTACTTCATCGTATTTCAGGTCTTCTTTTATATCAAACCCATGTTAATTTGTTTATGCAAATTTGTTTTTCTATAGATTACCCTGGGAGGCTGTTTTTCATGAGCAACTTTTGCCTTACTATTCTGTGCCAGGGATACTGTGGATGCTGAACTGACAAGGGAGCAGGATCTTAATGAGGATCACAAAGCTCCATGACTAGCTAGAAACCAAATTCATAGGTTAAATTCTCTGTTATCAAGAAGTGCATTTAAGGAGTGCCTCAGTGGCTCAGTCAGTTAAACATCTGCCTTAGGCTCTGGTCATGATTCCACATTTCTGGGATCAAGACCTGCCTGGAGGTGTCTGTTCAATGGGGGTCCTGCTTTTTTCTCCACTCCCTTGTTACTATTCTCTTTCTCTCTCAAATAAATAAAATAATTATTTGTTTGTTTGTTTGTTTTTGGAGCTTCTGAGAATACTGTGCTTTGTTTACAAGCATGTGTTCCTTCTAATGTCCTCCATGTTATTATTTATGTTCCACAGATAAAAGAAATCTTTTTAAAAAAGAGCATTTAAGGCAGACACAGTAAAAAATTGTGATCTCAGAATTTCCTCTACAATAAAATCATAAAAATTGCCTCAGTTGCCAATGTAGTTCATTTCATAAAACTAGTACAGTTCATCACTATATGAGGCAAATGGGAATCTCCAAAATGTTTCTGATTCAAGATTGGGACTAACTTTGGAAGCTAAGAAGACAAAAGGAAAATTTTTGAGTATTAGAAGGAACAGAAAGTTCAACAAAAGGACTTATTCAAATTTATAAAGATGATTTTAGACAAATTGAAACTCCAAGATATAAATAGAAGAATTAAAATCTCCTTTCATTATCTGATTAAAGAATCACTATTAAGTCTACAATCACAGGTAGTTGGTAAAAAATGGGCCTTTTATGGCTTCCCTCTGAAAAATACATTAATAGCCTCCTTTATGTCTTTGTTCCTCAGGCTATAGATGAAGGGGTTCAGCATGGGTGTGACCACAGTGTACATCACTGAGGCTACTGCACCTGAGTGGGAGTTCTGAGTAGCAGCAGAGCTAAGGTACACTCCTAAACTTGTGCAATAAAATAACAAAACAACTGAGAGGTGTGATGCACAGGTGGAAAATGCTTTATACTTGCCCTGAACTGATGAGATTCTACATACAGAGGAAACTATCTTTGCATAAGAGTAAGTGATTCCAGCCAGGGGAGCACCACCCAGCAGCAATGCTGCAAAGTACATCACCATGTTATTAAGAAAGGTATCAGAACACGCAAGTTGGATCATTTGACGCAGTTCACAGAAAAAGTGAGGGATTTCCAAGACTGTACAGAAGGACAGCTGCAGCACCATTAAGGTTTGTAACAAAGAATGCAGGGCACTCATGATCCAGGACACCAGAAGCAGTAGTGAACAGAGCCCAGGGTTCATGGTGGCAGTGTAGTGCAGGGGGTGACAGATGGCCACAAAGCGATCATAAGCCATCACAGTCAGAAGGAAGTTGTCCAAACCTGCAAAAAGTATGAAAAAGTACATCTGCATGATGCAGCTTTCATAAGTTATGGCTTTTCTCTGTGTTTGTATATTTACCAGCATCTTAGGGATGGTGGTGGAGGTGAAACAGATGTCTACAAAGGACAGGTTGGCAAGGAAGAAATACATGGGGGTGTGGAGGTGGGAGTCTGAACTGATGGCCAGGATGATGAGCAGGTTGCCAAGTATGGTGACCAGGTACATGCACAGAAACAGCCCAAAGATGAATGGTTGTAATTCTGGTTCTTCCAGAAATCCCAAAAGAAGAAACTCTGAAATTTGTGTATCATTCTCTAGTTCCATGTAGTCAACAGGACTGCAAAATAAGAGAAAACAAAATGACATAATCATGCATCATTAACCTGGGAGATACATTAATGTGTATACTCAGCATCAAGATACTAATGTTTATATTTGTGTATGGAAGACAATAAAAACACTAAAAACTAGGAATAGAAGGAAACTATCTCAGCATTAAGCTATTTATGAATAATCCACAGCAAGCATGATACTCCATGGGGATACAGTGAACATTTTCCTCTTTGATCTGGAACAAGGCATGGATGCCTGATTTCACAGCTTCTACTCAACATAACACTAGAAGTTCTAGCCAGAGCAACTGTGTGGGTTATCTGGGTGGTGGGTACTAAGGAGGGCATGTATTGCAATGAACACTGAGTGTTATATGGAAACAATGAATCATGAAACACCACATCAACAACTAATGAAGTACTATATGGCAACCAAAATACCATTTAAAAAGAAACAATAAATAGAAATAAATGTCATCCAAACTGGAAAGAAAGAATAAATTTATGTATGCAGATGATGTGATCTTCTATGTGGAGAATCCTAAAGATGCCACAGGAACACGGATAGAAATGATAAAAAATTAATTCAGCCAAGTAACTGGGTACAAAGCCAACCCTCAAAAAATCAGTTGTGGGTGCCTGGGTAGCTCAGTGGGTTAAGCCTCTGCCTTTGGCTCGGGTCATGATCTCAGAGTCCTGGGATCAAGTTCTACATCGGGCTCTCTGCTCATCAGGGAGCCTGCTTCCCTCTCTCTCTCTGCCTGCCTCTCTGCCTTCTTGTGATCTCTCTCTGTCAAATAAACAAATAAAATCTTTTAAAAAAATATGTTGCATTTCTACATACCAACAGTAAACAACTGAGAAGGAAATAAAATAATTACTTTTATGTGACATCCAAATGAATAAGACTATCACCTCACACTAGTTAGAATGGCTAGTATAAAAAAGAGAAGGAATAATAAGTATTGGTAAAGATGTGGAGAAAAGGGATCTCTCATGCATTGTTGGTGGGAATGAAAAATGGTATAGCCACTGCGGAAACAGTATGGAGGTTCCTCAAAAAATTAAAAGAAGAAATACCACATGATCAAGTAATTCTGCTACTGGGTATTTACCCAGTGAAGACAAACACACTAATTCAAAATTAAATATGTACCTACTGCTTTTGTACGATTGTTTACAATAGCCAAGATATTGAAGCAGACCTGGCTTCTGCTGATAGATGAATGGAAAAGAATATGTGGTATACAGATATAGATAGATATAGGTATACATATACACAATGGAATATTACTCAATCATAACAAAGAATGAGAAAACAACAACATGGGTGGATCTAGAGGGTGCTATACTAAGTAGAATAAGTCAGATAAATAAAATATATGACTTCACTTATATGCATAACCTAAATACAGAACAAGCGAACAAACATATAGACACTTAAATACAGAGAACAAACTGGTATTTGCCAGAGGGCAGGTGGAGGGTAGATAAAGTGTATCAATGGCTACAAATGAGATCTCACTATTTGCAAATTCATGGGATAAACCTAGAGGGTGTAATGCTAAGTAAAAGAAATCAGTCAGAGAAACACAAATATATGATTTTACTTATATTAGGAATTTAAGAAACAAAACAGATGAACAAAGAAAAAAAGAGATGAACAAAACAGTAGACTCTTCAATATAGAGAATAAACTGGTGGTTGCCAGAGGAGAGGTGAACAGGGTAATAGGTGAAATAGATGAAGGGGATTAAAATACACTTATCATGATGAACACTGATAAAGTTTAAGATTTATTGAATCACTGTATTGTACACCCGAAATTAATATAACACCACATACAGAAATTGAAAATAGATTTTAAAAAATACAAAAATTCCTCCAGAAGTCCTTAAAATGACCAATAATGACCCTAATTAATTAATTAATTAAGTGTGTGTGTGTGTGTGTGTGTGTGTGTGTGTGTACTTACAAATTAACTTACAGAAGTTAAAACATTTTCATTGCCAAAATATATCCATAGAATTGAATAGAGAAACAGTAATCTGTAAAATTGTTTGAAATGCTGACAACTGTAGAAAATAGGCATATAATATATGGGCATATAATAATATTGAGCAAACCAAAGTGGTAACCAAATATATGAATTTGTTCAAACTCACTAATTATTTATGAAAACAATAAGAAATCCCTTCCATACCCATCAGTCTGTCAAAAGACTTAAAGAGCTGTCACATCATTTGGGATTGGAACTTTTAAACAGGTAGCAAAGTGGTACTCTTTTTCATTTTGGGGAAATAATATGAAAACAGCTGTTAATTAATAAGAGTATAGGCATGCATTATTCACCTCAGGGTTTCTCAATCTCAGCACTATTGACATTCTGGCTCAGATCATTCTCTGTGGTGCAGTTTGTCCTGAACATTGTAGGATGTCTAGAACATCCTTGGCCTGTCATGACACCTCTCCAATCTGACAGCCTAAAATGCTTCTGGGCATCACTTAATGTTCTTGGAGGACAAAATTGCCCCCAGTGGAGAACAAGCATTTTAACTCAATCTCAACATATTTTTGTATAATTGAAATAGAAATTTAATGAGAAAGAATATATAAATCAATCAATCCTCAAAAGTGTAGATTCCAGAGCCACACCTTGAAATACTATGGGATCACTGAAATAATGAATTAATATTATACTTGTTGATGGAGGCAAGTCTGTAAGGTACTACTGGGGGAGATAATCTGTTAAAAAAAAAAAAAAAAAGAAAGAAACTGCACCATAGTTAAAGACCATTTACAATGTGTGTAAGATTCCATTCACGAATTTGTATAAAAGTGTATGAATTAGGGCACCTGGCTGGGTCTGTTGGTTAAACATCTACCTCTGGCTCAAGTCCTAGGGTCAAGGTCCTGGGATCCAATCCAGCATCAGATTCCTAAGCAGGGAAACTTCTTCTCCCTCTCCCTCTCCCTCTGACTCTTCTCTCTGCTTATGCTCTCTTGCACACTCTCTGTCTCAATCAAATAAATAAATAAAATATTTAAGAAAAATATGTTTGAGGGCACCTGGATGGCTCAGTGGGTTAAGCTTCTGCCTTCAGCTCAGTCAGGTCATGATCCTAGGGTCCTGGGACTGAGCCCCACATCAGGCTCTCTGCTCAGGAGGGAGCCTGTTCCCCCACGCCTACCCGCCTCTCTGCTTACTTGTGATCTCTGTCTGTCAAATAAATAAATAAAATGTTTAAAAAAAGAAAAATATGTATGAATATTTTCATGAGCATAATATAGAAAAATACTATTTTTTGAAAAAAAGAGAGAGCAAAGAAGCTAAGTGGATGAGGGACAGAGGGAGAGGCAGAGAGAAACCCAAGCAGATTCCATAATCAGCCCAAAACCTGACTCAGGGCTCCATCTCATGACCCAGAGATCATGACCTGAGCTGAAACCAAGAGTCAGACAGTCAACTGACTGAGCTACCCAGGCACCCCTAGAAATGGAGGTTTTAAAAGAAACTAAGAGCTTAGGAGTGTACTAAGTAGTGTACTTAGGAGTGTACTAAGAACTGTAGGAGTGAGAATAAGTTAGACATGGAGCTATCTCAAAACAGCCTGAAACACAATAACAATCTAAAACTAATTTTCTAGATAAGCGTAAAATAGTATTAAGGTAAAGACATCAACATGGGTCACTACTTCAAGATTAAGGTGCTAAAGACTTGGAAACAAGGGCACATGCCTGGCTTAGTACTCTCTCAGTAGAGAGTACAGCTTTTGTTCTTTGGCTTGTGAGTTTAACCCCCACATTTGGGCATGCAGGTTAGTTTTTTAAAAACATAAAAACTTAGAAATAAAATAATTTAACCAAAAAAGTGGGTATGAAGCATTTTCTAAACTGATGCTTTCATCTCCTATAGATATATATTAACTCATATTTATTTAGGAAAAAAGGTGAATGTTAGTTAAATGATAAAAAATATACTTTTCCAATGATGGCTGCCAGTGAGGGTACTTTGAGAAATAGATCTAATCACAAAGGGCCAAAAGGTAGAATAGGGAATAACAGAAATGTGAAGATACGTTGTTGAGAATATGTATAAATGATAATTTACTAATTCAAACGATGCAGAAAAACTTTCTACACTTATATATGGAATAGGGGAGAGGATAATATGGCCAAATTTTAGGTTTGAGCACACAATATATTAACTTTACTAATACCCTCGAATACATTTACACATATATAAAGAAACTGAAGGTCAAATAACAAAGCTGATGGAAAAACTCTAATGCTTATGTGTAGAAAAATGGAATAAAAAAGAAGAATATATACACTCCAAACCCACCAAACAAAAGCACAGAACTGGCACAGACAATTTATAATACAGAAAGCAAACATCTGAGAAAACCACAAATATCCTCACCAGTAGGAAAATAATTGCAATGTAGTTATTTTTTTATATTACCTTTCACTTATTACATTTTTTTAATTGCTTAGAATGCCAAGCATGAAAAAGGACACTCTGAAATGTATGTCTCATGATCCATTCTTCTGAATCTTGCTCATCAATATGGGAACACACTCAAATTTTCCCTGGCTTAAGAGAATAAAAGGGATGCTCTCACTTGATTGCATATCCCTCGTAGCTAATAACTATATCTCTATTCCCCTTAATTGCAAAGATTCTTAGATTTGTGTTCTACTCTTATTGGGACCACTTTATGCACTCATCACAATTCTTCCATCACCACTAGTTAATCCTCAATAACCTCCCATTAATGGCTGATTTCAATGTTTTCTTTTTAAGATCACAAATAAATATATTCATTAATTATTCAAGCAAGCCAAAAACCATACTGATGTCCCATTGCTGGGCAGGGCTGGATTGGCTCTCAGGTGGCTTTAGGTAAATGTTTTCACCTTTCTATTCTCTCTGACCCTTCCCTGCAGTACCTGCTGGATATTCAGACTCACCCGTATTGGGGTCTCTGTGCGAAAGTCTGAATTATTCCCTTAATGATGGAGATTTAAGCTCTGCTCTCAAACAATACAGCAGGAGTCTCTTACCCAGACTTAGGACTCCAAAAGAAATAACTGTACCAATCATTCCAAAGTTGCACCTGATGAGGGACAATAGCAGGAGATATTTACAGCTCCCTACCTGCCCTTAAACATATTTCCCTCCTGTTACTCCAACCCCTGGGCACATCATCCCCATGGGACATTGCTTTAGAGAGAGGCACTTTTTTCCTGTAGTTACCTATTCTCAAGAAATCAGCTTATGACTCAGGTGAATCCAATTATTACTCTTCCCTGAATTCACCTGCATCCCACAGAGCTAACCTCCTAGTACCTTATCAGAACCCTGAGTTAAATATTTCCCCAAAGTTAAGAGTGAAGAATTTTTCTTTACTAGGCTCCTTGGGTTTCCCGAATATTGACTCATGGTGGGACACAGCACTGATATCTCCAGTAGATTACTATTCTGCCCTTCAATAATGTGAAGAAATGTATTCTTTTGACATAAACCCATGAGAACTGTGGTCATTGGCCCCCATGTCACTTTTGCCCAATTAGTTAAGAATTCAATATTTTAAGATAAATTAAGAGCTATTGTTTTGTCTAAATTTATAAAATATTTTAATAATTAAAAAATATATAGGTATAGAGCTTCAGGTTCACAAGATGAACACAAGATGAAAAGAGTTCTAGGGATGGACGGTTGTAACAGCTGCACAACAATGTGAATGTAGTTCATACCACTGAACTGTGCACTTAAAAATGGTTAAGGGACACCTGGGTGGCTGGCTCAGTTGGTTCAGCCTCTAACTCGAAATCTCAGCTCAGGTCTCGATCTCAGTGTCTTGAGTTCAAGCCCCATGTTGACTGGACATGTCCCCATTGGACATGGGACTGCTTAATAAAGTAAATAAAAATAAAAATAAATGGTTAAGAGGTGGGTGAAAGAAGTCATTGGATTTGAGGAGCATACTTGCCCTGATGAGCACAGCGACATGTATGGAAGTATTGAATCATTACATTGTACACCTGAAACTACTATTATGCTGTATGTTAACTAAATGGAATTTAAGTAACAACTTAAAAAAAAAGTATAATTAATAAGTACTAGGAAGTCTGTAGAATTTTTGAATCATTATATTGTACCCTGAAATTAATAAAGCACTGTATGTTAATTTTGCTTTAATTTTAAAATCTTTAAAGAAAAAAAAAAGGAGGAATGGCAAGATGGCAGAGAAGTAGGATACCCTAAAGTGAGGGGCTACCAGAACATTCTGAACATCCATGAAATCAGCCTGAGATGTAAGATTATACACTTCTGGATCTCTATGGGGCAGACATTAGTGGAGAGGCAAAGCAGAGTGGGAATGATCAGACTGATATCGGAAGATAACTAGAAGAGGGAGGGAGCCAACAGAAGTGACCCATTGGAAAGCAATACCCCAATACAAAAGTACCCTGTGGTTGGGGACCAATATTAACTTGGAGTCTGGTTAAAAGTGCTCAAAAAGTGCCAAAGATCTTAAGGGGCAACTGGTGGAATCAGGCAGTCATGGGCATGGGCCTAAGTCTACAGACCCAGGACAGCCACCCCCGGCGACCACATGTGCCGGAGTGTGGAAGAGCCTCCAGTCCATGGTGCCTGAGCCCCTGGCTTTCAGCTGCTTGTACCACGACTTGGCTGGCTGCACTCCCCCCCATCATGAGGGAGTCTGGTGGGCGCTTTCTAGAACCACACCTTTTTGTACTCAGTGTGGGCTGCCTGACCAGGGCCTGACCTCACTCTGCACCCCAGCCTGAGAGAGCTTGGAGTAAGCACAAGTTGGCACTCTCTAGGACTGTGGGCCTCTGCCACCAGTGGGGAGGGTCTGAATGCTCTCAGCCCGTGCCTGGGAGAATACAATGTGATCTCTGGTCATAAGAGATCTGCCTTGGCAGCAGCAGCCTTCTGTGACCTGCATGACAGTGGGGTCTGAGTGTATCTGCACAGGCCTGGACCACAGATAGCAGTCCTGGCAAAGGCAACCACCAGAAGTGGGCTCCTTGGAGCAATATCACTCGCAGTTTTAGTAGCATGGGGGTTCAGAGACAAGTGGGTGCCTCGGGCGACCCCTGAGACAGTGGTTGGGGGTATGCACCGCCTGTGGGAGGTTGCACTGGGAGTTTGCAGAGGGGGAGTCTGTGTGCTCTGGATTAGCCAGAGGGAAGCAGACTGAGACTTCTCTCTGAGGTAGATTTCAGGTGCAGTTTGCTTTCCACCAAATCTCCAAAAAGCTGCAAAAAAGGCCACCAAAGAATGAAAACCCCCAGAGAACAAAAGCCTGAAAAACTGGTTTCCACAGAGCCCAGCCCCTTGAAAGGGGGCAGGATGACTCAATCCAAGCAACACTGACTGAAAAACAATGTGCAGGCCCCTCCCACAAAAGGCAAGCCAAAAGAACAAGAGGATAACCATCAAAGTGTCCCCATAAAAATATAAAACCCCAACACCAGGGGATAACAAATATTAATCATCCAGTATTGCCCTAAAACTTGCATATTTCATAGATAAAACTTTTTTTAATTCGTTCTCATGATTTTTGTTCTTTTAATTTTTTTAACCTTCTTACCATTACAACTAGCAGTTTAATACAAGATATTCCATAATAACATTTTAACTTGAAATTTTTCATACATATACCTGTGTTTACCTTTTTCTTTTCTTTTCTTTCTTTCTTTCTTTCTTTATTTTCAGCATAACAGTATTCATTATTTTTGCACCACACCCAGTGCTCTATGCAATCTGTGCTCTCTATAATACCCACCACCTGGTACCCCAACCTCCCACCCCACCACCCCCACCCCCCTGCCACTTCAAACCCCTCAGATTGTTTTTCAGAGACCATAGTCTCTCATGGTTCTTTTCTTTTTTAATATACATATAGATACAAGCTTCAAGGTAATCCTTTTTCCCTAACCAATACTACCCCTATTTATAAACCAGTTTTAATCTCCCTTTATCTCTTAAAAGTTGAGTTAAGAAGAACTTAAGCAATTAGAACTTAAACTAATTGTTTACATTCTCCTTTGATTTCCTGAGTGATCCAAACATTCTTATTTAAGCAGGGTGGTCTTTAGCTTCCAAGTGCTCGAATTCCTTCAAAACTTTTTCTTGTGGTTGAGTTCCAGTTTCAAAGCATTGTAGTCTGAGAATATGCAGGGAATAATCTCAATCTTTTCGAATTGGTTGAGTCCTGATTTGTGACCCAGTATGTGGTCTGTTCTGGAGAAATTGCCATGTGCACTTGAGAAGAATGAGTATTCTGCTGTTTTAGCTTGGAATTTTTTTTTTTTTTTTTTCCTTTGGCAGTGTCTTTATTTTTTTTTTTAATTTTTTATTTTTGATAAACATATATTTTTATCCCCAGGGGTACAGGTCTGTGAATCACCAGGTTTACACACTTCACAGCACTCACCAAAGCACATACCCTCCCCAATGTCCATAATCCCACCCACTTCTCCCAAAACCCCTCCCCTCAGCAACCCTCTTAATCTCTTATAATTTTTTAACATATATACCCTAACAGTGAGCTGTCCAGTACATCAAATTCCATAATAACCTTCTAACCTGAACTTTTTGATACATACACCTGTGTTTTTCTTTTACATTTCTATTTTTTAATTTCTTTTTCTTAAATTTTAGTTTAGTTTAGTCTAGTTTATTTTTTTATTTTCATTTTCTAATATTCATATAGAGTTAACCTTCAAAGTAATCCCCTTTCCCCAATCAATACTACCCCTATAGGTACACCAATTTTTAATCCCCTTTATCTTAGGAAAGTTGATTCCTTTAACAAAGATATCAAGATACACCCAGGAAGAATTAAAACAACCTTCCTCACCACACTGAGAATTTATAACCACTCTCCCATCTTTTTCTTCCACCACCATTTCTGTGTTTATGTGTTTGTCCTGATAGTATATAAATCTTATATTTGGGGTTCTTTTTGAGGAGGTTCTTCCTTTATTTGCATAAATATTTTTTCTTGTGTCATATACTTTTATCAGTCTTTTTGTTTGTCTGTTTTTGTTTATATACTTCATAAATCGTACATTGGGGCCCATTTGGGCTGAACTTTCTCTTTCATCTTCCCTTTCTTTCCTGTATCTCTC
The DNA here is from genome assembly GCF_022355385.1 of Mustela nigripes. Lineage (NCBI taxonomy): Eukaryota > Metazoa > Chordata > Mammalia > Carnivora > Mustelidae > Mustela > Mustela nigripes. The sequence continues at coordinate 11,009,654 of NC_081558.1, read as the reverse complement.
TCTCTCTTTTTTTCTTTTTCTTTTCTTTTGTCTCCCGTTTGGGTGGGGAATTCTGATTGCTCAGAAGTGTTCCAGGGTCCACCTTGACGGCACCACAGTCAATACATCCAGCTACATCTGTTCAGTCATCTCCCACCAAAATGACTAGGAGGAGGAATATACAACAGAAGAAAAACACAGAGGATGGACCTTCTGGAACAGAGCTAACAGCTATCAACATAGACAATATGTTGGAAAGAGAATTCAGGCTAACAATTATCCAGGCAATAGCTAGGTTGGAGAAAGCCATGGATGACCAAACGGAATTGATTAGGGCCGAACTGAAAGCGACCAGACAGGATGTTCACAATGTTAGGGCTGAGCCTAAAGCTACCAGTGATGAACTTCATAATGCTCTCAATGAGTTCCAATCTAATCTAAATCCTTTCAAAGCTAGGGTAACTGAGACAGAAGATAGAATTAGTGATCTGGAGGACAAACAAATAGAGAGAAAGGATCAGGAGGAAGCCTGGAACAAACAGCTTAGAAACCACGAAAACAGAATCAGGGAAATAAATGATGCCATGAAACGTTCCAACGTCAGAATTATTGGAATCCCTGAAGGGGAGGATAAAGAAAGAATTCTAGAAGATATAGTGGAAAAAGTTCTTCATGAAAATTTTTCCAATCTCGCGAATGGAACAAGCCTTCATGTACTGGAGCTGAAAGGTCTCCACCCAAGATTATACATTCCCCAAAAAACACCAAGTCACCTGATAGTCAAATTGAGGAATTATAATTGTAGGTATAATCTCTTGAAAGCTGCTAGGACAAAAAGGCTTCTTACTTACAGAGGAAAGCCCATCAGAATAACGTCAGACCTGTCCACAGAGAAATAGCAAGCCAGAAAGGGCTGGCAAGACATATTCATGACATTAAATGAGAAGAACTTGCAGCCAAGAATACTTTATCCAGCAAGACTGACATTCAAAATGGATGAAAAGAAAAAGAGCTTCCACGACCTCAGGGCTTAAAAGACTATGCAACCACCATGCCCACACTGCAGGAAATATTAAGGGGGGTTCTATAAAAGAGGAAAAATCCTAAGAATAGCATTGAACAGAAATATGGAGACATACTAGAGAAAGAAAGACTTCAAAGGTAACACAGTGTCAATACAAACGTATCTATCAATAATCACTCTCAATGTGAATGGCCTAAATGTGCCCATAAAACGGCACAGGGTTGCAAATTGGATAAAACGACAGGACCCATCCATATGTTGTCTACCAGAGACCCATTTTGAACCTAAAGATACATCCAGACTGAAAGTAAAGGGACGGAGAAGCATTTTTCATGCCAGTGGGCCTCAAAAGAAGGCTGGGGAAGGAAATCTCATACCAGACAAATTAGATTTTAAACTAAAGACTGTAGACAGAGATACAAAGGACACTACATCATTCTTAAAGAAACTCTCCACCAAGGTGATCTAACAATTGTAAATATCTATGCCCCCATTGTGGGAGCAGAAAACTACATAAGAAAATTGTTAATCAAGATAAAGGATCATATTGATATAAATATATTAATAATAGGAGATCTTAACATGCCTCTCACAGAAATAGACAGATCATCAAAGCAGAAAATCAATAAAGAAACAAGAGCATTGAATGACACACTGGACCAGATGGACCTCATAGATATATACAGAACATTCTACCCTAAAACAACAGAATACTCATTCTTCTCAAGTGCACATGGAACCTTCCCAAGAATAGACCACATACTGGGTCACAAATCAGGACTCAACCGAGACAAAAGACTGAGATTTTTCCCTGCACATTCTCAGATCACAAGACTTTGAAACTGGAGCTCAATCACAAGGAAAATTTCCGAAGGAATTCAAATACCTGGAAGCTAAAGGCCACCTTGCTTAAGAATGCTTGGATCAACCAGGATATCAAAGAAGAACTGAAACAATTCATGGAAACCAATGAGAATGAAGACACTTCGGTCTAAAACCTATGGGATACAGCAAAGGTCGTCCTAAGGGGAAAATACATAGCCATCCAAGCCTCCCTCAAAAAAAAAAAAAAAAAAATTGAAAAATCCAGAACACAGAAGCTGTCTCTACACCTTAAAGAACTGGGGAATCAACAGCAAATAAAACCAACTCCACACATAAGAAGGGAAATAATCAAGATTAGAGCTGAGATCAATGAGGTAGAAACCAGAGATACAGTAGAATGTATCAATGAAACTAGAAGATCGTTTTTTGAAAGAATCAATAAGATCAATAAACCATTGGCAACACTAATCCAAAAGAAAAGAGAGAAAACCCAAATTCATAAAATTATGAATAAAAAGGGAGAGATCACAATGAACACCAACGAAGTAGAAACAATCATCAGAAGTTATTACCAACAGTTATATGCCAATAAGCTAAGCAACCTAGATGAAATGGATGCATTCCTGGAAAACTATAAACTCCCAAAATTGAACCAGGAAGAACTTGACAACTTGAATAGACCAATATCTAGTAACGAGATTGAAGCCATGATCAAAAATGTCCCAAAAAACAAGAGCCCAGGACCTGACGAATTCCCTGGGGAATTCTACCAAACTTTCAAAGAAGAAATAGCACCTATTCTCCTGAAGCTGTTTCAAAAAACTGAAGCAGAAGGAAAGCTTCCTGAATCTTTATGTAAAGCCAGCATTACCCTGATCCCCAAACCAGGCAAAGACCCTACCAAAAAGGAGAATTTTAGACCAACATCACTGATGAATATGGATGCTAAGATTCTCACCAAAATCCTAGCAAACAGGATCCAACAGCACATTAAAAAGATTATCCACCATGACCAGATGGGATTCATCCCTGGGCTACAAGGATGGTTCAACATTCGCAAATCAATCAGTGTGATAGAACAAATTATTATGAGAAGAGAGAAGAACCACATGGTCCTCTCAATTGATGCAGAAAAAGCATTTGACAAAATCCAGCATCCGTTCCTGATTAAAATGCTTCAAAGTATAGGGATAGAGGGAAGATTCCTGAACTTCATCAAATTTATCTATGAAAGACCCACAGCAAATATCATCCTCAATGGGAGAAAGCTTGCAGCCTTCCCGTTGAGATCAGGAACACGACAAGGATGCCCACTCTCACCACTCTTCTTCAACATAGTATTTTATAATCTTCAGTAATGTTTTGGATTTCCTAAAAAAATAAGTCAAACCTCATGTAATTAACATCTAGCCTCAAAGTGATGGGATAGGTGCCTATTTTGGAACTTGCTTGAAAACTCATTTCCAAGGATGTTTTCTTGGGTCATGAGAATAAAATCATCTCAACGATCTGACTCTTCCCCCTTTTTCCTGATCTGATTCACTTTTCATTCAGTCACATCAATTTTATTAAATTTCTCTGCTTGTCCACAATTTAGATTCTTTGGATTTCAGAACTGTCTCTTACCTATCTTTGAAACTGCAGTGCCTAGGACAGTTCTCAGGAAGGTGCTTATACTCAGTGAATATTTGTTCAGTGAAAAATAGTTGGACAGATGGTGAAATACAGTCAGGACCAGGAAAAAAATGTATTGCTTTGATGAAAACTTCTGAGCTGCAAAAGAAATTTGGTCTTTTGTTTGTTCGTTTGTTTGCTTTTAGCTGTCTCCATTCCCAGCATAGAGCCCAAGTCAGAACTTGAAGATCTGAGATCTTGAAGATCTTGAGATCAAGACCAGAGCTGAGATCAAGAGTTCATGTGCTTAACAAGTGGGCCACCCAGGTGCCCCAAGAAATTTGGTTGTTGATATGGATCTTGACAAAAAATAATGATAGTTATCTTCCAGCACTGTTTAAGTATTTATCTCATGTAAGTTTTCCAATAACATTTGTGTGATTTGAATCATTCCCAGTTTATTATGGAGGAGGTGGAGTTTATGGTGTCCAGATGACTCATTCAAGGTCAAGGCTGTGGTGTAAAGGCTCAACCCTTCTGAGATCTGTGGACGACTGCCTGATTCAGATGGTCTCTCAGGTATCACATTACATTGCCACTAGCCAGATCTCATTATAATAACATTTTAACTCCTAACATATAATTGTACACTTCTAGAAGTCAGCTCCCCAGCTAAAAAATGTTATGTCTCTCGGGGCTGTAGCCTTAAAAATAAATCTAATCTTACACTGAGATTTATTAAGGTATTCTTAATATTATAATTTCAATTCATTTGATTGTTACAAAGTATAGTACATTTTTTCATTTATATAATTATTCCCATGTATTCTTCTTATACTTTTGGTTTGCATCACTAGATCCTTTATCATCTCAAGTATTTTTGTTCACTTTTCCTTAAAATAACTTTTTACATATTTACAATTTACATTTTTCAATATCCAATATATTCTAGGTATTTTCCCTAGTTTTACACTTATTTTTAAATTTCTTTATTATTGGACCTATAGGTTCTTACAAGCTGAAATCCATCAATTACTATTCTCAGTTCTTTTACTTCCATCTAGTTTATGTTCAGAGGAATCATCTAATCTGTCTTCTAGAAATTCATGTTATTTTATATTTTTTCTACAAGTTCATTTTAGTTCTTTCATTTTCTTTTTGTTTTGTTTTTTTTTTTTTTATTTATTTTTTATTTTCGGCATAACAGTATTCATTATTTTTTCACCACACCCAGTGCTCCATGCAATTCATGCCCTCTAATACCCACCACCTGGTACCCCAACCTCCCACCCACCCGCCAATTCAAACCCCTCAGATTGATTTTTAGAGTCCATAGTCTCTTATGGTTCACCCTCCCTCCCAATTTCCCCCAACTCCCTTCTCCTCTCTAACTCCTCATGTCCTCCATGCTATTTGTTATGCTCCACAAATAAGTGAAACCATATGATAATTGGCTCTCTCTGCTTGACTTATTTCACTCAGCATAATCTCTTCCCATCCCGTCCATGTTGCTACATAAGTTGAGTATTCATCTTTTCTGATAGAGGCATAATACTCCATAGTGTATATGGACCACATCTTCCTTATCCATCCGTCCATTGAAGGGCATCTTGGTTCTTTCAACAGTTTGGCGACCGTGGCCATTGCTGCAATTAACATTGGGGTACAGATGGACCTTCTTTTCACTACATATGTATCTTTGGGGTAAATACTCAGGAGTGCAATGGCAGGGTAATAGGGAAGTTCTATTTTTAATTTCTTGAGGAATCTCCACACTGTTCTCCAAAGAAGCTGCACAAACGTGAATTCCCACCAACTGTGGAAGAGGGTTCCCCTTTCTCCACATCCCCTCCAACACATGTTGTTTCCTGTCATGTTAATTTTGGCCATTCTAACTGGTGTAAGGTGATATCTCAATGTGGTTTTAATTTGCATCTCCTTGGTAGCTAGTGATGATGAACATTTTTTCATGTGTCTGATAGCCATTTGTATGTCTTCATTGGAGAAGTGTCTGTCCATATCTTCTGCCCATTTTTTGATATGCTTGTCTGTTTTGTGTGAGTTGAGTTTCAGGAGTTTATTATAGATCCTGGATATCAACCTTTTGTCTGTACTGTCATTTGCAAATATCTTCTCCCATTCGGTGGGTTGCCTCTTTGTTGTGTTGACTGTTTCCTTTGCTGTGCAGAAGCTTTTGATTTTGATGGAGTCCCAAAAGTTTATTTTTGCTTTTGTTTCCTTTGCCTTTCGAGACATATCTTGAAAGAAATTGTTGTGGCTGATATCGAAGAGGTTATTGCCTATGCTCTCCTCTAGGATTCTGATGGATTCCTGTCTCACATTGAGGTCTTTTATCCATTTTGAGTTTATCTTTGTGTATGATGTAAGAGAATGGTCAAGTTTCATTCTTCTACATATAGCTTCCCAGTTTTCCCAGCACCATTTATTGAAGAGACTGTCTTTTTTCCACTGTATATTTTTTCCTGCTTTGTCAAAGATTATTTGCCCATAGAGTTGAGGGTCCTTATATGGGCACTCTACTCTGTCCCACTGGTCTATGTGTCTGTTTTTATGCCAGCACCATGCTGTCCTGGTGATCACAGCTTTGTAGTAAAGCTTGAAATCAGGTAACGTGATGCTCCCAGTTTTATTTTTGTTTTTCAACATTTCCTTAGCAATTCGGGGTCTCTTCTGATTCCATACAAATTTTTGGATTATTTGCTCCAGCTCTTTGAAGAATACTGGTGGAATTTTGATTGGAATGGCATTAAATGGTATAGATTGCTCTAGGCAGCATAGGCATTTTAACAATGTTTATTCTTCCAATCCAAGAGCATAGAATGGATTCCATCTATTTATGTCTTCTTTAATTTCTTTCATGAGTGTTCTGTAGTTCCTCTAATACAGATACTTTACCTCTTTGGTTATGTTTATTCCCATGTATCTTATGGTTCTTGGTGTTATAGTAAATGGAATCTATTCTCTAATTTCCCTTTCTGTACTTTCATTGTTAGTGTTTAAGACAGCCACTGATTTCTGTACATTGACTTTGTATACTGCCACATTGCTGAATTGCTGTATGAGTTCTAGTAGTTTGGGGGTGGAGTCTTTTGGGTTTTCCATATAAAGAATCATGTCATCTGCGAAGAAAGAAAATTTCACTTCTTCATTGCCAATCTGGATACCTTTTATTTCTCTTTGTTGCCCGATTGCTGGAGAAAATGCAAGGTTGTATTCGCACCAAATAAAAAGACTGGCTATAAAGCAGAAAGGGGATCCCAACATATATCCTGAAGGAAAATAGAGAATGTCAGATTGACCCAAAGAGAGAACTTGTTTAAAATGTATACACCTGGAGAAAAATAAAAATATTGGATAAAGGAAGCCAGGATCTCAGGGCCTCCATATTGTGTGTCCAGCTACTCAGGAAAGTCCTATAGTGATTCTGACACTGAGAGGCACCACTTTGTTGAGATGCTTACTCTGGACCTCTTTCATGTCCCTGTTCCTCAAGATGTAGATGAAGGGGTTAGGCAAGGGGGTGATAATGGTGTACATCACCCAGAGCACCAGACTCATCCCAGATAATGAAGTTGTTGCAGAACTGCACTCAACCCCAAGGCCGGTGACACAGAACAAGGAGACCACCTAGAGGTGAGACACATATGTGGAAGCACACACATTGTAATTTCCTGCAGCTTAGGAATGCTGAGTATGGTGGAAAGAATTTGATAGTAAGATAAAAATATTCTGTGGCTAGGAACCACAGCTGGAAGAGCAGTTGTAGAATACAACATAATTTTATTGATAAAGGTGTCAGAACATACAGGGAAGCTTCAGGATGTCAGCAATATCACAAAATATTGTGGCATTTCAATGTTTGTGGAGAAGGACAGCCTCAAATTGTCAATGTCTTGAGCAGAGAGCCCATGACACTGAGCACCAGGACCTCAAGGCCAGCAGCCCACAGAACTGGGGGTTCATGACAACTGAGTAGTGCAGGAGGTGACAGATGACTTCCAAGAGATCATAGGCCCTCACAGTCAGGAGTAAATTGTCCAGGCATCCAAATACAATGAAAAAAAAAATCCTGGGTAAAGCATCCTTCATATGTTACGGTTTTAATCTGAGTCTGGATGTTCAGCAGCATCTTGGGGATGGTGGCAGAGGCAAAAAAGGTGTCAACAGGACAAGATGAAGTTAATGGGTGTCTGGAGGTGGGAGTCTGAACATATGGCCATGATGATGAGCAGGCTCCTAGTGAAGGTGACCAAATATATGGACAGGAACAGCACTAAGAGCTTGAACTGAACCTCTGACTTTCCTCAGCATCACAGGAGAAGAAATTCTGAGTCATATGTTTGATTTCTTGATTTTGTGCAGATGAAATAACTAGCAAGAAAGAAAAAAATCAGCATATCTTGGCCATCTCATTGGCAGCACAGAAATGTGATTGTCTTTCATTTCTGGTGAATGGATTAGTAAAGTACTACGCTGTTATAATTGCCATGGTTGGAGAATTTGAAATGTTTCCATATTTCCCTCTGCTGTCACTGCTATCTGAAAATGTAGTCCTACTTCCAAAGCAGTTGTGCCCCTTATAGTCTGGCTACTCAGAGTGTAGTCCATGGATCAGCAGGAGAAATACTTCCCAGAGCTTCTTTGAATGCAGAGTCTCAGACTACATTCAGACTTGCTGAATCAGAATCTACATTATGTTAAGACCACAGGGGTTTCTCCTGCTCATTCATGACTGAGGAGAGCTTGTCTAGAATATCTATGGCTTTCTGTCCTTCAACTTTTATCTCCAAATTTTTATTTTTTACTACACCATCCCTCAAGCTTCCTTACTTCATACGTAGGCAAATAAAGGAAGTAAATAACAAGGGCATTTTTTATGCCATCTGTTGGATTCTATAATTTTCACCCATTGGTCTTAACTGTCCAAAACAATGTTTAGGAATCTTATATTTAGTTTTTCAATGCAAATATCTATAACACTTACAATGATTTGATTGCTTATGTGACCAGATTATATTATTTCACAAGGTCCTTTTGATATTCTGTTCTATGTCATTAGAAAGTCTGCCATTCTATGATATGGATGGAACTAGAGGGTATTATGTTTAGTGAAATAAGTCAATCGGAGAATGACAACTATCATGTGATCTCCCTGATATGAGGAAGTGGAGATGAAACATGGGGAGTTTGGGGAGAGGAAGAGAATAAATGAAATAAGATGGGATCCGGAGGGAGACAAATAATAAGAGACTCTATTTTTTTTTAATTTTTTATTTTTTTATAAACATGTATTTTTATCCCCAGGGTAATAAGAGACTCTTAATCCCACAAAAAAAACTGGGGTCAGGAGAGGGTGGTGGGGTTATGGACATTGGGGAGGGTATGTGCTATGGTGAGTGCTGTGAAGTGTGTAAACCTGGTGACTCAAAGACTGGTACCCCTGGGGATAAAAATACATAATATGTTTATTTAAAAAATTAATAAAAAATAATAAAAAAGAAATTCTGCCATTCTTCCTTCTTCTATTATCTTTGAGTAGAACTTCTTTAAGTATTAGTTTTAAAAGTAAGATAAGCACCAAATTTGAGGCTGATTTTATATTTGGGAAGTTTGGGGTTTTAAGGTAAGGATTCAGAACTTAGTACACATACATTTTTGCACATGCACTTCAAAAATTGCTCTCTGGGTGTCTGGGTAGTTAAGTGTTCCACTCAGTTTTGGCTCAGGTCATGATTTCAGGGTTGGGAGATAGAGCCCTGCATCAGGATTGGCCCTTAGTGCAGAGTCTGCTTAAGACTCTCACTTCCTCTCCCTCTGTCTCTCCCCACACTTATCACTCAAATAAATAAATGAATCATTGAAAAATGAAAAAAATAAGTGCCTACAATATAGATAATAAATGATGGAAGAAATGATTGAGTAGGGAACTGCAACTCACAAAAGCATTGAAAATACTGTGGATAACTGTCCCTGTCAACATTACCAATACTATCAGGAAAATTAAAAAAAAAAATAGTTGATGGTTTTCAACAAGGAAGTAAAATTTTGGCTCCTCATTAAATTTCCTTACTACATGTGTGAACCCACAAGAGGGAGCACTTCATTTTTCAACTTTGGCCTCCACTCTGAAATATGTACAATCCTGGAATCCCTGAGTCAGGGTGTCTCCACACTCAAAGGCAATGAGATACTCATTGATTCAATGCCCATTGAAATTCTGGTACCTTCATTCAGAGTTTTAGTGATGCCCCCTGAAAGCACCCAAACTCACCTAAGACAATCCCAGAACATTCTCATGTCTCTCATGTTGATCCATTGAGGGAGGAACCAAAAAACAGAAAGTGTTCCAAGGATGAGAGACAAATAAAAATGACCCCCATCCAGGATTTGATAATAATGTTTTCAGGTCACAAACTGCAGGGCGCAGAGATCAGTCTTGTGAAAATCAGTACATAAGAATTATGACAGCTCTAGGAAGTATTAATTTGAATATCAAAGTAGGTTCAGATGGTGACTTGTTATTTGGAGCCACCAAAATTAATGTTCATATTGACCAAGATGGCTCTATTAGACCTCACTACTCAGGAATCTGAATACACTTGTAGCTCAGATGGGATAGGTACATTTAACTTTGGTCATGGTTTACTTTACTTCTGATTTTTTTTTTTCAGCTCACTTTAATAAAACCTGAGCCATGACTATAGGGTTCTTGCTTCATCTCCTCCATGGTGTGTATATTACCCCATGTGTGATGCCTCTAGCCTACACCAAGAAACATTTCAAGTACTCTACCATGTGTTTTGGTTTCCTTGAAAGGAATTGGCGGAACATATTGCTCCTTCTATCATACCATGTAAGTTTCCTGAGACTTGCTGAGATCACTGTTTTTTCGTCTTAGTATCAAGAAGGGTCACTCTTCTAACAAGCATGTTTTTGTTTTCACGTTATGGATATGTGAATCTTGTATCTGATCATTGAGCCAAAGATTGCCTCCATAACACAGATTCATTCTTCTCTTCCCTGTTACTGGACCCTGATTATATTTGGAGATAGTCACATGCCCTGCTAAGATACTATATTTCCCACCTTCTCTTACAATCATAGACAGTTGGTAGAGATAATGAGAAATTATTGAGTGTGAATACTGGAATGTTATTTAGAATTCCTTCCCTTTCCTATCTCCTCTTTGCCTAGAATTCACACATGACAATGGGACTCCCCACAGCTGGCATTATCTTGGAAAACCACATACTATGAATTTGGAAACAGAGATGGAATGAACCTCGTCTCTCATGTTACCATAGAGACATCATCCCCTTTCTTTGATGATGGAGAAAAATTAACCCCTAATTGAATATGGACACTTTTTCTTCTTAGTTTTTTCTATGTAGCCAAATTTCCTGCTAACAATACAAGCTGATTCCTTTCTCTCCACTGGAATTCTCAGAATCCTACAGGGAGCCCAATTTTGGTGACAATGTAATATTTCATAGTAGATATTTGGTTTACTTATGTAATTACTCACCTGGTTTTAGGTCTCCTTTGCTTTGGCCACAATATTTTGATACCTCCAGCTCTGTTCTTTCTCAGGATTCCTTTGGCCATTCTGGGTTTTCTGTGGTTCCATACAAATTTTAATATTATTTATTTGAATTTTTGTAACTGCTATTGGTGTTTTGATAGAGATTGCATTAATTCTGTAGGCCGCTTTGGTTAATATGGATGTTTTCACAAATTTACTCTCCAATCCATGAGCATGGTATATCTCTCCATTTGTTCAAATCATCTTCAATTTCTTTCATCAGTATTTTACAGTTTTTGGAGTACAGATATTTCATATCTTTGGTTAAACTTATTCCTAACCACTTCATTCTGTTTGGTGCAATTGTAAATGATGTTTTATTTTTTTTCCTTTGTGCTACTTCATTGTTTGTGTTTTGAAATGATACTGATTTCTGGGTATTGATTTTGCAACTTGTACTTTACTGAATTTGTTTATTACTTCTCATAGTATTTTTTTTAGATTCTTTTGGATTTTCTATGTTTAATATAATGTCACCTACAAATATTGGCAGTTTACCTTCTTTCCCAATATGGATGACACTTATTCTTTTTTCTTACCTGATTACTGTGGCTAGGAGTTCCAGTACTATGTTGAATGAAAGTGGTGAGAGTGGACGTATTTGCCTTTACTGACATTAGGGGAAAAGCTCTCAGTTTTTTTACCATTGAGAATAATGCTCACTGTGGGGTTTTTCATACATGGCCTTTATTATGTTAATGTATGTCCCATCTATCCCTAATTTGGTGAGAGTTTTTATTATGAATGAATGTTAAATCTATTAAAATTCTTTTTCTGCACCTTTGAGATAATCATATGCTTTTGAGCGTTCGTTGTGTTGATGTGGTGTATGACATTGATTTATTTGCAAATATTGAAACATCCCTGCAATAAATCCTACCTGATTGTGGTTAATATATTATTGTATGAAGTTTGCTAGTATTTTGTTGAGGATTTTTTTTTCCAAAATTGAAAGAATGTGTGTATTTATTTATTTATTTATTTATTTTGATTTTTTATTTTTTATAAACATATATTTTTATTCCCAGGATTTTTGCATCTACCTTCGTCAGGGATCTTGGCCTAGAGGTTTTCTGTGTGTGTGTGTGTGTGTGTGTTTATGTATGTGTGTAGTGTCTTAATGTGATTTGATGTCAGGGTAATGTTAGTCTCATACAATGTATTTGTAAGCTTTCCTTCCTCTTCTGTGCTTTGGAATAGTTTGAGGAGAATAGATATGAACTCTTCTTTAAATGTTTGGTAGTGGGACGCCTGGGTGGCTCAGTGGGTTAAAGCCTCTGCGTTGGGTTCAGGTCACGATCCCAGGGTCCTGGGATCGAGCCCCACCTCAGGCTCTCTGCTCGGCAGGGAGCCTGCTTCCTCCTCTCCCTCTGCCTGCTTCCTCCTCTTTCTCCAACTGCTTCTCTGCCTACTTGTACTCTCTCTTGCTGTCAAATAAATAAATAAAATCTTAAAAAAAAATGTTTGGTAGACTTCCCTGTGAATCCATCTGCTCCTGAACTTGTACTTTTCAGTGGCTTTTGGATTACCAATTCAGTTTTGTTACTTATAAGTGGTCTGTTCAGGTTTTCTATTTCTTCCTATTCTGTGTTTTTGATTTTTTTAATTTCTTTTTTTAATTAATTTATTTATTTTCAGAAAAAGAGTATTCATTATTTTTTTCACCACACCCAGTGCTCCATGCAATCTGTGCCCTCTATAATACCCACCACCTGGTACCACAACTTCCCACACCCCTGCCACTTAAAACCCCTCAGATTGTTTTTCAGAGTCCATAGTCTCTCATGATACACCTCCCCTTCCAATTTACCCCAACTCCCTTCTCCTCTCTAACACCCCTTGTCCTCCATTTTATTTGTTATGTTATGCTCTACAAATAAGTGAAACCATATGATAATTGACTCTCTCTGCTTGACTTATTTCACTCAGCATAATCTCTTCCAGTCTGGTCCATGTTGCTACAAAACTTGGATATTCATCCTTTCTGATGGAGGCATAATACACCATAGTGTATATGGACCACATCTTCCACCTCAATTTTCTTATTACTTAAGATAACATGGGATATTTTCACTTCTATTTTTCAATTTATTTATTTTCAGAAAAACAGTATTCATTATTTTTTCACCATACCCAGTGCTCCATGCAATCCGTGCCCTCGATAATACCCACCACCTGGTACCACAAACTCCCACACCCCTGCCACTTCAAACCCCTCACATTGTTTTTCAGAGTCCATAGTCTCTCATGATTCACCTCCCCTTCCAATTTACCCCAACTCCCTTCTCCTCTCTAACAGCCCTTGTCCTCCATGTTATTTGTTATGCTCCACAAATAAGTGAAACCATATGATAATTGACTCTCTCTGCTTGACTTATTTCACTCAGCATAATCTCTTCCAGTCCCGTCAATGTTGCTAAAAAAGTTGGGTATTCATCCTTTCTGATGGAAGCATAATACTCCATAGTGTATATGGACCACATTTCCTTATCCATTCGTTTGTTTAGGGCATCTTGTTTCTTTCCATAGTTTGGCGACCATGGCCATTGCTGCTATAAACATTGAGGTACAGATGGCCCTTCTTTTCTGTATCTTTGGGGTAAATACCCAGGAGTGCAGCAAGATCCTATCCAACAGGATTCTACAGCATATTAAAAAGATTATCCACCATGATCAGGTGGGATTCATCCCTGGGCTACAAGGATGGTTCAATATTCACAAATCAATCAATGTGATACAACAAATTAATATGAGAAGATAGAAGAACCACATGGTCCTCTCAATGGATGCAGAAAAAGCATTTCACAAAATCCAGCATCCATTAGTGATTAAAACGCTTCAAAGTATAGGGATAGAGGGAACATTTCTGAACCTCATCAAATCTATCTATGAAAGACCCACAGAAAATGTCATCCTCAATGGGAAAAAGCTTGCAGCCTTCCCGTTGAGATCAGGAACAATACAAGGCTGCCCACTCTCACCACTCTTGTGCATCATAGTATTAGAAGTCCTAGCAACAGCAATCAGACAACAAAGAGAAATAAAAGGTATCCAAATTGGCAATGAAGAAGTCAAACTCTCTCTCTTTGCAGATGACATGATTCTTTATATGGAAAACCCAAAAGACTCCACCCCCAAACTACTAGAACTCATACAGCAATTCAGCAATGTGGCCAGATACTAAGTCAATGTGCAGAAATCAGTGGCTTCCTTATACACTAACAATGAAAATACAGAAAGGGAAATTAGAGAATCAATTCCATTTAGTAGAGCACCAAGAACCATAAGATACCTGGAAAGAAACCTAACCAAAGAGGTAAAGGATCTGTACTTGAGGAACTACAGAACACTCATGAAAGAAATTGAAGAAGACACAATAAGATGGAAAACCATTCCATGCTCTTGGATTGGAAGAATAAACATTGTTAAAATGTCTATACTGCCTAGAGCAATCTATACTTATAATGCCATCCCGATCAAAATTCCACCGGTATTCTTCAAAGAGCTAGAGCAAATAATCCAAAAATTTGTATGGAATCAGAAGAGACCCCGAATCGCTAAGGAAATGTTGAAAAACAAAAATAAAGCTGGGGGCATTACGTTACCTGATTTCAAGCTTTATTACAAAGCTGTGATCACCAAGACAGCATGGTACTGGCCTAAAAACAGACACATAGACCAGTGGAACAGAGTAGAGAGCTCAGATATGGACCCTCAACTCTATGTCAATTAATCTTTGACAAAACTGGAAAAAATATACAGTGGAAAAAAGACAGTCTCTTCAATAAATGGTGCTGGGAAAACTGGGCAGCTATATGTAGAAGAATGAAACTCGACCATTCTCTTACACTGTACACAAAGTTAAACTCAAAATGGATAAAAGACCTCAATGTGAGACAGGAATCCATCAGAATCCTAGAGGAGAACATAGGTAGTAATCTCTTTGATATCAGCCACAGCAACTTCTTTCAAGATATGTCTCGAAAGGCAAAGGAAACAAAAGCAAAAATAAACTTTTGGGACTTCATCAAAATCAAATGCTTCTGCACAGTAAAGGAAACAGTCAAAAAACAAAGAGGCAACCCACGGAATGGGAGAAGATATTTGCAAATGACAGTACAGACAAAGGTTGATATCCAGGATCTATAATGAACTCCTCAAACTCAACACACATGAAACAGGCAAACATATCAAAAAATGGGCAGAAGATATGAACAGACACTTCTCCAATCAAGACATACAAATGGCTATCAGACATATGAAAAAATGTTCATCATCCTTAGCTCTCAGGGAGATTCAAATTAAAGCCACATTGAGATATCACCTTACACCAAATTTAACAAAACAGGAAACAACATGTGTTGGAGAGGATGTGTAGAAAGGGGAACCCTCTTCCACTGTTGGTGGGAATGCAAGTTGGTGCAGCCTCTTTGGAGAACAGTGTGGAGATTCCTCAAGAAATTAAAAATAGAACTTTCCTATGACCCTGGGGATATTTTCACTTTTGTTTCCCTTGCCTTTGGAGACATGTTTTGAAAGAATTTGCTGTGACCGATGTCTAAGAAGTTACTGCCCATGTTCTCCTCTAGGATTTTGATGGATTCCTGTCTCAAATTGAGATCTTTCTTCCATTTTTACTTTATGTATTAACCCTTTGAAAAGGACGTAGAAAAGAAATTGCAAACTACTTTGTTTCCTGAATACACATGCACCCCCCCCCAATAAAAAGAAAACCCACACATGAAGAGGATTGCATGGCTTATTTATTCACATTTCCCCAAAGCTACAAATCACAATGCAACCCTTCAACTAAATGAAATAAATATCAACTCAAGGTTAAGGTAAAGTTCAAGCAGGTTAGAACTCTGAAAGGCAGGCAAGTTCATGAGAATGATGTATACAAAACTAGATTCGCTTGACTTCTAGTCTGTTATCTGAACAGGGTTTCAGTAGGTAGTTTCCTTTTTGTTCACATCAGTGGACCATGGGTAACAGAGTCCTCTGAGGTGGGAGTAGCAGTGGAAACAATGCCTAATCAGCAGACACACAGAGCTGTAAATATCTCCTCTGCTGCAGAATTTCAGCAAGTGAAGTCTTGGATTGGCCAGGATATGGTTGTTATTTTTGGATTCCTAAGTCTGTCAGGGGGGCCCATGTTGCATTGCTTCCTTATGTCCTGTCTGGAAACAGAACTTTGTTCTCCATCATCAACCACCCAAGAGAAATTCAGACCTCCACATGGAGATCTTCATCTTACATACCACAACCAGGTGAGCCTGAGAGCTCAGTAAGTATTTCAGGAAAGGATCAAAGAGAATTGAATCTGAGAACTTTTACCTGAGGTCACCTGAGACAAGATAGACTCAATTGTAAGTAACTTATATAATGTGCTCAAAAGAGTAGTGTCCATTGGACACAGAAATACAGGAATCTAAGTTAATGATATGTTGTGGGAACCCAGTTGAAAGAGTTGGGGGGAGGAATCGGGGCCCTAAGTTGTTCTATTGAAATCAGAACATATCCAAGTAGTTTGCAGTTAATGAGATTAGGAAGACACTCTTTGACTTGGAGCACGTGCAGTGAACTGTTTAAGATGTATTGGTTTTATGGATGGGACTGAAGGAGATTATGCTGAGTAAAATAAGTCAAGCAGAGAAAGCCAATTATCATATGGTTTCACTAACTTGTGGAGCATAAGGAATAACATGGAGGACATTAGGAGATGGAAAGGGAAAATGAATTGTGTAAATTGGAGGGAACCATGAGAGACTGTGGACTCTGAGAAACAAACTGAGGGTTTTGGAGGGGAGGGGATTGAGGGGATGGGTGAGCCTGATGGAGGGTATTAAGGAAGGCACGTATTGCATGGAGCACTGAGTGTGGTACATAAACAATGAATCTTGGAACACTGAAAAAAAATTAAATTAAATTAAAAAAAAAAAAAGATGTAGTGGTTTTGGTCATGTTCTGTATTTGTAGAAAACCCCAGACCCATGCAGACAACTATTCCCTTGTAACAGCAGTTCTTGAGACATACATTTCTCAGCATCTTCTCTCACAGTGAGTATTCATAAGAAAAATTGTAATCAACATGAAAACACCTTTATTTTGTAAGACTTCCTTAACAGAAAGTGTGAAAATGATGGCAAGATTTGTGAGGTAGAAGAAAAACTCAGAAAAATCTTTTCACTGGCTATAATTACTCACTTAGTCACAGGAAGGAACTGTATTGTTAAGATTTTTACATAAACTAATTAATTATGCCTGCCACTGTAGGAGTATGGATATTGCTCTTCCAACTATTTGACTAAAGGTATTTCGTATTTGGAATGGATGTGATAAATTTGATATTCAAAACTTGGTTTTCTGATTCCAAAGTCTTTGCCTTTAAAATCATTCTCGAAAGTCTCTTATTTTTTCATCTTTAAAAATCCCCTTCCATTGTTATATATTGTAAATTTTCTGTTGTAAATTGAGATTTACTCCCTTTGTGCATTTTTTTTTCTAGAGGGATAGTCAATCAGTAAAATGTCTTGACATCATAAAGACACCACTGCTTTATTGTTTAGATACATTATTATTTTCCTGCTTTGTTAATTATTCTGGGCATCAGGGGATGTGAACTGGGGCTGGAATGCTGCCAGAACCAGGGAAGCTTTCTGCTCATCACAGCCTCCCAGGGACTGTTAGGTCCATTATTAAACAAAACGAGACTGAGACAAAGTGAAAGTTATTTAAAGCTTTATTTTATGATAAGTATTAGAAATAAGATTGATCAGCCAGGGGGACGATACTGAAACAATGTTAAAGTTATGCAAAGTTCTATTTTATGCCAAGCATTAGAAGTCAGACTGAATGGCCAGGGCCATTTCTGAATAGAGCGACCACCCCCAGTTTACAGGCTCAAGAATTGACTGACTGACTGGTCAGGGCTGCCTCCAAAGAGGGCGACCCCTCTCAATCTTACAGGCTAAACTGCAACCCATATCTTGGTATCTCAACCCACCGGGTTTGTGTGTCTCTTGTTAGTTGCATCTGGTCTGGTGATGTGTTATTCAAGATTACTCCATACTAGGACATTTACAAACAGTACTTTCTGGGAAGGCTTAGTCACTTAACATACTCAGTGTGAATAATAAGATCGTCATCCTTCCCAAGATGGAGTCATTTAGGTTTGGGCAAGACCTTCTCACTGTTACAAACAGTACTTTGTGCTGATTAGATGTCTCCATCTGGTCTGACTTGTCCTTGTATTCTGGGCTCTATTATCAGGAACTAGCTGACTACATTTTAAGTAAGTAAGTAACTGCATTCTAAGTAACTACTTAGAACTACTTAAGTAACTACATTCTAAGTAAGTTTTTCTGGGGGGAGGGAGTCAATTTAAGTTTGCTGCACAAACAACAAAATGGCTATTTACCCAAGATGGAGTCACTCTGGCTAAATAGGTCCTTACAGGACCACCTGAAATTATTAGCTCTATTTTCTCCCTGTGTCCATTTCTTTCTTCTCTGTGTATTGGGAACTGCTTTCTTTTATTTCCTTAAGTACAGGACACAATTAGTGATGAGAATTATGAAGGGTATGTGATGTGATAGCACTGGGTGTTATATGTAACTGATAATTTTTTGAACACTAGATCTGAAACTATTGATATACTATAAGTTGGCTAATTGAATTTATATTAAAAAATAAATACAGGCCACATGATGATTGTAGTGAAATGGAGCCCATGTTTTCATGTCCTTTAGAGGCTTACTAACTAGATTTTAAGTATTATTTACACAGTCTTCAGGACAAAGGTAACCGATGTTGAGAGCTTACCTTCTTTCACTTCTTTCAACATTATTGTGGTTAAAGACAAGAAAAGAATGATAGTAACATAGTGTCAGCAGGCCATATTGCACTGTGTTCACTTGTGTGCCAATGATTGTGTGTGTGTGTGTGTGTGTGTGTGAGTGTGTGTGTTGTGAGGCATAGCAGTCCTCAGGGCAATAGTACTGAAGTTCATATACTTCAATATGTGAACTTTAAATGACAGAATGTTAAAAAAAAATGGATAGAAATAAGGAAGGGATCCATCTCTATTCACAGAATACCTTGTAACAAAATAAAATGGGAAATAAGGAAGGACTCCCTGTGTCCTGAAGTCCCATCAGTGGCAGGAAGGCCAGCTCTTTCCTCAACATTTTTTGCAGCACCCATCATCACTCTCTCTCTTGCTCATTCCCTCACCACACTGACTTCATTTTGAGATCTGCATATCTGAAGTAAGTGCATTCTGCAGGCCTTTGCTCTGTTTTCCCTTCAGGACACCGACCTAACCCAGATTTCCTCCTTTCTCTTTATTAATGTTTTCTGGAAGCCTCTACTAAAATATCACCCCCTTTGTAGGTTTTCTTGAACTCCAATTAAAAGTTAACAATCTCTCATACACTCATTTTTTATAGCAATCTTTTGTTTTCACAGCACCTGTCACTATCTGATATGGTATACATATATTTTATATATATCCTTTCTTCATCATTGAATTGTATTGCATTCTTTTTCATCATTGTATTCATTTTCATCATTGAATTGTATTGTGTTCTTTTTTTCTCCAAGTTTTTATTTAAATTCCAGTTAGTTAACATACAGTGCCATATTAGTTTCAGATGTAGAATTTAGTGACTGAAATTTCCTTTTTTTAAATTTTATTTTTTCAGTGTTCCAAGATTCATCGTGTATGCACCACACCCAGTACTCCATCTAATGCATGTCCTCCTTAATACCTACCACCAGGCTCAACCATCACCACACCTCCCTCCCCTCCAAAACCCTCAATTTGTTTCTCAGAGTCCACAGTCTCTCATGGTTCATCTCTCACTCTGATTTATCCCAATTCACTTTTCCTTTCCATCTTCTAATGTCCACCATGTTATTCCTTATGCCCCACAAGTAAGTGAAACCATATGATAATTGACTTTCTCTGCTTGACTTATTTCACTCAGCATAATCTCCTCCAGTGCCATTCATGTTGATACAAAAGTTGGGTATCCATTCTTTCTGATGGCTGAATAGCATTTAGTTCTATATAGAGATCACATCTTTTTCCATTCATCCATTGAAGGGCATCTCTGCTCTTTCCACAGTTTGGCAATTGTGGCCGTTGCTGCTATGAACACTCTGGTGCACATGGCCCTTCTTTTCACTACATCTGTATCTTGGGGGGTAAATACCCAGTAGTGCAATTCCTGGGTCATAGGGTATCTCTGTTTTTAGTTTTTGAGGAACCTCCACACTATTTTCCAAAGTGGCTGTACCAATTTGCATTCCCATCAACAATGTAGGAGGGTTCCCCTTTCTCCACATCTTCTCCAAAATTTATTGTTTCTTGCCTCATTAATTTTTGCCATTCTAACTGGTCTAAGGAGATATCTCAATGTGGATTCAACACTTCCATACAATACCTGGTGTTCATAACCACAAGTGCCCTCTTTTATCCCCATCATCTTTTTTACCCATCCCATTTCCAACCTCCCTCCAGCAACCTTCAGTTTATTCTCTATATTAAGAGTCTGTTTCTCATTTGCCTCTCTCTTTTTTATTATTATTTTTATTAACATATAATGTATTATTTTTCCCAGGAGTACAGGTTTCTGAGTCAGGCTTACACACATCACAGCATTCACCATATCAAATACCCTCCCCAATGTCCATAACCCAATCACCATCTCCATGCCCCCCCCAGCAAACCTCAGTTTGTTTTGTGAAATTAAGAGTCTTTTTATGATTTGTCTCCTTCCCAATCCCATCTTGCTTCTTTTTTCCTATCCTACCCCCCAAAACCTCCATTCTGCTCTCAAATTCCTCATATCAGGGAGATCATGATAATTGTCTTTCCCTGATTGACTTATTTTGCTCAGCATAATACCCTCTAGTTCCACCCACGTCATTTCAAATGGCAAGATTTCATTTCTTTTGATGGCCGCATAGTATTCCATCGTATATGTACACCACATAATTTTTGTCCATTCATCTGTTGATGAACATCTAGGCTCTTTCCATAGTTTGGCTATTGTGGACATTGCTGCTATAAACATTTGAGTGCACGTGCCCTTTCAGATCATTACATTTGTATCTTTAGGGTAAATACCCAGTAGTGTGATTCATTTGTTGTAGGGTAGCCATATTTTCAACTTTCTGAGGAAATTCCATGCTGTTTTCCAGAGTGTGTCTCTTTTGTAAACCACTATGTATCCTTGTTTTGTTTTCCTAAATTCCACACAGGAGTGAAATCAAATGGGTTTGTGACTGACTCATTTCGCTTAGCATAATATGCTGTAGCTTCATCCAAGTAATTATGAATGGGAAAATTTTATTTCTTTTAATTGTTGAGTAATATCCACTCATCAGAAAGTTAACATTAAGCTCTCTCCATGGTTTTGGTATTATTGATAATGCTGCTGTATCCATCAGTGTGCATGTACTTTTTCAAATTAGTATATATATTTTTTTTAAAGATTTTATTTATTTATTTGACAGAGAGAGATCACAAGCAGGCAGAGAGGCAGGCAGAGAGAGAGGAGGAAGCAGGCTCCCTGCTGAGCAGAGAGCCCCATGCGGGGCTC
>NC_081558.1:10974238-10987899 GCF_022355385.1 Mustela nigripes | reverse complement strand
TATTTGACAGAGAGAGATCACAAGCAGGCAGAGAGGCAGGCAGAGAGAGAGGAGGAAGCAGGCTCCCTGCTGAGCAGAGAGCCCCATGCGGGGCTCGATCCCAGGACCCCGGGATCATGACCTGAGCCGAAGGCAGCGGCTTAACCCACTGAGCCACCCAGGCACCCCTCAAATTAGCATATTTGCATCCTCTGGGTAAATGCATCATAACACAACCTACGGAGAGGGAAGATACTTGAACATGACATAATTTTGTTTAATGATTCCTTTGCTGTGCAAAAGCTTTTGATCTTGATGAAGTCCCTAAAGCTCATCTTTGTTTTTGATTCCTTTGCCTTTGGAGATATATCTTGAAAGAATTTGCTGTTGCTGATATCAAAGAGGTTACTGCCTATGTTCTCCTCTAAGATTCTGATGGATTTCTGTCTCACGTTGAGGTCTTATATCAATTTTGAGTTTATCTTTGTGTACGGTGTAAGAGAATGGTCGAATTTCATTCTTCTGCATATAGTTGTCCAGTTTTCCCAGCACCATTTATTGAAGAGACTTTCTTTTTTCCACTGTATATTTTTTCCGGTTTTGTCGAAGATTATTTGCCCATAGAGTTGAGGGTCCTTATATGGGCTCCCTACTCTGTTCTACTGGTATATGTGTCTGTTTTTATGCCAGTACCATACTGTCTTGATGATCACAGCTTTGTAGTAAAGCTTGAAATCAGGTAACGTGATTTCACGTTTTCAGGTAAGTTTTATTTTTGTTTTTCAACATTTCCTTAGAGATTCGCGGTCTCTTTCGATTCCATACAAATTTTAGGATTATTTACTCCAGCTATTTGAAAAATACCAGTGGAATTTTTATTGGAATGGCATTAAAAGTATAGATTGCTCTAGGTAGTATAGACATTTTAACAATGTTTAATCTTCTGATACAAGACCATGGAAAGGTCTTCCATATTTTTGTGTCTTCTTTAATTTCTTTCATGAGTGTTCTGTAGTTCCTCGAGTACAGATCCTTTACCTCTTTGGTTAGGTTTATTCCCAGGAATCATATGGTTCTTGGTGCTATAGTAAATGGAATTGATTCACTAATTTCCCTTTCGGTATTTTCATTGTTAATGTATAAGACATCCACTGATTTCTGTACATTGACTTTGTATCCTGCCATGTTGCTGCAACCTATGGAATGGGAGAAGATATTTGCAAATGACAGTACAGACAAAAGTTTGATATCCAAGATCTATAAAGAACTCCCAAAACTCAACACACACAAAACAGACAATCATATAAAAATAAAAAAGGGCAGAAAATATGAACACACAATTCTCCAGTGAAGACATACAAATGACTATCAGACACATAAAAAAATGTTCATCATCACTACCCATCAGGGAGATGCAAATTAAAACCACATTGAGATACCATCTTACACCACCCAGAATGGCCAAAATTAGCAAGACAGGAAACAACATGTGTTGGAGGAGATGTGGAGAAAGGGGAAGCCTCTTACACTATTGGTGGGAATGCAAGTTGGTGCAGCCTCTTTGGAAAACAGTGTGGAGATTCCTCAAGAAATTAAAAATAGAGCTTCCCTATGACCCTGCCATTGAACTACTGGGTATTTACCCCCAAGATACAGATGGAGTGAAAAGAAGGGCCATCTGTACCCCAATGTTGATAGCAGCAATGGCCACGGTCGCCAAACTGTGGAAAGTACTACGATGCCCTTCAATGGACGAATGGATAAGGAAGATGTGGTCCATATACACTATGGAGTATTATGCCTCCATCAGAAAGGATGAATACCCAACTTTTGTAGCAACATGGACGGGACTGGAAGAGATTATGCTGAGTGAAATAAGTCAAGCAGAGAGAGTCAATTATCATATGGTTTCACTTATTTGTGGAGCATAACAAATAGAATGGAGGACAAGAGGAGTTAGAGAAGAGAAGGAAGTTGAGGGAAATTGGAAGGGGAGGTGAACCATGAGAGACTATGAACTCTGAAAACCAATCTGAGGGTCTTAAAGAAATGGGAAGTGGGAGGTTGGGGGAACCAGGTGGTGGGTATTGGAGAGGGCATGGATTGCATGGAGTACTGGGTGTGGTACAAAAACAATGAATATTTTTACGCTGAAAATAAAAAAAATAAAAAATAAATAAAATAAAATAAAATTTTATACACCATAAAAAATAAATTAATTAATCCCACCCCGACATTGGGGAGGGTATGTGATTTGGTGAGTGCTGTGAAGTGTGTAAACCTGGTGATTCACAGACCTGTACCCCTGGGGATAAAAATATATGTTTATATAAAAAATAAAAAATTAAAAAAAAATAAAAAAATAAATTAATTAAAAATAAATAAATAAATACGAAAAATGACATACCTATGAAGGGTTAGTATCCAAAATCTATAATGAAGTTATCAAATGCAACACCCAAAAAACAAATAATACAATTAGGAAATGGACAGAAGACTGAGTAGACAATTTCCAAAAAAAAAAAAAAAAAGACATACAGATGGCTAACAAAATATGAGAAGATGCTCAACATCACTCATTATCAGTAAAAAACAAATCAAAACTACAATGAGATATCACTTCACACCAGTCAGAATGGTTAAAATTAACAACACATGATATAGCAGGTGTTTGTGAGGATGCAGAAAAAGGAGACTGTCTTATATCTTGTGGAAATGCAAACCATTGCAGCAACTCTAGAAAAAAGTTTCCTCAAAAAGTTAAGAGAAAAACTACCCTATCTGTGATTCAGCAATTGCACCTCTAGGTATTCACTCAAAGGATGTATGGACTGTTCTTTCTCAACACCCTTTGTTCCTTGTCTAGAAGATGTCAGTACTCAACATATATCCCTCAAATGCAGGAAAACATTTCTCATTAAAATTGTAATATATTCCATCTTAGGGCAAAGACTGAATGGATGGGAATTCCTAGATGTCAGGTAACCCCCCTTAAATGGGATCAGATCTGTACAAATAACTAACTAACTAACTAAATAAAAACAGTGTGGAGAGTCCTCAAGAAATTAAAAATAGAGTTTCCCTATGACCCTGCAATTGCACTACTGGGTATTACCCGAAAGATACAGATGGAGTAAAAAGAAGGGCCATCTGTACCCCAATGTTTATAGCAGCAATGGCCATGGTCGCCAAACTGTGGGAAGAACCAAGATGCCCTTCAATGGACGAATGGATCAAGAAGATGTGGTCCATATACACTATGGAGTCATATGCCTCCATCAGAAAGGATAAATACCCAACTTTTGTAGCAACATGGATGGAACTGGAGGAGATTATGCTGAGTGAAATAAGTCAAGCAGAGAGAGTCAATTATCATATGGTTTCACTTATTTGTGGAGCATAACAAAAAGCATGGAGTACATGGGGAGTTAGGAGAAGGGAGTTGGGGAAAATTGGAAGGGAAGGTGAACCATGAGAGACTATGGACTCTGAAAAACAATCTGAGGGGTTGGAAGTGGCGGGGGTGTGGGAAGTTGGGGGAACCTAGTGGTGGGTATTATAGAGGGCATGGATTGCTTGGAGCACTGAGTGTGGTACAAAAACAATAAATACTGTTATGCTGAAAATAAATAAAAACAAATTAAAAAAATAATAAATAAATTCACTTTAGACAAAAAATAAAAAAAAGACATTTCAAGAAAAAAAAATATATATAATAAATATATATAATATATAATATAATTATATGTTTTTATATAACTATAAATTCATATTATATATAATAATTATATATAATTATATATTATATGATATATATATATATATATATATATATATATATATATCTTACTGATGGCAAAATATAAGTTGTAGCATGTCATTTTGTCAATAATGCCCATCTGCTACCAGCCAAAACTGCCAGGTTTTTCCTCTAAGAATATCTAAAGTCAACAAGTCAACAACACAAGAAATAACAATGCTTGATGGGTATGTGGAAAGGAGGTACACTCTTGCCCTGCTTGTGGGAATGCGACCTGATGCAGCTATTCTACAAAGCTGTATGGAGTTGCTCAAAATGTTAAATAGAATTGCCCTTTGATCCTGCAGTTGCAATGCTAGGTATTACTCAAAGAATACAAAAATACTAACTCAAAGGGATACATTTTTCCCAATGTTTATAGCAGCATTATCCACAATAGCCAAACAATGAGAATGGCCCAAGCATCTATCAGTTGATGAATGGATAAGGAGTATGTGGTATATTTTATATGTATAATGGAATAAGAGTCAGACATAAAACATGATGCTTATCATTTATCTGACACAGATGGAGGTAAAGAGTATTATGTAAAGTGTAATAAGTCATTCAGAAAAAATTAATACCCTCTGATTTAACTCATATGTGGAATTTTAGAAACAAAAGAAATGAGCAAAGGGAAAAAAGAAAGGGAGAGAGGCAAACAAAGAAACAGACTCAACTACAGAGAACACACTGCTAGTTACCAGAGAAGAGATGGTGGTGGAGGATAGGGAAATAGTTGGTGGGGATTGAGGAGAGCACTTCTGATGAGTACCAGGTGTTGTGTGGATGTGTTGAATCGCTATATTGGATACCTGAAAGTAATACTATACTTCATGTTAACTAACTGGAATTTAAATAGAAACCTACATAATGAAAGAAAAATAAAGGAAAATAAATAAATAAATAAATAAATAAATAAATAAATAAATAAATTTGTTGAAAATTATTATTTTTTCTTCCCTGGTAGTCATGTCCACCAGATGGAACCAGGTAATGATAGACAAATGTCAGCGTTTGTTCTTCTGGGATTATCAGAGGAACCAGACATTTACCCCCTCATATTTGGGCTTTTCCTCTTCTTGTACCTGATCACTATGTTTGGAAACCTGCTCAACATCCTGTCTGTCAACACTGAATCCCACCTCCACAATCCCATGTACTTTTGCCTTGCCAACCTGTCCTTTGTAGACATCTGTTTCACCTCCACCACCATCCTTAAAATGCTGTGGAACATCCAGGTTCAGGGCAAAACCATAACATATGTAAGCTGTATCAGCCAGATTTTTTTTTCCATGTGTTTGGATTCCTGGAGAATTGACTCCTGAAGGCGATGGCCTAGGAACGTTTTCTGGCCATCAGTCACCCCCTGAAATACATGGTCATTATGAAACCCCAGCTCTGTGGACTGCTGGTTCTGGTGTCCTAGATCATCAGTGTTCTGAATCCCTTGTTAAAGCTTAATGTTGTTGTAGCTATCCTTCTGTATAGGCATGAAAATACCCCATTTTTTTCTGTGAAATCAATCAGGTGGTTGGTCATGCTTGTTCTGAGACCTTTTTTAATGACATGGTGATGTATTTTGGAATTGTGATTCTGGGTTGTCCTCCCGTGGTTGAAGTCGTTTAATCTTACTCTAAGATAGTTTCCTCCATATGTAGAATATTGTCAACTCAGGGCAAGTATAAAGCATTTTCTACATGTACATCTCACCTCTCCATTGTCTCCTTATTTCATTCTACAATCCTCGGAGAGTACCTTGGCTCTGCTGCCACCCAGAGCTCCCACTCAGGTGCAATAGCCTCTGTGATTTACATGGTAGTCACACTCATGCTAAACCCCTTCATCTACAGCCTGAGGAAGAGAGACATATATAGGACTCTGACATGATTTGTTGGGGTTCTAGTGTTATGTGTCAATCATCCTGGGCTGAAGAAGTGCCCATGGTTACAGGGATCACAGACTCGTAGCCAGGAACTGCCATTCTTCCACTGGGCTGTGGAATTAGAATCTGCTCCTTCTGTTCATTTCCTGGATTTCCATTTGTTTGAATCCAAATTCTCCATACATTCACATAACTCACTTTGTTAAGATTATGGACTGATATACAGTTTCTCCTTTATTTGTCTTCATAAAATTCCAACATTTTTCCCAACCTTGGTCACACATGCCTGGAAATTTGGGTATCTTAGATGGTGCAAGTTAGATTTCTTTAAAAATAATTTAATTTCAAATGATCTATACCATGCCAAGTAAACTTTACCTGAATATCCCAAAAGCATAATCATAAGTTATATTTTTCATGTGGACGAAACCATACTTGGCCATGAAGCCCTTCACACAATGTATTTGTAGATGGAAATACAAAAGAGTAGTTTTACCTTGAGTCTGTCAGGCTTTTCACATATCTACCCTTATTACTCTTCCTGTGAACATGGAGTCTAACATTGTTCTGTTTAAGTCTCAGGCTACTGACAGGAATGCTCAGGTTACAAATGCCCAGAACTCCCCTGCATCCCTGTGCTTGTGGATATCCCACAGAGGCTTCCCTGACCAGAGCCTCTGCTGTGACTGCACCAGCCCTTGGGTTCTTACTGTGATTTCAAAACACACCTCAGTAATACCCATTACAAAACTCTAACAAAACCAGGTTTCTTACTCACAAGTCCTGGAGGGCACAGGGGATCCCAAAGACCATTCAGGGAAGTTTAAGAGGGTAGAGAGAGGCATTGAAAGGGAAAGAGAGAGTGCCTTTATTGGGGAACATGGCTAGAGAGGTTAAAGATTTGTGGGATTCACATTTTATAGGATAATTTTTTATGAGTAGAATTTGGGTGCTGAAGGGGAAAGCAAGGTCATTCATGTGTAAGTATGGAGGTTACCCAGGCCTTTCTGAAGAGGTACTTCATGGCTAGGGCAACCTGAATTCTTCTCTGGTAGTTGTGTCCCAACTGATAATATGTTTTGTTTTTTTTTTCACTTTTTAAAATTTATTTTTTATTTATTTTCAGCATAACAGTATTCATTATTTTTGCACCACACCCAGTGCTCCATGCAATCCGTGCCCTCTCTAATACCCACCACCTGGTTCCCCCAACCTCCCACCCCACCCCGCCACTTCAAATCCCTCAGATTGTTTTTCAGAGTCCATAGTCTCTCATGGTTCACCTCCCCTTCCAATTTCCCCCAACTCCCTTCTCCTCTCTAACTCCCCATGTCTTCCATGCTATTAGTTATGCTCCACAAATAAGTGAAACCATATGATAATTGACTCTCTCTGCTTGACTTATTTCACTCAGCATAATCTCTTCCAGTCCAGACTGACAATATGTTTATTCACCATGGTTGTCTTTGAAATAGATGCCTCAGAAATCCAAAGCTCAATGTCAGGCACTTACTCCATAAACATGTTCCTGTGTTTCCTAACTGGTCTCCTGATTTTACACTGTGATTCATCTCAGTGTCCAGAAAGACTAAAGTAGCCACCAACAAACACTGATTTGTAAACATGTCTCTCCAGAGGAGTCTACACAGAAAGGAAAATTTGAATGAAAAGATCGACCTGATATGTTCTTAGTGTCAGGATGACCATAAATATAATAAGGCACAATTTTAAAACACTTATTTTGTTACTAAACAAAATACTCCTTTTTGAATTTTTTCATCTTTTACATCAGACTTCATGGTGGGCATATATTTATTGAAGAATGGAAGATTGGTGTCCACAACTGAGGGGGCTTATTTATTTCTTGAGTTGAAGGGCCAGACAGATTCTTTTTTGTTTTATCACTTAATTATCTTCCTGTTTCTACTTGAAAACTTCCAATGCTGCATGGTAATATGAGTCTATTGTTCCACAAAATGTCTCCCTTATCCTAATATTTGTCACAGTTGCTAAGGGATGGTGAATGAACAGCATCAGTATCATCAAATTTTGTGCCTCTTTCCTGCTCAGAAGTCTCTTCCCCCTGGATGATCAGAGGACACCACAGGAGAGCTGGATGTCCTTCCAGTCGTGTGGTTCAGGGTCACCAGTTTTTCTGCACAAAGGTGCACATCTTTCAAACTCCCTCAGTGAACAGGAATAGTCCACATATAGTCACTTGTCTAAAAGTCATTGAAAAGAAACTTGAATAACAGAATGACTATGACTTCTCTCCTCATTTGTCAGATAATATTCCACAAATAAAATGCAGCTTTTGCTCTAACTGCCTCAGATCTACTTGTTTGGATTACTGTGTCAGTCACCTCTTGCTGTATAAAAAGCTTGTCAAAGGGGATACCATTATTATGTGGGTGGCCAAGTGAGAATTCTTGAGACATTATATGGTACAAAAAAGTACGTTCATTTTAGCACAAGGTTAGGACCCATGGACACAGAGAGGTGCACCAGGATTTTGAGCAGTGACTGACTCAGTACTTTGGAGTTTGTGGAGGGAATGTGTGGTGATAATATAAATTTCTAAGGAATTTATGTATATGAAGTTTACAGTACCTTGGGGTTTGGACTATTGTCAAGATAATGTTGCTTTTAGTCTCTGATAAAACATCAGCATTGTGGACACTGCTGCTATGAACATTGGAGTGCATGGATGGGATGGGAGGAGATTATGCTGAGTGAAATAAGCCAAGCAAAGTCAATTATCATATGGTTTCACTTACTTGTGAAGCATAAGGAACAATATGGAGGACACTGGGAGAAGGAGAGGAGAATTGAGTTGGGAGAAATTGGAGGGGGAGATGAACCATGAGAGATTGTGAATGCTGAGAAACAAATTGAGGGTTTTGGTGGGAAGGAGAGTGGGGGGTTGGGAGATCCGTGTGATGGGTATTAAGGAAGGCAGGTATTGCATGGAGCATTGGGTATGGTGCATAAAGAACGACTCTTGGAACACTGAAAAAAAATTAAATTTAAAAAAAGAAGAATGAATGAATCTTGGAACACTGAACAAATAACATTAAATTAAAGAAAAGGATGAGGGAATATACAATCTCTTCAAAATTTTGTGCAATGACAATATTTGGTGAGAACACATAAAATCCCCCCTCCCTATCTCTCATGGAGGATCACAGCTTTGTTAATCAGAGTGGTCCACACACCAGTGTTATAGGATTTCTGTTCCCTTAGTTCCCCACAGTTCTTGGTGACACTGCTTTGAAGAATGAAAAGGTAGACAAGACAAAGAATGGTAGGCAACAAAGCAAAGTATATTGAGCAACAGTATAAAGCTACCAGAGAGTGAAGGGCCTCAAGGGTAAGCCCCAGAGTTTCTAAGTTTAGGGGTTTTTATGAGCTCTTTTGCAGAACTAACTTAAGTAATCAGGGTGTGGTGAGTCATGTCAATCAGGCTTTGGTCATGTATCTGCCTACCTATTAGGTTATTGTCTCTATGATGATGGTCATTTTTAAAAACGTTTTATTTATTTATTTATTTGTTTGTTTGTTTATTTGAAATATATAGAGAGCAGGCACATGTGTACGAGCAGGATGGGAAAGGACAGAAGGAAAGGGAGAATATCAAGAAGGTTCCACTCCCAACATAGAACTCAGTCTCAGGAACCTGAGATGATAACTTGAGCCAAAATTATGGGTCAGACATTTAAATGACTCAGCCACCCAGCAACCCCACAGAAGCCTAAATTTAATTCATGGCACTTCTTTATTCTCACTGCATGCAGAATAAGCCTACATCATTAATGGAATGAGATTAAATGCAGGTCACATTTATCAAGCACTTACAGTATTCCAGGTCCCTGTATCTACTCTCCCTCCCCCACCTCTCAACAGAGGTAGACATTGTTTTCCTAATTTTGCAATTATAGAGGTACACTTAGCAATTTCAACTAGTTACCCAATACCACACAATTAGTAAGTAACCAAAACAGGACTTGAATCTAGGTCACTCTGGATCAAAAATCATATCTTTTTAAATTAATTTTTTATTTTTTATAAACATATATATTTATCACCAGGGGTACAGGTCTGTGAATCACCAGGTTTACACACTTAATAGCACTCACCAAAGCACATACCCTCCCCAATGTCCATAATCCCACCCCCTTCTCCCAAACCCCCTCCCCCCAGCAACCCTCAGTTTGTTTTGTGAGATTAAGAGTCACTTATGGTTTGTCTCCCTCCCAATCCCATCTTGTTTCATTGATTCTTCTCCTACCCACTTAAGCCCCCATGTTGCATCACCACTTCCTCATATCAGGGAGATCATATGATAGTTGTCTTTCTCTGCTTGACTTATTTCGCTAAGCATGATACACTCTAGTTCCATCCATGTTGTCGCAAATGGCAAGATTTCATTTCTTTTGATGGCTGCATAGTATTCCATTGTGTATATATACCACATCTTCTTGATCCATTCATCTGTTGATGGACATCTAGGTTCTTTCCATAGCTTGGCTATTGTGGACATTGCTGCTATAAACATTCGGGTGCATGTGCCCCTTTGGATCACTACGTTTGTATCTTTAGGGTAAATACCCAATAGTGCAATTGCTGGGTCATAGGGCAGTTCTATTTTCAACATTTTGAGGAACCTCCATGCTGTTTTCCAGAGTGGCTGCACCAGCTTGCATTCCCACCAACAGTGTAGGAGGGTTCCCCTTTCTCCGCATCCTCGCCAGCATCTGTCATTTCCTGACTTGTTGATTTTAGCCATTCTGACTGGTGTGAGGTGATATCTCATTGTGGTTTTGATTTGTATTTCCCTGATGCCAAGTGATATGGAGCACTTTTTCATGTGTCTGTTCGCCATCTGGATGTCTTCTTTGCAGAAATGTCTGTTCATGTCCTCTGCCCATTTCTTGATTGGATTATTTGTTCTTTGGGTGTTGAGTTTGCTAAGTTCTTTATAGATTCTGGACACTAGTCCTTTATCTGATATGTCGTTTGCAAATATCTTCTCCCATTCCGTCAATTGTCTTTTGATTTTGTTAACTGTTTCCTTTGCTGTGCAAAAGCTTTTGATCTGGATGAAATCCCAATAGTTCATTTTTTCCCTTGCTTCCCTTGCCTTTTGCGTTGTTCCTAGGAAGATGTTGCTGCGGCAGAGGTCGAAGAGTTTGCTGCCTGTGTTCTCTTCAAGGATTTTTGTGGATTCCTTTCGCACATTGAGGTCCTTCATCCATTTTGAGTCTATTTTTGTGTGTGGTGTAAGGAAATGGTCAAATTTCATTTTTCTGCATGTGGCTGTCCAATTTTCCCAGCACCATTTATTTAAGAGGCTGTCTTTTTTCCATGGGACATTCTTTCCTGCTTTGTCGAAGATTAGTTGACCATAGAGTTGAGGGTCTATTTCTGGGCTCTCTATTCTGTTCCATTGATCTATATGTCTGTTTTTGTGCCAGTACCATGCTGTCTTGATGATGACAGCTTTGTAATAGAGCTTGAAGTCCGGAATTGTGATGCCACCAACGTTGGCTTTCTTTTTCAATATCCCTTTGGCTATTCGAGGTCTTTTCTGGTTCCATATAAATTTTAGAATTATTTTTTCCATTTCCTTGAAAAAGATGGATGGTACTTTGATAGGAATTGCATTAAATGTGTAGACTGCTTTAGGTAGCATAGACATTTTCACAATATTTATTCTTCCAATCCAGGAGCATGGAACATTTTTCCATTTCTTTGTGTCTTCCTCAATTTCTTTCATGAGTACTTTATAGTTTTCTGAGTACAGATTCTGTGTCTCTTTGGTTAGGTTTATTCCTAGGTATCTTATGGTTTTGGGTGCAATTGTAAATGGGATTGACTCCTTAATTTCCCTTTCTTCTGTCTTGCTGTTGGTGTAGAGAAATGCAACTGATTTCTGTGCATTGATTTTATATCCTGACACTTTACTGAATTCCTGTATAAGTTCTAGCAGTTTTGGAGTGGAGTATTTTGGGTTTTCCACATATAGTATCATATCATCTGCGAAGAGTGATAATTTGAATTCTTCTTTGCCGATTTGGATGCCTTTAATTTCCTTTTGTTGTCTGATTGCTGAGGCTAGGACCTCTAGTACTATGTTGAATAGCAGTGGTGATAATGGACATCCCTGCCGTGTTCCTGACCTTAGCGGAAAAGCTTTCAGTTTTTCTCCATTGAGAATGATATTTGCGGTGGGTTTTTCATAGATGGCTTTGATGATATTGAGGTATGTGCCCTCTATCCCTACACTTTGAAGAGTTTTGATCAGGAAGGGATGTTGTACTTTGTCAAATGCTTTTTCAGCATCTATTGAGAGTATCATATGGTTCTTGTTCTTTCTTTTATTGATGTGTTGTATCACATTGACTGATTTGCGGATGTTGAACCAACCTTGCAGCCCTGGAATAAATCCCACTTGGTCGTGGTGAATAATCTTTTTAATGTACTGTTGAATCCTATTGGCTAGTATTTTGTTGAATATTTTCGCAACTGTGTTCATCAAGGATATCGGTCTATAGCTCTCTTTTTTGGTGGGATCCTTGTCTGGTTTTGGGATCAAGGTGATGCTGGCCTCATAAAATGAGTTTGGAAGTTTTCCTTCCATTTCTATTTTTTGGAACAGTTTCAGGAGAATAAGAATTAGTTCTTCTTTAAATGTTTGATAGAATTCCCCCAGGAAGCTGTCTGGCCCTGGGCTTTTGTTTGTTTGGAGATTTTTAATGACTGTTTCAATCTCCTTACTGGTTATGGGTCTGTTCAGGCTTTCTATTTCTTCCTGGTTCAGTTGTGGTAGTTTATATGTTTCTAGGAATGCATCCATTTCTTCCAGATTGTCAAATTTATTGCCGTAGAGTTGCTCATAGTATGTTCTTATAATAGTTTGTATTTCTTTGGTGTTAGTTGTGATCTCTCCTCTTTCACTCATGATTTTATTTATTTGGGTCCTTTCTCTTTTCTTTTTGATAAGTCGGGCCAGGGGTTTATCAATTTTATTAATTCTTTCAAAGAACCAGCTCCTAGTTTCATTGATTTGTTCTATTGTTTTTTTGGTTTCTAGTTTATTGATTTCTGCTCTGATCTTTATGATTTCTCTTCTCGTGCTGGGCTTAGGGTTTCTTTCTTGTTCTTTCTCCAGCTCCTTTAGGTGTAGGGTTAGGTTGTGTACCTGAGCCTTTCTTGTTTCTTGAGAAAGGCTTGTACCGCTATATATTTTCCTCTCAGGACTGCCTTTGTTGTGTCCCACAGATTTTGAACCGTTGTATTTTCATTATCATTTGTTTCCATGATTCTTTTCAATTCTTCTTTAATTTCCCAGTTGACCCATTCATTCTTTAGAAGGATGCTGTTTAGTCTCCATGTATTTGGGTTCTTCTCAAACTTCCTTTTGTGGTTGAGTCCTAGCTTTAGAGCATTGTGGTCTGAAAATATGCAGGGAATGATCCCAAACTTTTGATATCTGTTGAGTCCTGATTTAGGACCGAAGATGTGATCTATTCTGGAGAATGTTCCATGTGCACTAGAGAAGAATGTGTATTCTGTTGCTTTGGGATGAAATATTCTGAATATATCTGTGATGTCCATCTGGTCCAGTGTGTCGTTTAAGGCCTTTATTTCCTTGCTGATCTTTTGCTTGTATGACCTGTCCATTTCAGTGAGGGGTGTGTTAAAGTCCCCTACTATTATTGTATTATTGTTGATGTGTTTCTTTGATTTTGATATTAATTGATTTATATAGTTGGCTGCTCCCACGTTGGGGGCATAGATATTTAAAATTGTTAAATCTTCTTGTTGGACAGACCCTTTGAGTATGATATAGTGTCCTTCCTCATCTCTTATTATAGTCTTTGGCTTAAAATCTAATTGATCTGATATAAGGATTGCCACTCCTGCTTTCTTCTGATGTCCATTAGCATGGTAAATTCTTTTCCACCCCCTCACTTTAAATCTGGAGGTGTCTTCGGG
>NC_081558.1:10961346-10971238 GCF_022355385.1 Mustela nigripes | reverse complement strand
TTGTTTGTCCTGGAAGCTTTTAATCTCTCCTTCTATTTTCAATGATAGCCTAGCTGGATATAGTATTCTTGGCTGCATGTTTTTCTCGTTTAGTGCTCTGAAAATATCATGCCAGCTCTTTCTGGCCTGCCAGATCTCTGTGGACAAGTCAGCTGCCAATCTAATATTTTTACCATTGTATGTTACAGACTTCTTTTCCCGGGCTGCTTTCAGGATTTTCTCTTTGTCACTGAGACTTGTAAATTTTACTATTAGGTGACGGGGTGTGGGCCTATTCTTATTGATTTTGAGGGGCATTCTCTGAACCTTCTGAATTTTGATGCTCGTTCCCTTTGCCATATTGGGGAAATTCTCCCCAATAATTCTCTCCAGTATACCTTATGCTCCCCTCTCTCTTTCTTCTTCTTCTGGAATCTCAATTATTCTAATGTTGTTTCGTCTTATGGTGTCACTTATCTCTCGAATTCTCCCCTCGTGGTCCAGTAGCTGTTTGTCCCTCTTTTGCTCAGCTTCTTTATTCTCTGTCATTTGGTCTTCTATATCACTAATTCTTTCTTCTGCCTCATTTATCCTAGCAGTGAGAGCCTCCATTTTTTATTGCACCTCATTAATAGCTTTTTTGATTTCAACTTGGTTAGATTTTAGTTCTTTTATTTATCCAGAAAGGGCTTTTATATCTCTCGAGAGGGTTTCTCTAATATCTTCCATGCCTTTTTCGAGCCCGGTTAGAACCTTGAGAATTGTCATTCTGAACTCTAGATCTGACATATTACCGATGTCTGTATTGATTAGGTCCCTACCCTCGGTACTGCCTCTTGTTCTTTTTTTTGTGTTGAATTTTTTCCGTCTTGTCATTTTGTCCAGATAAGAGTATATGAAGGGGCAAATAAAATACTAAAAGGGTGGAAACAACCCCAGGAAAATATGCTTTAACCAAATTAGAAGAGATCCAAAATCGTGAGTGGGGAGAAAGGGGATAAAAAGAGGTTCAAAAAGGAAGAAAGAAAAAAAAAAAGAAAAGAATTTTAAAAAAAGAAAACACCTAAGAAAAATGTAAGAAAGAAAATATATATATATTAGATAAACTAGTAAAAAATCGTTAAAAAAGAAAAAGGTAACAGTTAAAAAAAAATTTACCCGAAGGCGAGAAAAAAAAATGAAAAAGAAAAAAATTAAATTAACTGCAAGACTAAAAAAAATCACAGGGAAAAAGCCATGAGTTCTGTGCTTGGCTTTCTCCTCTGGAATTCTGCTGCTCTCCTTGGTATTGAAACCACACTCCTTGGTAGGTGAACTTGGTCTTGGCTGGATTTCTTTTTGATCTTCTGGGGGAGGGGCCTGGTGTAGTGATTCTCAAGTGTCTTTGCCCCAGGCAGAATTACACCGCCCTTATCCGCTTGGGTTTGCTTTCAGGAGCTTTTGTTCCCTGAGCGCTTTCCGTAGAGTTCCGGAGGATGGGACACAAATGGTGGCCTCCTAGTCTCCGGCCTGGAGGAGCCGAGAGCCCAGGGCCCCACTCCTCAGTGTGCCCTCAGAGAACAGCGCCCAGTTACTCCCGTCTGCCTGACCTCGGCTGCGCTCCGAGCTCACCGAGCCTGTGACCTGTTCAAGGTCACCCCAAGCTGCGAGCTTAGTGTCGGCTCTGTCTCTGTAGCCGGCTTTCCTGTTCCAATACCCGCAAGGTCTGCGACACTCAGACACCCCCGATCCTTCTGTCACCCTGCGGGACCTGAGGCCACGCTGACCCCGCGTGGGCTTCGCCCCGGTTTAGCCTCTGGAGCGATGTCCCTCAGTGGAACAGACTTTTAAAAGTCCTGATTTTGTGCGCGGTTGCTCCACCGCTTGCCGGGAGCCGGCCCCTCCCCCTGGGGTCTATCTTCCCGTAGCTTTGGATTCACTTCTCCGCCGGTCCTACCTTTCAGAAAGTGGTTGTATTTCTGTTTCCAGAATTGCTGTTCTGCTTCTCTTCGATCTGACGATGGATTTTCAGGTGTTTGCAATCTTTAGATAAGCTATCTAGCTGATCTCCGGTTAGCTGAAGCAGTCTCAGCCTGCTACTTCTCCGCCATCTTGACTCCTCCCCCCCAAAAAATCATATTTTTGAAAATACCCTTAGCTGGAAAGGAAAAAGTCAATCACTTTCTCTCTATCTCTATCTCCAAATCATTTTTTTTCTGAAGTACTATCATAATATCAGCATAATGCATATAACATATAGAATGTGGAATTTTTATTTTTTAAATTCTCTTTTATTTAAATTCAGTTAGTTAACACAAAATGTATTCTTATTTTCAAAGGTAGAGTTCAGTGGTTCATGAGTTTTCTATGAAACCAATGCTCATTACATCACAAGTACTTCTTAATGTCCATCAGCCAGTTACCTCAACATGCAGCCACTTCCCCTCCAGCAACCCTCAGTTTGTTTCCTATACTTAAGAGTCTTTTATGGTTTGTCTCCCTCTCGGATTTCATCTTGTTTTATTTGACTCTCCTTTCCTCTAAGCTCCTGTCTGTTTCTTTTTTTTTTTAATTTTCTAATTTTTTATTTTTTTTCAGTGTAACAGTATTCATTATTTTTTCACCACACCCAGTGCTCCATGCAATCCGTGCCCTCTCCAATACCCACCACCTGGTTCCTCCAACCCCCCATGCCCCACCCCTTCAAAACCCTCAGATTGTTTTTCAGAGTCCATAGTCTCTCATGGTTCACCTCCTCTTCCAATTTCCCTCAACTCCCTTCTCCTCTCCATCTCCCCTCATCCTCCATGCCATTTGTTATGCTCCACAAATAAGTGAAACCATATGATACTTGACTCTCTCTGCTTGACTTAATTCACTCAGCATAATCTCTTTTAGTCCCGTCCATGTTGCTACAAAAGTTGGGTATTCTTCCTTTCTGATGGAGGCATCATACTCCATAGTGTATATGGACCACATCTTCCTTATCCATTCGTCCCTTGAAGGGCATCTTGGTTCTTTCCACAATTTGGTGACCGTGGCCATTGCTGCTATCAACATTGGGGTACAGATGGCCCTTCTTTTCACTACATTTGTATCTTTGGGGTAAATACCCAGGAATTCAATGGCGGGGTCATAGGGAAGCTCTATTTTTAATTTCTTGAGGAATCTCCACACTGTTTTCCAAAGTGGCTGCACAAACTTGCATTCCCACCAACAGTGTAGGAGGATTCCCCTTTCTCCACATCCTCTCCAACACATGTTGTTTCCTGTCTTGTTAATTTTGGCCATTCAAACTGGTGTAAGTTGGTATCTCAATGTGGTTTTAATTTGCATCTCCCTGAGGGCTAGTGATGATGAACATTTTTTCATGTGCCTGATAGCCATTTGTATGTCTTCATAGGAGAAGTGTCTGTTCATATCTTCTGCCCATTTTTTTATATGATTGTTTGTTTTGTGTGTGTTGAGTTTGAGGAGTTCTTTATAATCCTGGGTATCAACCTTTTGTCTGTACTGTCCTTTACAAATATCTTCTCCCATTCCGTGGGTTGCCTCTTTGTTTGTTTGTTTGTTTTAATGTTTCCTTTGCTGTGCAGAAGCTTTTGATCTTGATGAAGTCCCAAAAGTTAATCTTTGCTTTTGTTTCCATTGCCTTTGGAGAAATATCTTGAAAGAAGTTGCTGTGGCTGATATCGAAGAGGTTACTGCCTATGTTCTGTTTCTTAATTCCACATGTGAGTGAGATCATATGATACCTGTCTTTCTCTCATTGAGTTATTTGGCTTAAATAATACCCTCTAGCTCTATCCATGACATTGCAAATGGCAAGAATTCATTTTTTTTTTGGCTGAGTAGTATTTCATTGCATATATGTACCACACTTTTTATCTATGCATATGTCAATGGTCATCTGGATTTTGTCCATAGTTTAGCTATTGTGGACATTGCTGCTATAAACATTGAGATGCAGCTGCCCCTTTGGATCACTACATTTGTATCTTTGGGGTAAATACCTAGTAGTATAATTATTCGGCCATAGGGTAGGTCTATTTTCAGTTTTCTGAGGAACCTTCATGCTGTTTTCCAGAGTGGGTGCACCAGTTTGCATTCCCAAAAAAACAGTGTAAGAGGTTTCTATGTTCTTGGCATCCTTGACAATATTTTTATTTCCTGATTTATTAATTTTAGCAATTCTGGATGGTGTAGGGAGGTATCTCAGTGTGGTTTTGATTTGCATTTAACTGATGACAAGTGAAATGAAGAATTTTTTCATGCGTTTGTTGTCTCTTTGTATGTCTTCTTTGGAGAGTGTCTGTTCATGTATTTCTTGACTGGGTTGTATGTTTTATGGGTGTTGAGTATGAAAAATTCTTTATAGATCTTGGATACCAGCCCTTTCTGTTATGTCATTTGCAAATACTTTCTACCATTCTGTGGGTTGTCTCTTTGTTTTGTTGACTGTTTCCCTTCCAGTTCAGAAGATTTTTATCTTGAAGTCCTAAAAGTTCATTTTCACTTTTGCTTATCTTTCCTTTAGGGTCATGTTTTGCAGTAAGTTGCTGTGGCTGAGATCAAAGTGGTTACTGCCTGTGTTGTCCTCTAGGATCTTTATGGATTCCTGTCTCACACTGAAATGTTTCATCCATTTAGAATCTATTCTTGTGTATCATATAAGGAAATAGTCCACTTTTATTCCTTTGCATGTGGCTGTCCAATTTTCCCAATACCAGTTATTAAAGAAACTGTCTTTCCCCCATTGGATATTATTTCTTGTTCTGTTGAAGATTAGTTGACCATAGAGTTGAGGGTCAATTTCTGGGTTCTCTATTTTGTTCCATTGTTCTAAGTGTCTGTTTTCTTGCCAGTAGCCTAATGTCTTATTGATTACAGTTTTGCAATATAGTTTGAAGTCAGGCATTGTGATGCCACCAGATTTGGTTTTCTTTTTTAACATTCATCTGCCTACTCAGGATCTTTTCTGGTTCCATATAAACTTGAAGATTATTTGTTACAGCTTTGTTTAAAAAAAAAAGTAGATGGTATTTTGATAGGGATTGCATTGAATGTATAAACTGTTCTAGGTAGCAGAGACATTTTAATATTTTTCCTTCCAATCCATGAGCATGCAAAATTTCTGCATTTCTTTGTGTCTTCCTCATTATTTTTCATGAGTGTTCTACAGCTTTTTGAGTACAGATTCTTTCATTTTTAGGTTAGGTTTATTCCTAGATATCTTACTGTTTTCAGTGCAACTGTAAATGGATCAACTCTTTAATGTCTCTGTCTTCTGTCTCATTGTTACTGTATAGAAATGAAACTAATTTCTGTGTATTGATTTTATATCCTGCCACTTTGCTGAATTCCTGTATGAGTTTTAGGAATTCGGGGAGTGGATACTTTCTTAGACACATATAAATTACCAAGACTGAAACAGGAAGAAGTAGAAAACCTGAGCAGACCCATAACTGGAAAGAAAATTGCAGTAATAATCACAAATCTCCCGGCAAACAAGAGTCCAGGGCTGGATGTCTTCCCGGGGAAATTCTACCAAACATCCAAAGAACTATTGCCTATTCTTCTGAAGTTGTTTAACAAAATAGAAATGGAAGAAGAACTTCCACACTCTTTCTTGAATCCAGCATTACCTTGATCCCAAAACCTGAACAAAGAACTCATCAAAGAGGTGGATTACAAACCAATATCCCTGATGAAAATGGATGGATAAATTCTCACCTACGTACAAGCCAATAAGTCCCAACAGTACATTAAAAGGATTATTCACACCAACCAAGTTGGATTTATTCCTGGGAGGCAAGGCTGGTTGAATATCTGCAAATCAATATGATCACTATATTTATAAAAGAACCAAAATAACCATATGATCCTCTCAATAGATGCAGAAAAAGCATTTGACAAAATATAGCATTCTTTTTTTTTCCTATATGAAAATATTCTTTATTTCTTGAGAGGCATGAACCCTACCAGGCTGTGATAATACTGTTTCACATTGTGGAACAATTCATTTGTATGCACTCTTTTTAAAAAGATTTTATTTATTTATTTGACAGAGACACAGTGAGAGAAGGGACACAAGCAGGCGGGTGGGAGAGGGAGTAGCAGGCCTCCCACTGAGCAGGGAGCCTGATACAAGGTCTGATGCCAGGATGCTGGGATCATGAACTGTGATGAAGGCAGCTGTCCAGTGACTGAACAAATCAAGCACCCCTATATGTACTTTATAATAGCAGGTATTTATTTTATGTTTGTGATCTACCATCTTTTTTTTCTTTCTTTTCTTGACTTATTTTATTTAGTATAATTCCCTCCAGCTCCATCCATGTTGATGCATATGTGTATTATACACAACTAATGAACACTACATAAAAATCTAATGATGTAGCACATGCTGGCTAACTGATCATAATAAAAAAATATAACATTCTTCCTTGATTAATACTCTTTACAGTGCAGGGATAGAGGA
Source organism: Mustela nigripes (assembly GCF_022355385.1). Lineage (NCBI taxonomy): Eukaryota > Metazoa > Chordata > Mammalia > Carnivora > Mustelidae > Mustela > Mustela nigripes. Next base: position 10,964,799 of record NC_081558.1, on the reverse strand, counting down.
AACACACCTCAATATCATTAAATCCATATAAAAAAAATCCCAAAGCTAATATCATGATCAGTGGGGGGAAACTGAGAGCTTTTACCCTAAGGTCAGGAACATGTCAGAGATGTCCACTATCACCACTGCTGTTCAACACAGCACTAGAAGTATTAGCCTCAGCAATCAAACAATTGAAAGAAATGAAAGACATCTGAATCTGCAGAGAAAAAATCAAATTCTCACTCTTTGCAGATGACACTATACTCTATGCTGAAAACCCAAAAGATGAGTCTTTTTTCTTCTTGTCATCTGGGTGTGTATAGCCTAACCATCCCTTGCCATGATAATGACAAATACTTTGTGGTTAATTATCTTATTTAGGAGGTTTTGAAGAACTCATCTCTGCAAGGACTACAGAACAGAATGTCAGTGAGGTCCTGTCTAAGCTGCAGAACATGATCTCCATGCTATTTTATTTTAGCTATCCTGACTCCATGTATACTTGTTGGAGACCCTGGACCAAACTACCTAACTGCCCAATTAACTCCTAACACCAAATCATTAACATCACCTGGGAGCTTGTAATAAAAGCAGAATCTCGGGATGCCTGTGTGGCTCAGTCTGTTAAGCAGCTGCCTTTGGCTCAGTTCCTGACCCCAGGGTCCTGGGATCGAGTGCCACATTGGGCTCCTTGCTCATTGAGGAGTCTACTTCTCTCTCTGTCTCTGCCTGCCACTCTGCCTGCTTGTGCCCTCTCTCTCTCCTGGCAAATAAATAAATAAAAATCTTAAAGAAAGAAAGGAAGAAAGAAAGAAAGAAAGAAAGAAAGAAAGAAATGCAGAATCTCTGTACCACCCAGTTACCTATAATCAGATTCTACATTTGTTGTAGGATCCTTGTCCATTCACATTGAGTTGGAGAGATGCTGGTCTAGATGGGTTTCTCAGTGTTTGTGGTTGACATTGTGGCAGGGTAATAAAATTGTGGGGGTGATTTACATTGGATTTTAGGTGTTCAGCAGAATCCCTTCAGACATCACCAGGCATCCCCAGGAGCAAATTCATTTCTGGCTGAGAACCACTGCCCCAGAGCTTGAGAAATAGAACATCTTGATGGAATGACACTCAAGGCCACCACATATTCAAATATTAGATGTGGATAGATCACTAGACCAAACCAAACACAGAGTTCATAAATATACTTCCTCAGGGATAAGATGTTTATTAAAATTAAATCAAACAATCCATATGAGATGTAAAGGTAATGTTATAATACATGAAAAGACCTAAACACACCTGTTATAGTGAATAACCATTTTATGACAAAGGACTATGTGGCAGCTCCTAACTTGTACAAAGTAAGAAATTTCTAATTTAACATCAAATGTCTATTGAACCAATGTGTGTAGTGACCAAGGTTTATTATCAGAAGAGCCCACTTATCCATCATAGTGAGAAGAAGAACAGACCATGTGTGGAGGTGGCAGGACTGGGTCCCCATCACAAGTCAATGCTTTGAAGATAAAGAGACTTAATCCAGATGGGTTACTGGGTTTTAGACTTGGAAAAAAATTTTAGCTTCAAGCTGAGGTAAGATTCTCAGAGATTCACACAGCAAGACGGGCAAAAGTTCAAGGAAAATGGATTTAAAAAAAAGAAAACCAGAAGCTGGATTCACATGACTTCTAACTTAGTCTTTTGGCAACCAAGATTCCTTAGTAAAACGTCCTTTCAGTCCAAAGTAACTTTTCCTCATGGGAATCATGTGCATAGAGACTGGAGTAATAAGAGGGAAATGTGCCTAATGAGCAGATACGGGGAAGTGTAAATATCACTTTGTCTCAGGTCCATCATCCTGTGCAACCTTAGATGGGAAAGGCTATATTTCTTGTCTATTTTGAGTCCTAATTCTGGCTGGGAACCAATGTTTCACTTATTCCTGATGTTTCAGCTGAGGACAGAGCTGTAGACCCTATCCTCTGCTGTTTAGGGAAGTGATTCAGACTTCCACAAGGACACCTTCCTGTCAGGTGAGTCCTGATGTGGATGACAGTCAGAGAATGGAAGCCAAGAATATTGAACCAGTGGTGGGTATTAAGGAGGTTCTGTGTTGCATGGAGCACTGGGTGTGGTGCATAAACAATAAATCTTGGAACACTGAAAAAATAAAATTAAATTTAAAGAAAAGAATATTGACACCTCATCACCTGAGACCTGATTCAACTTAGCTCAGAATGAGTGATCATTGTTTCTTTGTTTGCTTAATTAAGTAATTCATGCATTTATTCAGTGATAATATTGATTTCACAAATTGACTGCTACTTACACTTTTGAAGTTCTTTCATATTCTTTATCATCAAATTGCTATTATAGTAATGCTAAAAAATTTAGGTTGACATTGTTAAACTAAATGTGTGGTTCTAATTGGGTGTGATTGTGTCCCATGAAGGTTGTTGATCACTGTCTGGAGCCAGCTTTGCCGGTCACACTGGCGAAGGGTGCATTGATAATAAAATTGTCTAAACACCCTACAATGCACAGGACACACACCAGGGCAGGCTGTGACCAGAATGTCATGGTGCAGAGATAAAGAAACCCTGAATTAAGGAATATTAGTATTTGGATCACAGTTGCCTTCAGGTTCTGCCTTCAAACTCATAACATTTACCTTTCTGCCAACAAATTCGTAGTAACCCCTTTACTACCAGTTTAAAGTTCCAATCAAAAACAATCTAATAGGAATGCCTGGGTGGCTCAGTTGGTTAAGCGACTGCCTTCGTCTCAGGTCATGATCCCAGCCTCCTGGGATCGAGTCACACATTGGGCTCCTTGCTCAGCAGGGAGCCTGCTTCTCCCTCTGCCTCTGCCTGCCATTCTGTCTGCCTGTGCTTGCTCTCTCTCCATCTCTTTCTCTGACAAATAAATAAAATCTTAAAAAAAAAATAAATCTAATAGCCCTGAAAGTTTGTTCCTCAGGCTGCTGGGTGAAAGAGCTGTTTCTTGTTAGTTTCCTCTTTTTTAAAATTTATTTTTTACTTATTTTCAGAGTAACAGTATTCATTATTTTTGCACCACACCCAGTGCTCCATGCAATCCGTGCCCTCTATAATACCCACCACCTGGTACCCCAACCTCCCATCCCCCTGCCCCTTAAAACCCCTCAGATTGTTTTTCAGAGTCCATAATCTCTCCTGGTTCACCTCCCCTTCCAATTTACCCCAACTCCCTTCTCCTCTCTAACACCCCATGTCCTCCATACTATTTGTTATGCTCCACAAATAAGTGAAACCATATGATAATTGACTCTCTCTGCTTGACTGATTTCACTCAGCATAATCTCTTCCAGTCCCATCCATGTTGCTAAAAAGTTGGGTATTCATCCTTTCTGATGGAGGCATCATACTCCATAGTGTATATGGACCACATCTTCCTTATCCATTTGTCTGTTGAAGGGCATCTTGGTTCTTTCCAC
>NC_081558.1:10956252-10958346 GCF_022355385.1 Mustela nigripes | reverse complement strand
TAATGAGTGTTCTGTAGTTCCTTGAGTACAGATCCTTTACCTCTTTGGTTAGGTTTATTCCCAGGTATCTTATTGTTCTTGGTGCTATAGTAAATGGAATCGATTCTCCAATTTCCCTTTCTGTATTTTCATTGTTAGTGTTTAAGAAAGCCACTGATTTCTGCACATTGACTTTGTATCCTGCCACGTTGCTGAATTGCTGTATGAGTTCTAGTAATTTGGGGGTGGAGTCTTTTGGGTTTTCCATGTAAAGAATCATGTCATCTGCAAAGAGAGAGAGTTTGACTTCTTCATTACCAATTTGGACACATTTTAGTTCCCTTTGTTGTCTGATTGCTGTTGCTAGGACTTCTAATACTATGTTGCACAAGAGTGGTGAGAGTGGGCATCCTTGTCATGTGCCTGATCTCAATGGGAAGGACTCAAGCTTTTTCCCATTGAGGATGATATTCGCTATGGGTCTTTCATAGATAGAGTTGATGAAGTTCAGGAATGTTCCCTCTAATCCTATACTTTGAAGCGTTTTAATTAGGAACAGATGCTGGATGTTGTCAAATGCTTTTTCTTCATCAATTGAGAGGACCATGTGGTTCTTCTCTCTTCTCTTATTAATTTGTTCTATCACATGGATTGATTTGCGAATTTTGAGCCATCCTTGTAGCACAGGGATGAATCCCACCTGGTCATGCTGGATAATCTTTTTAATGTGCTGTTGGATCCTGTTTGCTAGGATCTTTTGAGAATCTTAGCATCCATATTCATCAGTGATATTAATCTGAAATTCTCCTTTTTGGTAGGGTCTTTGCCTGGTTTGGGGAACAGGGTAATGCTGACTTCATAGAAAGAGTTAGGAAGTTTTCCTCCTGCTTCAATTTTTTGAAACAGCTTTAGGAGAATAGGTGTTGTTTCTTCTTTGAAGGTTTGGTAGAATTCCCTGGGGAATCCATCAGGTCCTGGGCTCTAGTTCTTTGGGAGGTTTTTGATCAGTGCTTCAATCTCGTTACTAGATATTGATCTGTTCAGGTTGTCAATTTCTTCCTGGTTGCATTTTGGGAGTTTATAGTTTTCCAGGAATGCATCCATTTCATCTAGGTTGCTTAGCTTATTGGCATATTACTGTTGATAATAACTTCTAATGATTGTTTCTACTTCCTTGGTGTTCATTGTGATCTCTCCCTTTTCATTCATAATTTTATGTATTTGAGCTTTCTTTCTTTTCCTTTGGATTAGTGTGGCCAATGGTTTATCGATCTTATTGATTCTTTCAAAAAAACAGCTTCTAGCTTCTCGTTTTTTTTTTTTAATTTTAGTTTAGTTTAGTTTATTCCTTTTTTAATTTTTATTTTCTAATATTCATATAGAGTTAATCTTCAAGGTAATCCCCTTTCCCCAATCAATGCCACCCATATAGGTAAACCAATTCCTAATACCCCCTTATCTTAGGAAAGTTGAGTCCTTTAACAAAGATATCAAGATACATCCAGGAAGAATCAAAACAACCTTCCTCACCCACACTGAGAATTTACAACCACTCTCCCATATTTTTCTTCCACCAGCGTTTCTGTGTTTTTGTGTTTGTCCTGATAGTATATAAATCTTACACTCAGGGTTCTTTTTGACGAGGTTCTTCCTTTATTTGCATATATATATATATGCAAATATATATATATTTTTTCTCTTGTCATATACTTTTATCAGTCTTTTTGTTTGTCTGTGTCTGTTTGTATACTTCATTATTCTTATTTTGGGGCCCATTTTGGCTAAACTTTCTCTTTTATCTCACCTTTCTTTCCTGTCTTTCTCCCTCTCTCTCTTTTTTTTTCCTTTTCTTTTTACTCTTATTTGGGTGGGGAACCCTGATTGCTCAGAAGCATTCCAGGGTGCACCTTGACTGCACCACAGTCGATCCACCCAGCTACACCCATTCAGCCATTTCTCACCAAAATGACTAGGAGGAGGAATGCCCAACAGAAGAAAAATACAGAGAATGGACCTTCTGCAACAGAGCTAATGTCTATCAACATAGACAATATGTCAGAAAGAGAATTCAGGCTAACAATTATCCAAGCAATAGCTAGGTTGGAGAAAGCCAGG
>NC_081558.1:10931422-10956152 GCF_022355385.1 Mustela nigripes | reverse complement strand
GAAAGAGAATTCAGGCTAACAATTATCCAAGCAATAGCTAGGTTGGAGAAAGCCATGGGTGACGAAACAGAATTGATTAGGGCCAAACTGAAAACAACCAGAGATCATGTTTTCAATATTAGGGAAGAGCTGAAAGCTACCAGGGATGAGCTTCACCTTGTTCTCAATGAGTTCCAATATAATCTAAATTCTCTCAACGCTAGAGCAACTGAGACAGAAGATAGAATTAGTGATCTGGAGGACAAACAGATAGAAAGGATCAGGAGGAAGCCTGGAACAAACAGCTTAGAAGCCACAAAAACAGAATCAGGGAAATAAATGATGCCATGAAACATTCCAACATCAGAATTATTGGAATCCCTGAAAAGGAGGAGAAAGAAAAAAGTCTAGAAGATATAGTGGAACAAGTTCTTCATGAAAATTTTCCAACGCTCGTGAATGGAACCAGCGTTTATGTACTAGAGGCTGAAAGGTTTCTCCCCAAGATTACGGATTGCATGGAGCACTGGGTGTGGTAAAAAAAATAATGATACTGTTATGCTGAAAAAAAAAAAAAAGATTGTTCCCACCATACATGGAATATCGTCAGCCCTGGGCAAGTATAAAGAATTTTCCACCCCTACATCTCACCTTTCAGTTGTTTCATTATGTTACTGTACAATCCTAGAAGTTTTCCTTAGCTCTGCTGCTTCCCAGAACTCCCACACAAGTGCATTCACCTCAGCGACATACATGGTGATCACACCCATGCTGAAGCCCTTCATCTACAGCCTGAGGAACAAAGACATGAAAAGGGCTCTGAATGCATTGTTGTGAAGGAGAAAATTGTCATAGGACTGAACATTTATCTACAATTGCTTAATCTCAGTTTCCTGATCAAAATTTTATTTGATAAATATTTTATTAATTTCCGACTACTCTGTAAAATGAACATGTTTTAACACACATTTGTGTTCTTAGCATTCAGGGGATCATAAGCCTGAAATGGCTTTGAGCTAAAATCATTTGCAAGAATTGGTTCATTCTGGAAGATATAGGGAAGAATCTATTTACTTTTCCAAGCTCATAAAATAGTGTAAAAAAACATAAGATATTTCTGATAATTAAGAATAACTTCACATTGAGGGACTCAATGACAACTCTTAACTTACAAGTATGATTCCTGTTGTTCAGCAAATATGTCCTGAAGCTATGGTATGTCTTCCTCAGGGTTTATATTAAAAAAAGAAAAAGAAAAAGAAACTTAGTTCTTTTGGAAAAGAAATGATGGCAGGACTGTGTGTCCACCATAAGTCAACATTTTGGAAATCCAAGATATCTAACCCAGAGATATTGCTCAGTCCTAGATTTGGGGGAAAAATTGAACTCAGGGTTGGGATAAGGTGCCAGGATGTCTGAACTCTGGAAGCAACAGAGTTCTCAGGAAGGAGTAATTAACTATGAATTCATTTGGTTATAGCCTGGTCTGTTGGGAACACACAGTCTCCAGTAAAAGTTTCCTTTGTGTCCACACCAGTGTCCCAGAGGGAAATCATGTGCTTAGAGGTTGGAGGACTGGAAGGAAATGTGCCTCATGAACAGACAGAGGAAGCTCTACATATTTTCTGTGTAGCAGTCCCTCTGCCTTGGGCTGGATGAGACCTGATTGTTGTTTCTGGAATCCTAAGTTTGGCTGGGAGACAACTCCAGCCTCTTTACTGTTGTCTTACATGAGGACAGTTTAGTCACCATCATCCCCACCTGGGAGGAATTCAGACTGCCACATAAACACCCATCCCTCAGAGTTGTCAGTCAGGTGAGTCCCAGAGCCTAGCAGCTTTGCAGGCAAGTGTTAGACACAATCCATGCCTGGTGTAGTGACCTGAGGTCACCTAACAGTCACCAACCTGGCAAAAAACCCTACCAATTTCTATGCTAATTTGCTCGCCTGATGAGCTGATTAATGGATTCAGTGATTATGTTAAAGAAAGAAGTGAACATGGAGTTCAGCAGCACAAGGGTGATTGTTGACAATGAAGTCAGGGGGCGGGAACATAAAGTACTCCTAGTAAAAATAGAACACAACCAGTGAGTTTTGCAATTAAAGGGAGTAGAATTATTAGAAATATTAGGGATGGAAGGATGTCCAGAGAAGTCAGGGCATTTCTTTTTTGCCTTTAAATGTGGCATATTGGACTCTGTTTCTGTACTGATGAGAAAGATCTAGACCAATATATTGCTTGCAGATGTGACCTCACAATGGTAATTCATGAGACATACATTTTTTCCACAGTGTTCTCTATCACTCTTGGTATTCATGTGAAAACAATGATATTACAGTGAAAACAATGTGGAAGAGCTTTGCTTTGCAATGAGTTCATTACTCAGGGAGCTGAACATATTTGTGGATTAGTTATTCATTGGTTTACTCTACTGTACATTGTCTCTGCCAGGCCTTTGCATTTGTACAGTGTGTCGAGGGTTTTTTTTTTTTTTTTACAATTTTTTTAATTGCATTATTTCAAACAAGGAATTGAGCAGGTTTTTGTTTTATTTTACCAACTTTGCGGTTTGCAATGAGTTCTATTGTGTATGTATATGTGGGGAATTAGTAGTGTGGGCTCAAATCCATCACTTGGTTTTATGGTGTTCTCTATATTGCTTTTTCGATTTATTATCCTTCCTGTAAAATTGAGCTGTCACTAATATTCTTCACTTGCCAATCCTTTTGATAAACAAAAACTAAAATAAATGATATTTTGTACACTGAATGTTAATAAATCACCTCTATACATATTTCTCATTTGTTTTTGCACAACTGTTATTCCCCATGGGTCCTTTTATCTCTTTGTGATGAGATCCATTTCTAAAAGCTGCATCATCTTTGTCTATTATTGCTTCTTTACATTTGACTGGAGATTGCCTTTAGCTTTATAACCATATCTTCATACATGTACCTTTATGTAAGAAAAAAATAATTATCACTTAGTGTTTCCTCCTCAGTTGTAAACATCATTCTCTCATATTATTTTATTCCAAGTATTTGGACATTAAATCTGGAATTAGTAACTCATCTTGATAACACACAATTATTCTTTTATGTCTTTATATACATTAGTTTTAGATTCTCATATAATTTTGTTTCACAAGTTGTTTTGAAACACTACACTTGACCTAATTTCATTCCTCCTGACAATATATATTCCTTAAGTGCTTAGTGTTTTTAAAACTTCTATCCCTAGATGATGCACACTTACACATTTCATACACAATACAAATGGATGAATAGTATCCTGTGCTTATCATAAATGCTCTTCAGTTTTAGCGCAGTCTTTTTTTTTTTTCCTTCCTGTTTCCATTATTTCTTCTTTCTCAGTAATACATCATGGACTTTCCTCCAGTCAACTAGGATAATGCTGATTCTTTATTTCAGAGTCTGCATAATATCTCATGATGTGACTGTGCTACTCACACTTTGAAAGTGTTTTCTCTCTCAATACATTGTTATTATAACAATTCTACAAAAATATTTAGAGGTTGTTATGTTAAAAATCTGTTTCTCCATTAGAGGAAATGTTATTCCCCAGGGGGTCACTGAGAAATTCAGAGTGAGACCAGGAAAACCCTAAATATCCTACAAAGACAAAGGCACAAGCCACCACACAGAACAGAGTGGACCAGGATGTCAAAAGTGTCAAGACTGAGAATTTCTGAGCTGAACGATATGTGTATTTTCAAATTTATAGCTGTCTTTAGGTTGTTTTCCCAACATTGTAACAGTTTAAATTTCTGCCAACAGAATTAGAGAAATATTTTTTGCTACTTGTTTAAAAATTGCAGCCGAATCAGTGCAAAAGATCTTCATATTGTCTCACAAGCTGATGAGTGTGCCAGAGATTTCTTGTTGTTTTCTAAACCATTACTAAATTGAGCAAATATTTGTGTACTTGAACACCATGTTCATTACTAGATTACTATGATTATTATATGTCTATAAACTCTATGTTTATTCTGCATTTAGAATAATTTCAAATGAAGTTGACAGACTATTTATTGATTTTGGTAGATATATTATCCATAAAAAGTTTAAATTTTATATAGGTAAATATGTCTGTCCATGGGAAGCTTGCTAATTGGAATGTCAGGTAGCATTTTACATTGTTTAAGGGAATGATCAGTGATCGGGACAGCCTGCGTTGCAGCCCGTCCGGATTCACCCTTGACCGGGGGTGGGGGGTCATTTTAAGAACACAGCCTAGAGAGCAATGAATTGGGGTGTGTGTAAGTGTGTGTGTGTGTGTGTCCTGTGGAGAGAGAAGAGTCCAAGGGCTTGGGCTCACAATCTAATATATTCCAAAGTGACTCTTATAATACAGAGGTCAGAATTCAGTCACCAGATGGTATTCAGAAGGAGCTCTATTTCAATTTACAGAACATCTTTGCATGTAGATTATAAATACAAGTATATACCACGGGTGAGTGACTCCTTTTTCTTGAAAGTTAACCAGTTGCAAAGTGACCTACATCTTTAAACTTCCTGACACCATCTCTCATCACTCTCCCGCTTATTCCCCTAACACACTCATTTCCTTTTTTGGACTTAGTAGCTCAAAGCTGTATAATCTCTAGGGCCTCTGCAGAGGCCATTCTGTCTGCCAGCACACACTTCCCCAGACAAGCCTGCAGCTCCATCCCTATCTTTCATGAGGCATCTGTTCAAATGTCACCTTGTTTACCGTTCTTGCATGAACACCAATTACAAAAATGGCCTTCCTTTCATCTCTCTCCTTGATACCTACTCTTGTTCTTGTAATAACAATGACACCCTCAGATAACTTTTTATTATTATTACTGTTATTATTATTATTTTATGTTACTCATCATACAGTATGCCATCTGTTGTTTTTTTTTATGTTAGTCACCATACAATATATCAGGATTAATTTCTTACAAGTAATACACAGTGCTCCATGCAATATGTGCCCTCCTTTACACCCATCACCAGGCTAACCCATCCTGCAACCTCCTCACCTCTGAAACTCTTTATTTGTTTCTTAGAGTACCCAGTCTCTCTCATGGTTTGTCTCCTCCTCCAATTACCCTCTTCATTTTTCCCTTCCTTCTCCTAATGTCCTCCATGTTATTACTTATGTTCCACAAGTAAGTGAAACCATATAATAATTGTCTTTCTCTGCTTGACTTATTTCGCTTAGCATAATCTCCTCTAGTCCCATTATGTTGATACAAATGCTAGGTATTCATCCTTTCTGATGGTTGCATAATATTTCATTGTGTATATGGACCACATCTTCTTTATCTTTTTGTCTTTTGAAAGGCATCTCAGCTCTTTCCACAGTTTGGCTATTGTGAACATTGCTGCTAAGAACATAGGGATGCATATGGACCTTATTTTCACTACATCTGTTTCTTGATGAAGCCCCAAAAGAAAAGACAAGACAAGAATCATATGATCCTCTGTGTATAGCTGTGTATATGCAGCTTTTGAGACTTCATTTTGTATAGCTTATGGGACTTTAATCTTCTGCACCACAAAGGAAACTGTCAACAAAACAAAGAGGCAACCCATGGAGTAAAAGGAGATATTTGCAAATGATGCTACAGGTAAAGGGCTGATATCCAATATCTATAAAGAACTTCTCAAACTCAACACCCAAAAACACAAATAATCAAGTAAAAAAAAATGGGCCACAGACATGAACAGACATTATCTAAAGAATACATACAAATGGCTAACAGACACATGAAAAAAAAGTTCAACATCATTAGCCATCAGGGAAATTCAAATCAAACGTACATTGAGTTGGTACAGCCTCTTTGGAGAACAGTGTGGAGATTCCTCAAGAAATTAAAAATAGAGCTTCCCTATGACCCTGCCATTGCACTACTGGGTATTTACCCCAAAGATACAGATGGAGTGAAAATAAGGGCCATCTCTACCCCAATGTTTATAGCAGCAATGGCCATGGTCGCCAAACTATGGAAAGAACCAAGATGCCCTTCAACGGACGGATGGATAAGGAAGATGTGGTCCATATACACTATGGAGTATTATGCCTCCATCAGAAAGGATGAACACCCAACTTTTGTAGCAACATGGACAGGACTCGAAGAGATTATGCTGAGTGAAATAAGTCAAGCAGAGAGAGTCAATTATCATATGGTTTCATTTACTTGTGGAGCATAACAAATAGCATGGAGGACATGGGGAGTTAGAGAGGAGAAGGGAGTTGGGGAAAATTGGAAGGGAAGGTGAACCATGAGAGACTATGGACTCTGAAAAACAATCTGTGGGGCTTTAAGTGGTGGGGGTGTTGGAGGTTGGGGGAACTAGGTGGTGGGTATTGGAGAGGGCACGGATTGCATGGAGCACTGGGTGTGGTGCAAAAATAATGAATACTGTTACGCTGAAATAAAATTTAAAAATTTTGATGCAACATGGAGGCTTAAGTGGGTAGAAGAATAAATGAAACAATATGGGATTGGGAGGGAGACAAACCATAAGTGACTCTTAATCTCACAAAACAAACTGAGGGTTGCTGGGGGGAGGGGGTTTGGGAGAAGGGGGTGGGATTATGGACATTGGGGAGGGTATGTGATTTGGTGAGTGCTGTGAAGTGTGTAAACCTGGTGATTCACAGACCTGTACCCCTGGGGATAAAATATATGTTTATAAAAAATAAAAAATTAAAAAAAAAAATTTTTCAAAAGTACATTGAGATATCACCTTTTACAATTTAGAATGGTCAAAATTAACAAGACAGTAAATGACAAGTGTTGGAGATGATATGGAGAAAGGTGAACTCTTCTGCTCTGTTGGTGGGTGCAATTTGGTACAGAATCTGATATATTATTAATATTTTTATTTGCCTCTGTTCTTTCTCTATCATTGAATTATAGTGGTTTTTTGTCTTCATAATCCTGTTCTCATGGTTTCCCATTGCCTGGACCATGTTTGACACTCAATACATATTCCTCAAATGTATGAAAGATGTTCTGAACAAAAACAGTATAATGTATGACTTCTGAGGATGAAGGTGAGAAATGAAACGTAATGCCTAATCAGAGATAAAATGGTAGGGAATCTCTTCAAACCAGGACAGTCTCTACAGAAGATACTGAAGTTAATTTCTTGATTCTAAAATATAAATTGTCACATTGCAACCATGTGAGGTATGCTAGTCATGAAAAAGTAATGATGCCTTTTTTCCTCTTTCCTGATGGTAGTACAACCACATGCAATCAGTCAATGATACGAGGATATCAGAATTCATTCTTCTGGGATTTTCAGAGGGACCAGAGCTGCAGCCCCTCATATTTGGGCTCTTTCTCTCCATGTACCTGATCACTGTGTGTGGAAATCTGATCATCATTCTGGTTGCTGTCTCTGACTCCCATCTCTATACCCCCATGTACTTCTTCCTCTCCAACTTGTCCTTTGCAGACATCTGTTTCACCTCCACCACCATCCCCAAGATGCTGTGGAACATCCAGGCTCAGACCCAAGTCATTACCTATGCAGACTGCATTACACAGATGTACTTTTTCATAATTTTTTCAGGGTTGGACATCTATCTTTTGGCTGTGATGGCCTATGACAGGTTCGTGGCCATTTGTCACCCTCTGCAGTACATGGTCATCATGAACCCCCGGCTCTGTGGATTGTTGGTTCTCATGTCCTGGATCACGAGTGTCTCACACTCCTTGTTACAGACCTCAATGGTGTTGCGGCTGTCCTTCTGTACAGAGGTGGAAATCCCCCACTTCTTCTGTGAACTCAATCAGATGATCCAACTTGCATGTTCTGACACATTTTATAATAATATGGTGATGTACTTTGCAGCTATGCTGCTGGCTGGTGGTCCCCTCTCTGGGATCATTTACTCTTATTCTAAGATAGTTTCCTCCATTTGTAGAATCTCCTCAGGTAAGAGAAAGTATAAAGCATTTTCCACCTGTGCATCTCACCTCTCTGTTGTATCATTATTTTTTTGTACCAGCCTAGGAGTGTACCTTAGCTCTGCAGTTACCCAGAACTCTCACACAAGTGCAGTAGCCTCAGTGATGTACACTGTGGTCACACCTATGCTGAACCCCTTCATCTACAGTCTGAGGAACAAAGACATAAATATGGCTCTGAAAAGAATCATTGGTGTTCCAGCTATGTAAGGGCCAATGGTCCTGAGACTGTAGAAGTGCTCATGATTGCAGGGCTTGCAGTCTAAGAGCCAAGAACTACTGTTTTTCAATCAGGCTGTGGAATTAGAATCTGGTCCTTCTATTTATTTTCTGAAATTTCGATTTGTTGGAACTCACCTTCTCCATATGTTTAAGTACTTCACTTTTTAAGTTTTTATGTATGTATTTATTTATTTATTATTTAGTTTTTAAAATTTCTTTTCTGTGTTCCAGAATTCATTGTTTATGCACCACTCCCAGTGCTCCACTTTATATGTGCCCTCAATGCCCACCACCTAGTGGTGGGTATTAAGTACCTCACTTTATTAAGCTTTTGCCCTGTCTGATAAACTTCAATAGTAGAGTAATCATGAATTCTTTCCCCAAATAGCAATACTAATGCCTAGAATAGTATTTTTATAATTTCCTTCTATTCTTCTTGCTTTTTTAATTGTGTCTTTTTGCTAAGACTGTATAGCGAGCCATTCTGAAAATGTATGTCTTCATATAGCACCTTCATTATTAGATTGTCTAGTGGGGAGTTGTTCTAACCTATTCTGCACTACTTATCACTCTCTACATTTTATTTCTGAAGGTCATCTATGATGTTATGTGGAGCTACATTTCACTTCTTCAACTAATATATAACATTTTTTAATTTATATATTTAGGTTAATCTTAGAGTTTATAGAAGAAGTAATATACCAAATTTAAATCTCCATAATTGAATTTTGCTATTTCTATATCCATATGTGACACTTTGCCTTCTTTCTGGTTATAAGACATTTCTCTCATCCCTGTCACATATGACTCAGCTATAATTGCTTTTGATCAAATATGACTCATATACCATTACAATTTTAAATTCTCATTAATGTATTGAAGTATAGTTATATACAGTAAGCTGCATGTATAGTAAATGTACATTTTGCTAAATTAAAGGTCTAATACTTGAATTAAGCATACATACTGTATGGGCCCATTTTTTTAAGAACTTGAGAAGAACAGGAAGTTTTATCTGGATTTTTATGTTTCTGTAAAAAATGTAAGTCACCTAGGGGCTTAGTGGGTTAAGCCTCTGCTTTTGGCTGAGGTCATGATCTCAGGGTTCTGGGATCAAGCCCCAAATAGGGCTCTCTGCTCAGTGGGGAGCATGCTCCCCCCACCTGCCTATTTGTGATCTCTCTCTGTGTCAAATAAATAAATAAATACAATCTGAAACAAGATGGGATTGGGAGGGAGACAAACCATAAGTGACTCTTAATCTCACAAAACAAACTGAGGGTTGCTGGGGAGAGGGGGTTTGGGAGAAGGGGGTGGGATTATGGACATTGGGGAGGGTATGTGCTTTGGTGAGTGCTGTGAAGTGTGTAAACCTGGTGATTCACAGACCTGTACCCCTGGGGATAAAAATATATGTTTATAAAAAATAAAAAATTATATTAAAAAAATGTGTAATTCACCTGGACGTCCATTTCCTTATTTCTGAAGGTAATGTGAAACTTGAAATGAAAGCTGTGAGGAATAAGTAAAATACTGTTGTTGAGTCTAAAGAAAAGATGTGAGAATGAAGAGTGTGTGTATATACATGAGTGTGTGCACTCATGCACCTCTTTCTTTCAAATAAACATTTTTACTCACCTGTGTGCACACATTCACACACTGATTTATAATACCAACTACTAGGTTGAAAGAAAACATTAATGAAATTTGCAGAATATTGAAATGAAAAGGTATGTTTGCATGAACATGAAATAGAAAGATTGCAGAAATTTTGGCAAACATATTTAAAGTGGAATGAATGATTAATGTAAAAACAAAACAATAACAAAAACTTTAGGATGGGACATCTAGCTGGCCAGTCATTGGGCATCTGACTCTAGGTTTTGCCTCAGGTATTGATCTCTTGGTTGTAAGATCAAATCCTACATCAGTCTCCATGCTCAGTTTGGAGTCTGCTTAAATTTCTCTGTCCCTCTCTCTGCCACTCCCCTTCCCACTCTCTCTCTCTGAAATAAATAAATAAATCTTAAAATAATTAGGGTGACTTAATGTTAATAATGAATTACTTTTCTTATCTTAAAAATGCCTGAAAGAACCATATTTATATTTCTGCAGTGGGAAATTCTCTGTACCATCTGATGGGGCCAAATATCTCCAAATTAACTCTAATTTATCTGTTTAATGTGGGATTTCAATGCAAAATTCCCAAGGGAAGCTAACTTAATGATTTGAGAGGCTCAAACTCAGTTCCTGAAAACTAGATTACTGGATAAATATCTATATTAGATTCTTGTCACTGCTGTCACAAATTATCTCACTAGTGTCTAAAAACAAATAATTCTTTGAAGATTTTAGAGATCAGAAGCATGAAAGGGGTGCAATTGGGCTAAAATAAAGATGTCTGTGGGCCAAAATCCTTCTGGAAGCTCTGGAGGAAAACACCCTCCTTTCCTGCTTAGTGGCTCCCACATTCTTTAGCTCATGACCTTTCCTCCATCTGCAAAGCCAGCACCTCAGTAGCTTCAAGCGTATGTCTGACTCCATTCTTCTTTCTTGCTCATCCACATTTAAAGGACCATTGTGACTGTGCTAGACCAATGTGGATAATCTGGGCTTATCTTTGCAGGATAATGACCAGTAGATTTATTCCATTTGCTATCCTGATTACCCTGCTAAGTAAGCTAACAACTTCAAAATTTCTTCAGGATGACATCTTTTGGAAGCCCTTCTTCTGCCTACTATAAATTTTTTTCATATACATTAATTGATACTCCTCAAGAATGAATCTTCCTTTATTTTTCCTTCCTTCCTTCCTTTTCTCTTTTTCTTTCTTTCTCTCTGAATTAATATAATTCTTTACCACTCTCTCTATGTAAATTTTTGTTTTAATTTTTTATTATGTTCAGTTAGCCAGCATATAGTACATCATAAGCTTTGATGTAGTGTTCAACAATTTATTAGTTGCATATAATACCCTGTGTTCATCGCAACATGTACCCTCTTTAATACCCATCAAGAGCCCTTCCATTTAAATAGTAGAGCATAGAATTTTACACCATATATAGATAGATAGATAGATAGATAGATAGATAGAAAGATAGATAGATAGTTTATACATTAGAGCATAGATAGAGCGTGGAGCCTGGAATATATATATATATATATATTTCTATCTATATAGATATTCCTATCTATATAGATATATTTTTATTAGAATTATGTCAGATAGATATTTCTATCTATATAGATAGAAATATATATATTATATATAATATATAAATATATAAAATATATATTTGGCTCCACACTCTATCTATGAAAAAAATATATATATATATAATTCATAGTGTCTGGGCCTTTTGGAGACCTGGTGAGTTAGAATCTGCATTTTAACTACAAACTATAGTGATTTGTATGCACAAGGAAAGTACAGAAGTCTGGTCTAGAATCTTATTTCTCACCTTCTAACTGCTGACACTGGGGCTGGATAATTACCTTTGTTGGGTGCTATCCTGTGGGTTACAGGTGTTTGGAAGCAACCCTTCAGACATGGCCAAATATCTAGAGTTGAGAACTACCATGCCATAATTTCAGAACTAAAGCATCCTGACATAATTCTAATTAAAAAATCTAATCATACCACCTCACACCAGTCAGAATGGCTAACATCAACAACACAGGAAACAACAGATTTGGGTAAGGATGTGGAGAGAGGGGAACTCTCTTGCTACTCTTGGTGGGAATGAAAACTAGTGCAGCCACTGTGGAAAACAGTATGGAGGTCTATAACCCATCAATTGCACCAGTAGGTATTTAACAAAAGAATACAAAAATAACTAATTTAAAGGGATACATACATCCCTGTATTTATAGCAGCATTATCTACAACAGTCAAATTATGGAAATAGCCCAAATGTCCATCAACAGATGAATGGATAAAGATAATGTGGCATAGATGTACAGTGGAATCGTACTCAGTGATTAAAAGAAAAAGGAATAAAATCTTGCCCTTTTGCAATGACATGGATAGAGCTAGAGAGTATAATGATAAGGGAAATAAGTCAGTCAGAAAAAGACAAATACCATATTATTTCACTCATATGTGGTATTTAAGAAACAAAACAAACCAGCTAGTGAGAAAAAAAGAGAAAAGGGGTAAGCCAATAGACAGATTCTTTTTTTAATTAATTAATTTATCTGAGAGTAGGGGAGAGCAGAGGGAGAGGCAGACTCCCCACTGAGCAGGGAGCCCAATGTGGGGCTCAGTCCCAGGACCCTGAGATCATGATGAAGCCAAAGGCAGACGCTTGACTGACTGAGCAACCCAGCGCCCCCCTCCCACACTTTTTAAAAAGATTTATTTATTTATTTATTTATTTATTTGAGGGAGAGAGAGTTGAAAGGGGAAAAACAGACTCATAACTCTAGAAAGCAAGCTGATGGTTACCAGAGAGGTGGGGAGTTGGGGATGGGTGAAATAGGTGATGGGAATTGAGGAGGGCATTTGTTGTGATAAGCACAGGATGTGGTATATAGATATTGCATCATTATATTATACACTTGAAACTAATATTTCACTGTAAGTTAACTAACTGGAATTCAAATACAAACTTAAAAAAAGAGAATAGTTGGGGTGCGCAGGTAGCTCAGTCATTAAGTGTCTGCCTTGGGTCAGAGCATGATCCCGGGGATTGAGCCCCACATGGGGCCCCCTGCTCTGTGGGAAGCCTGCTTCTCCCTCTCTCATTCCCCCTGCTTGTGTTCCCTCTCTTGCTGTGTCTCTGTCAAATAAATAAATAAAATCTTTTAAAAAGAAAAAAAAAATCTAATCCATCCCTTACTTGGTTTATACATTAGAGCAGAACATAAATCCCTCTGTGCCCCATTTCTACAATAAATAATAGAGTTTGTAAAATTACTACTTCACAGAATGAACTTTTGTCTAAAATAAATTTGATATGCCCTATAATGGGGTAAGCTAGGTTGTGGTGCATGAAATATAAATGTATCTCTTTCAATTAATAAATGGTTTCTTATTATGAAGTGTTTATTAATTGAAAGAGATAATAATCCTCATAATATGGAAGCAAATGCCAGTTCTTAACTTGTCATCTAACTGTGATATTCTTCATTGTTCTGACTAAACTATCATGAAACCAAGGAGTGCACTAGCCAAGATTTTAGAGTAAAGGAACAAATGTCTCCCCTTTCTTGAAGAAGGAAATATTAATTTTCTAGAGATATGAGGGGTTATGTCTCCCCCATAAGCCAATGCTTTGAAGACCCAAGGGAAAGAGTCAAATGAGTTCCTGAATATTAGACTTTTGAGAAAACTTTAAGTCAGGGTTGTGATCATGTGCTGGCAAGTTTAGACCTCTGGAAATAGGAAAAATTATTGGAGAAAAGTTAATAAAAACTGAATTCACCTGACATTCAATATGGTCTCCTAGGAACAGAGAATCATCCAGAAATATCTCCATTCTGTCCAGACCAGTGCCCCCAGGAGAAATCATTCATTTAAAGGTAGGAGCACCAAGAGAGATGTGTGCCTAATGAGCATATGTAGGGAGCTGTAAATCCCTCTTCTGCTACAGAATCTCAGCGTGGGCATTTTGGTTGGATAGAACATTGTTGTTGTTTTTGGAGTCCTAAGTCTGGCTGGGAGACCAATGCTTGATGCACTCCTGCATCTTGTCTGCAGACAGAGTTTGATGTCCATCATCAACTATCCAGGGAAGAATTGTAACTTGCAAAGGGAAACTTGCTGTCTGAGTTCTCATGCAGGTGAGTTCAAGATACCAGCAGTCACTGCAGGAGGGGATCAAAGGAAACAGAAACCAAGATTTCTACCTAAAGTCACTGAGAATTCATACAGCATAGCCAGGATGCCAGAGATCCCAGTAGTTGTTTGCTGGCTTTACCAATAAATTAATGTATTTATGTAGGACGCTAGAAGTGAGGTCATGTCCTTTTATGTTAAGATGGGGCATCTTAGACTATGCTTTCACAGGAATGAGAAAGATGCTGGCCGAGGGATGATTTCAAATACATCCTTATAATAGTAATGCATGAAACATACACACATTTCCTTCTCTCATTCTGGGAATTCACATTGGAAAAAGAAATAGGATGTAGTAGATGAGAATGGGTATGCTAATGAGCTTTACTTTGCATTATTTTAGAACCTGTTAAGGTTGACTGTATTTGTGAGTTTGTTGGCCATTTGGTAAATTTCTATTAAAAATTGCCTATGTGAGTCTTTTGCTTTGGATAATGTTATAAGTGTTTTTATTCCTTTTTAAAAATTTGATCTTTGGAGTGCCTGGTTGGATCAGTGGGTTAAAGCCTCTGCCTTTGACTCAGGTCATGATGCCAGGGTACTGGGATCAAGACCCGCATCAGGCTCTCTGCTCGGCGGGGAGCCTGCTTCCCCTTCTTTCTCTGCCTACTTATGATTTCTGTCTGTCAAATAAAAAAAATAATTAAGGTGATATCTCATTGTGGTGAGTGCTGTGAAGTGTGTAAACCTGGTGAGTCACAGACCTGTACCCCTGGGGATAAAAATATATGTTTATAAAAAATAAAAAATTAAAAAAAAAAAGCACACATAAAAAAAATAATTAAGTAAAAATTTGATCTTTGGAGTGTCTAGCTGGCTCAATTGGTGGAGCATGGGACTCTATTTTGGGATTGTTAGTTCAAACCCCACACGGGGTGTAGAGACTTTGTGAAAGTATTTAAAAAATAAAATAAAACAAAAGAATGTAAAATAAAATGTGGCCCTTTCTATCAAAGAAGGGAAGTTTTTACAGAAACTGACTGTTGGCCATTTAATATGTATAAATGTATTTCTGGGCAATGCAGAAAACTTTAAGAATTTTGTGTGGTCAAATCTATCAGTCATATTGGACTCTGTCAATTGCTTAATTATTTTGATTGATTTATAATTAGCACATAACATCCTATTAGTTTTGGGTGTACAACAAAACAATTCTATATTTGTATATCTTCAGAAATTACAACACATTTGTCACCATGCATCATCACAAACTTTTCTTGTGATGAGGGTTTTTAAGGTCTATCTTCCTGGTGGCTTTCTGATCTCTGACTCAGTTTCCTGATCTGTGACTCCATGTAATCACCTCTCTGTACATTCTATCTCATGAATTCCCTTTTCCTTTTTTGTTTTTCTTACTGAGAAATTCAAGCAGGCACTTCAATATTATTCATGTGTTGGTTCTTGCTATACATAAAAAAGAAACCTCTTCATCCTTAGCAGTGATAAATTACTTTCTACACATAGTTCTGACTTGTTTTCACATTTCTATTATTCCTTAGTACCCTTTTTGGCCTTTAGTAATTAGGTCTGTTTCTGAAGGTTGCATCCTTTGGCCATCATTTGGAAGAAGTTTTTCTTTACCATTTAGCTAAAAATCACCTTTCCATTCTATAAGCCTATGTGAATCCCTAGGTCTTTATGTAACATGAAATTACAACTTAGTTTCACTGCTTTCTCCACATATTGTAAATGCTTTTCTGTTATATTCCTTTATTTATGAGCCTTTGGCAATTTAATATTGAATCAGAATTAGCAACCGATTTGGTGTCTTTAAGTTATTGTTCTTCTAAGTCTTTATATAAGTCAGGTTTTTATTCCATTTTGTTGTTTACTCGCACAGTTGTTTATAAACAATAGACTTAACCTAATGACATTCTTACTGACATTCTTTGTTCCATGAGTTTCTAGTTTCTTTTACAACTTATCTTCCATTTTATGCATGTATACATTCATGCACTTTCATATAAATGATTCACTAGGACACTATGCAAAACATAAATGCTCTTGATGTCTTAGTGCAGTATTTTTTTCCCAAACTTGTATCCACTTTTCCTTCCCTCTCAACAATTTCTCATAGAGTTGCCTACAATCAACTTATATTATCCTAGATCCTTATTTCAATGTCTTTAACATTTCATGGTGTGGCTGTGATATTGAGCCAATCAGCAGTTTTTCATATTTTTTTTCTGAAATACTATTGTGTCACTATTACAGAAATAGTTGGGGATTGTTAAGTTAAAACAGGTCTTCTCAACCAAGAGCTATCTTGTCACCGAGGGAACACTGAAGCAATATCCAGATTGCTCTCACCGTTGCACTGGGGAGAGCCACGTGGTGGTCAAGAGTGCTGCTAAACATGTTACAGTGCACAGGAAGTCCCACAGTGGAGAGGGATCTGACCCAGAATATCAGTCAGTGCAGAGACTGAGAAACTCTAAGTTAAAGAATATATGTGTTTTTTTAATATTTATATTTGCCTTCAGGTTGTTTCCCCATCATTCCATGCTTCTCACTTCTGACCCCCAAATTAGAAAGTGTCTCTTTCACTGTCAGTTAAGAAGTTCCAGCCTCAGTCAGCCAGGTAGCTCTTCAGGGGCTTTCCCAACTGATGGGCGTGAGAGAGAAACCAAACCTTTCTTGTTTTCTCAAACTGTCACTCACCTTGAGAAAGGATTCATATATTGGACTCATCATTATAATTTGTCCATACATTTCCCACAGTTAGCTGCATTTAAAATGATTTTTAAAAGTTGTTTTTCAACTAATTATGGGTTGGTAATCTTTGACCTTAAAAAATATTAATTGATAGAGTTAAATATGTTTTCCTTTTTGCTTCTGATTTTCTCACTTAAATTATAATGGTTTTGTCTGGCTATAAATTTTATCTGCACTTTTTTTATATAGTCATGTGGAAAGCATTATTTACATTTACACTGGTTTTCTTAAAGGTACATAATAAGATCAGGAATCACTTCATTTCCTTCTAGACAGATAGCCATTTGTGTCAGCTTTTATTCAACAATCAAGATGGTTCCAATTGAAATGCAAACTTCCCATATGTTAAATGTCCATGTCTACTGTAACCTAATTCCTGACTCTATCAGCAAATAATTACAGAACACTC
The DNA here is from genome assembly GCF_022355385.1 of Mustela nigripes. Classification (NCBI taxonomy): domain Eukaryota; kingdom Metazoa; phylum Chordata; class Mammalia; order Carnivora; family Mustelidae; genus Mustela; species Mustela nigripes. The sequence continues at coordinate 10,939,011 of NC_081558.1, read as the reverse complement.
ACTGTGTGTCAGAGTTCTAGATGCATTTTATTATATGTTCTCTTATGTCAAGGACTTTACTAAAGTAACTATTAATTGATGTTGATATTATCCAGAGTGTGTGGTATATCATGTTTTGTTCAGTTTTTTTTAAGATTTTTTATTTATTTATTTGACAGACAGAGATCACAAGTAGGCAGAGAGGTAGGCAGAGAGAGAGAGAGGAGGAAGCAGGCTCCCCGCCGAGCAGAGAGCCCGACACGGGACTCGATCCCAGGACTCCGAGACCATGACCCGAGCCAAAGGCAGAGGATCAACCCACTGAGCCACCCAGGCGCCCCTGTTTTGTTCAGTTTTAAAAATTTCTTTTTATCATCTTCAGTTAACCAACATATAGTGCCTCATTAGTTTATTTTTTATTTTTTTAATTTATTTTCAGCATAACAGTATCCATTGTTTTTGCACCACACCCAGTGCTCCATGCAATCCGTGCCCTCTCCAATACCCACCACCTGGTTCCCCCAACCTCCCACCCCATGACCCTTCAAAACCCTCAGATTGTTTTTCAGAGTCCTCATTAGTTTTTGATGTAGTGTTCAAAAATTTATTATTTGCTTATAACATCCAGTTTTCATCACATGTTTTTGATGTTCCTTTTAGTTTTGTTTAATACAGTTGGGTAAAATCACTCAAGTTAACAGGTTTAATCTCCTCTGCTATTCTTTTCTATAGGTCTTTGTTTCCTTCAATGTGTGTTCACATAAAGACACATATACTCCCGTTGCTTGGGAAAAACTAAGGGAACGATGCACATGAAGTGTCTGCTCACTTGGTAATGCACACACTGACAAAGGCAGAGGAGAATAAAATAAAATTGTGTATGACATAATAACCTCACGGAAAAATCACATGGAGAAGTTATCTTGAGTAAGGATGGATTATTATGGTTGGTGCAGGTCAGATAGAGCAGGATCTGGGGTGAAGACTGGAACCAGGACTAAAGAATGTCCATTGGTTTTGTCAAAAACATCAAAACCTAAAGAACAAGAATAACAAAGAAAAGATGTATCACAAGACAAATGAGGAAGGGACTCATTTCTCCCCCTACCAGGCCAAATAAACAACAATTTGTCAAATAAATATGGACTGGCCACCAGAAAAGCAAACCTTCTGATCCTTGATATTAAAACAGCCCAACTGCTGTTTTACTTTGTATATTTCCTTCTGTGAAGTGTTGGTTTATACCTTTTCCTCATTATACTCTTGGAACATTCCATCTATAACATGTTTCACATGAAAATATCACTACTTTTGTCTTGTTGCTCCTGTATTATTTTTTTCTGGACATCAGGGAGATCTAAGGAGATCAGGAATGTCATCAGAACCAAAGACACTATTTTCTTCTTCCTGGTTGGTCTCTCAAGGGCTCCCTGACCTGCTAGAGCTGTTTTTTCTCTCATGTCCATGTCATTCTTCTCTTTTCTCTATGTCTTTACTGAAGAGATTGCCTATGTTTATTTATTTTTTAAAAGGTTTTATTTATTCATTTGACAGAGAGAGAGAGAGATCACAAGTAGGCAGAGAGGCAGGCAGAGAGGAAGGAAGGGAAGGAGGCTCCCTGCTGAGCAGAGAGCCCGATGTGGGCTCAATCCCAGGACCCTGGGATCATGACCTGAGCTGAAGGCAGAGGCTTTAACACACTGAACCACCCAGGCACCCCTGAGATTGGCTAAGTTTCTTTAAATTGATATCAGAAAATGAGCACACCAATAGGCATCCTCAAGTTTATTGTCCCTAGGAATTTCTTGGTACCACTTCTGCATTATTTATGGGAAAGATAATGAGATCTGGTGAGCTTGATGTGTATCTGCTGTTGGCCTAACTAGTGTGGCTGGGGGTGAAAAAGACATGGCAGTCAGTATCCCAGGAGGCTATAGAGGGTCATGGTGTGTGTGTGTGTGTGTGTGTGTATGTGTGTGTGTGTGTGTGTGTGTTGTGAACAGAGGGCAGTCCTCAGAGCAGGGGTATAAGAGCTCACGTATTCCAAGGTGACTCTTATTGACTGAGGCCAGAATTCAATGAACAGAAGTTACTAATGTGAGTGTGCATTTTGACTCATTGGGCATCTTTATAACAAAATTAAGAAAGTCTTGAAAAATTAATAAAATGAGTGATTCTCGTGTCTTGAAGTCTCAGTCACAGCCTGGAGACTGCTTCATTCCTCATCACACACTGCTACTACCTCTCATCTCTCCCCTTCTTCTTCCTCTTGACACCCTAGTTTTCTTTTGAGCCTTGATTTTCTGAATCGAACAGCTTCCTTAGGGCCTTGACATGGCTGTTGATCCTGCTGGGTACACACTTCCTGAGACAACCTCAGTCTCCCTAACTATCTCCCTTGAGGTCCTGTTCACATGTTACCTTCTTTGCAGGTTTTGTGAACATGTAAAAAAAATAATAATAACAACACCCCATCAACTCTCTCCTTTATATCCTCTTTCCTTGTCTTCATAACTTCTGTTACCATTTGATATATTATTTGATTATTAGTATTTGCTTATATTCTTTCTTCATCATATGATTATTAGGACATTGCTTATAAGCACCTTATGTCTATTGCCAAACAGTGCCTGGAACATGTTCAACATTCAGTATACATCCCTTAAAAGAATGAAACATATTCTCAATAGATCAAGAGTCTACATTATGTGTGAGGAACAGACTGAGGTGATTACAGTATTCCTGATGTGAATTAGTGCTAGGGATGCCCTAATGGGGATGAGACCCCACACACATATTGAAATTAATTTCTTGACTCTAAGATATAAGTAGTAAGACTTGTGCTAGATTATAAAAACACATGTTTATGTGAAAGTAGTCATTTATTTTTCTATACCCTGATAGATACCTCCAACCCATGGAGCCAGGGAACCTTACAAGAGTTTCAGGATTTCTTCTTCTGGGATTTTCAGAGGGACCAGAACTACAGCCCCTTATATTTGGGCTTTTCCTCTCCATGTACATGATCACTGTGTTTGGAAACATGCTCATCATCCTGGCTGTCAGCTCTGACTCCCATCTCCACACTCCCATGTACTTCTTCCTCGCCAACCTGTCCTTTGTAGACATCTGTTTCACCTCCACCACCATCCCAAAGATGCTGATGAATATACAGAGAGAGAGAAAAGTCATTACCTATGCAGACTGCATCACCCAGATGTATTTTTTCCTACTCTTTGCAGGATTGGACAACTACATCCTGACTGTGATGGCCTATGACCGATTTTTGGCCATCTGTCACCCCCTGCACTACATGATCATCATGAACCCCCGGCTCTGTGGACTGCTGGTCCTCATGTCCTGGATCATGAGCATCTTGCATTCCTTGTTACAGTGCTTAATGGTGTTGCGTCTGTCCTTCTGCACCATCTTGGAAATACCCCACTTTTTCTGTGAAATTAAACAAGTGGTCCAGCTTGCCTGTTCTGATACCTTTCTTAATCATATGGTGATGTATTTTGGAGCTGGGCTTCTGGGTGGTGGACCCCTTGCTGGAATCCTTTACTCTTATTCTAAGATAGTTTTCTCCATACTCAGGATCTCATCATCCCAGGGCAAGTATAAAGCATTTTCCACCTGTGCATCTCACCTCTCAGTTGTTTCCTTATTTTACTGTACGAGCCTAGGAGTGTACCTTAGCTCTGCTACTCCCCAGAGCTCACACTCAGGTGCAACAGCTTCAGTGATGTACACGGTGGCCACACCCATGCTGAACCCCTTTATCTATAGCCTGAGAAATAAAGATATAAAGAGGGCTCTGAAAAGATTCTTTGGAAAGGAAACTATAAAAGGGCCCATTGTCCTGGGGCTGAAAAAAATGCACATGATAGCAGGACTCAAAGCCTGAGAGCCAGCAGTGGTAGTTCATTGATCAGATTGTGGAGTTACAATTTATTCTTTCTCTTGATTTCCTGGCATATCCCTTTCTGTGACATCATCTTCTCTGTACAACTTGAGTAACCATCTGTATTAAATTTTCTGCTCTCTGGTATCTCACAATGTGGTCCTTAGTTGCTCTCCTGCTTTCCTAAGTTGATTCCCAATTTTGGACAAAATATTAGAAATTCCCTTGGGGTGCTTATGTGGCTCAGTAGGTTAAGCATCTGCCTTCCTCTCAGGTCATGATTCCAGGGACCTGAGCTTAAGACCCACATCAGGATCCTTGCTCAGCAGAAAGCCTGCTTCTCCCTTTCCCTCTATGTGCTGCTCCCCTGCTTGTGCTCTCTCTCTCTGTGTGTAAAATAAATAAATAAATAAATAAAATCTTTTATTAAAACCACAAAATATAGGAAATTCCCATTAATCTCATGAGATTCTATAGATTTGTTAAGAATAATCTATTCTGAAAAAAAATTTATCATATTGAGGAGGTTTTATTTTTTTCCCACAAAATAATCATAAGTTGCACTACTCTTTATGAAAAAGAAAACAGTTGGAAGAAAAGCAATTTATAATTTCATAAGAGTGGAAAGTCTGAGACTAAAGGTCACCACTTTTGTGTCCATAATTCCTTTAAGTATCTGTTCCTTCTGAAAATGTAGCTTTTAACATATACAGTGTTTTGGGGCCCCTGGGTGGCTCAGTGGGTTAAAGCCTCTGCTTTCAGCTCAGATCATGGTCCCAGGGTCCTGGGATTGAGCCCTGCATTGGGCTCTCTGCTCAGCAAGGAGCCTGCTTTCCACTCTCTCTGCCTGCCTTTCTGCCTCCTTGTGATCTCTGTCAAATAAATAAATAAAATCTTTTAAAAAACACACATATACAGGTTTTATTGTGAAAACACATATTGGGTTTTATTTTTCTCATTAGGATCCTGTTCTCTTATTCATCTCAGTGTCCACATTGCCTAGTCCTGGCAAACCAATAATCAAACACATATCTCCAGTTGTAGTCTACACAGAAACACAAATTTCAATGACTAGTTTGACATAATATGGCCCTAGAGTCAGAGATGAATCAAAATTTAAGTGAGACATTTACTAATTTTCAAACCAATGTTTTCATTCTGCCCACCTGCTTATTGATGATGTGAGGCTGAAATCCATGGGTAAGGATGTCTATCATTGGGGTGAAGAAGAGTTTACATAATTATGTTTTCTGTCTTGTCTTCCTACTGCCTGGAAACTTCCATGTCTCCCTACAAATGTGATTCACTGGAGTATAATTGCATAGAATAAGCTGCACACATTTAAAGTATACAATGTGATAGGGCACCTAGCTCAGTTAGTTGAGCATTTGCCTCTTGATTTTGGCTCTGGTTGTGATCTCAGGGTTCTGGAAGAGAGCTCCTAGTCAGCTTGGGGATTTCTCTCTTTCCCTCTTCCTGTGCTTCTCCCACTACTTACACTTTCTATCTTAAAAAAATATATAAATATATATTTCATGTATATATAATATATTCAGCAAATTGTAATATATATTATTATATATTATATTTTATATTATATATAACAATTTATTACTATATTATATATAACAATTTATTTATTATAGAGGGACACATGGAATTCTTGTCTCCAGTATGAGGGACACACTTTCTACAGCAAAGGACACAGAAGAAGGATTTCCTGGCCTCCAGGCCACTGCCCTCCCTTTGTCCTTATTGCAGATGCCCTCCTGAGAGGTGTCCCATGACCCACTTGCTGAGTGCCAATGAGGTCCAGGAAATGGAACTGGAAACATGACCTGCTGTTGATGCAGTAGAATAATGATTCTGAGAATTAATCCCAGTTTACTTTCATTATAGGAGAGGCAAAAGTGGTGATCCTAGAGCCTTCTTTATAGATATTTCTTGGACAGAAACATACCCTTGAACACTTCCAATCTTATCTGTGAATTTTTTTTAAGATTTATTTACTTATTTATTTGACAGACAGAGATAACAGGTAGGCAGAAGGCAGGCAGAAAGAGAGGAGGAAGCAGGCTCCCCGCTGGGCAGAGAGCCTGATGTGGGGCTCGATCCCAGGATCCTGGGATCATGATCCAAGCAGAAAGCAGAGGCTTTAACCCACTGAGCCACACAGGCACCCTGATTTTTTTTAACAACACTCACAGCATCAATTGTAAAGCAGAGCATATTAGCTAAGATATAAGAGACAGTGGCAGTTAATCTCATGATGCTAGGACCTACACATCATTTGAATATACAAATGACACTAAAGAGCTGTTAATGGAGTATCACCATCCAAGGAATGCTACCACACCCATAAGCAATATCATCTCCATTAAAACTCCTAATATAGCCCCATCAAGTAAAGAAAAAGACAAAAAAGAACAGCTTAAAAAAAAAAAAAAAAAACAGAAATGCAATCTGGCAGAGAAAACAGATCACAAAGGAGAACCTCCCCAAGAATGGAACTGAGTTGATGTGGTGAAGCATTTAAGCAAAACTGAAGGGAATGAATAGTGCTTACAACAGAACACAAAGGAAGAGCATCCTTTAAACAGTAAACTGGGTTCAAAATCTTTCAAGACTCTTTTCTGGGATTAAGGTGGCTTTTTATAAAACATTATCTTCTGTATGTTTCTAATGTAAGAATGCAGGTTGAAAGTTTATGAATAAATCTGGTTGTATTAAATTATTTTCACAAACGTGCTTTAAAAGATGAAATGTCTATATATATATATACACATATACATATATATATACACATATACACATATACATATATATATATTACATGACTCCATTCATGTAGAATTTTAAAAAGTGTGTACAATAAGTTTTAACTCCTTTGTTATGTTATTGATAAAATGTGATGAATGGGACTATGACCTCTGAAAAACAATCTGAGAGTTTTGAAAGGGTGGGGGGTGGGAGGTTGGGGGAACCAGGTGGTGGGTATTGGAGAGAACACAGATTGCATGGAGCACTGGGTGTGGTGCAAAAATAATGAATACTGTTATGCTGAAAATAAATAAAAAATAAATTAAAATAAATAAATGAATAAAAAAATAAATTACAAATAAAAAAAATAGAGAGGGCACGGATTGCATGGAGCACTGGGTGTGGTGCAAAAACAATGAATACTGTTACACTGAAAATAAATAAATATATTTTTTTAAATGTGATGAATGTGAGCCTCAATTTCCTTATTTCTAAAAATAATGTTAGGGAATGAACCCTAAATTCTGACAGAAGTTGTGAGGAATAAATTAAATATGTGCAAACACTTTGTTGAGTACAAAGAAAACATTCAAGGCTAGTAATGTGAGTATGTATATGTCTGTGTACATTTTTGTACATCTTTCCTCAAATAAACATATTCACACACATTTAAATAAACACACAGAGAGGAGTCAAGATGGCGGAGAAGTAGCAAGCTGAGACTGCTTCAGCTAGCCGGAGATCAGCTAGATACCTTATCTAAAGATTGCAAACACCTGAAAATCCATCGGCAGATCAAAGAGAAGAAGAACAGCAACTCTGGAAACAGAAAAACAACCACTTTCTGAAAGGTAGGAACGGCGGAGAAGTGAATCCAAAGCGACGGGAAGATAGACCCCGGGGGGAGGGGCCGGCTCCCGGCAAGCGGTGGAGCAACCGCGCACAA
>NC_081558.1:10899982-10921422 GCF_022355385.1 Mustela nigripes | reverse complement strand
AAAACCCTCAGATTGTTTTTCAGAGTCCATAGTCTTTCATGGTTCACCTCCCCGTCCAATTTCCTTCAACTCCCTTCTCCTCTCCATCTCCCCTTGTCCTCCATGCTATTTGTTATGCTCCACAAATAAGTTAAACCATATGGTAATTGATTCTCCCTGCTTGACTGATTTCACTCAGCATAATCTCTTCCAGTCCTGTCAAAGTTGCTAAAAATGTTGGGTGTTCATCCTTTCTGATGGAGGCATAATACTCCATAGTGTATATGGACGACATCTTCCATTCGTCAGTATTCGTCCTTTATGATGAAGGCATAAAACACCATAGTGTCTATGGACCACATCTTCCATTCGTCAGTTGAAGGGCATCTTGGTTCTTTCCAAAGTTTGGTGACCATGGCCATTGCTGCTATAAACATTGGGGTACATATGGCCCTTCTTATCACTCCATCTGTATCTTTGGGGTAAATACCCAGTAGTGCAATGACAGGGTCATAGGGAAGCTCTATTTTTAATTTCATGAGGAATCTCCACACTGTTCTCCAAAGTAGCTGCACCAACTTGCATTTCCACCAACAGTGGAAGAGGGTTCCCCTTTCTCCACATCCTCTCCAACACATGTTGTTTCCTGTCTTGCTAATTTTGGCCATTCTAACTGGTGTAAGGTGGTACCTCAATGTGGTTTTTATTTTAATCTCCCTGATGGCTAGAGATGATGAACATTTTTTCATGTGTCTGATAGCCATTTGTATGTTTTCATTGGAGAAGTGTCTTCATATTTTCTGCTCATTTTTTGATATGATAGTCTGTTTTGTGTGTGTTGAGATTGAGGTGTTCTTTATAGATCTTGGATATAAACCTTTTGTCTGTACTGTCATTTCCAAATATCTTCTCCCATTCAATGGGTTGCCTCTTTGTTTTGTTGACTGTTTCCTTTGATGTGCAGAAGCTTTTGATTTTGATGAAGTCCCAAAAGTTTATTTTCACTTTTGTTTCCTTTGCCTTTGGAGACATATCTTGAAAGAAGTTGCTGTGGCTGATATCGAAGAGATTACTGCCTATGTTCTCCTCTAGGATTCTGATGGATTCCTGTCTCACATTGAGGTCTTTTATCCATTTTGAGTTTATCTATGTGTATGGTATAAGAGAATGGTCGAATTTCATTCTTCTACATATAGCTGTCCAGTTTTCCCAGCACCATTTATTGAAGAGACTCTCTTTTTTCCACTGTATATTTTTCCTGTTTTGTCGAAGATTAATTGTCCATAGAGTTCAGCGTCCATATCTGAGCTCTCCACTCTGTTCTACTGGTTTATGTGTCTGTTTTTATGCCAGGACCATGCTGTCCTGGTGATCACAACTTTGTAGTAAAGCTTGAAATCAGGTAACGTGATGTGCCCAGTTTTATTTTTGTTTTTCAACATTTTCTTAGCAATTTGGGGTCTCTTCTGATTCCATACAAATTTTTGGATTATTTATTCCAGCTCTTTGAAAAATACTGAAATAATTTTGATTGGAATGGCATTAAAATTATAGATTGCTCTAGACAGTAGAGACATTTTAACAATATTTATTCTTCTGATCCAAGAGCATGGAAAGGTCTTCCATCTTTTTGTGTCTTCTTCAATTTCTTGCATGAGTGTTCTGTAGTTGACGAGTACAGTTCCTTTACCTTTTTGATTAGGTTTATTCACAGGTATCTTATGGTTCTTGGTGCTATAGTAAATGGAATCAATTTTCTAATTTCCCTTTCTGTATTTTCATTGTTAGTGTATAAGAAAGCCACTGATTTCTGTACATTGACTTTGTATACTGCCATGTTACTGAATTGCTGTATGAGTTCTAGTAGTTTGGGGTTGAAGTGTTTTGGGCTTTCCATATAAAGAATCATTTCATCTGTGAAGAGAGAGAGTTTGACTTCTTCATTGCCAGTCTGGATACCTTTTGTTTCCTCTTGTTGTCTGCTTGCTGTTGCTAGGACTTCTAATACTATGCTGAGCAAGAGTAGTTAGAGTGGGCATCCTTGTCATGTTCCTGATCTCAACGGGAAGGCTGAAAGCTTTTTTCCCATTGAGGATGTATTTACTGTGGGTCTTTCATAGATAAATTTGATAAAGTTCAGGAATGTTCCCTCTATGCCTATACTTTGAAGCGCTTTAATCAGGAACTGATGCTGGATTTTGTCAAATGCTTTTTCTGCGTCTATTGAGAGGGCCATTTGATTCTTCTCCCTTTTCTTATTAATTTGTTCTATCCCATTGATTGATTTGCAAATGTTGAACCATCCTTGTAGCCCAGGAATGAATCTTACCTGGTCATGGTGGATAATCTTTTTAATGTGCTGTTGGATCCTGTTTGCTAGGATCTTGTTGAGAATCTTAGCATCCATATTTATCAGGGATATTGGTCTGAAATTCTCCTTTCTGGTTGGATCCCCTGGTTTGGGGATCAGGATAATGCTGGCTAAAAAGAGTCTGGAAGTTTTCCTTCTGCTTCAAGTTTTTGAAATGGATTCAGGAGAATAGGTGTTATTTCTTCTTTGAATGTCTGGTAGAATTCCCCCAGGGAATCCATCAGATCCTGGGATCTTGTTTTTGGGGATGTTTTTGATCACTTCTTCAATCTCGTTACTAGATATTGGTCTCTTCAGGTTGTGTATTTCTTCCTGGTTCAATTTTCAGAATTTATAGTTTTCCAGGAATGCATCCATTCCATCTTGGTTGCTTAGCTTATTGGTATCTAAATGTTGATAATAACTTTTGATGATTGTTTCTACTTCCTTGGTGTTAGTTGTGATCTTTCCCTTTTCATTCATAATTTTATTAATATGGGTTTCTCCTCTCTTTTCTTCTGGATTATTGTGGCCAATGTTTTATCGATCTTAGTGATTCCTTTAAAAAACCAGCTTCATTGATATGTTTCACTAATTTCCTTTCATTGATATGTTCTACTGTATCTCTGGTTTCTACCTCATTGATCTCAGCTCTAATCTTGATGATTTCACTCTTATGTGTGGAGTTGGTTTGATTTGTTGATTTTCCAGTTATTTAAGGTGTAGAGACAGCTGCTGTGTTCTGGATTTTTCAATTTTTTGAGGGAGGTTTGGATGGCTATGTATTTCCCCCCCTAGGAAGGACTTTGCTGTATTCCATAGGTTTTGGACCGAAGTGTCTTCATTCTCATTGGTTTCCCTGAATTGTTCCAGTTCTTCTTTGATATCCTGGTTGATACAAGCATTCTTAAGCATGGTGGTATTTAGCTTCCAGGTGTTTGAGTTCCTTCTGAACTTTTCCTTGTGATTGAGCTCCAGTTTCAAAGCACATGATTTGGGAATATGCAGGGAATAATCTCAGTCTTTTGATATCTGTTGAGTTTTGATTTATGGCCCAGTATGTGGTCTATTCTGGAACCTTCTTCTATTCTTGAGAAGAATGAGTATTCTGTTGTTTTAGGGTGGAATGTTCTGTATATATCTATGAGGTCCATCTGGTCCAATGTGTCATTCAATGCTCTTTTTCTTTATTGATTTTCTGCTTCGATGATCTATTTCTGAGAGAGGCATATTAAGATCTCCTATTAATGTATTCATATCAATATGACTCTTCATCTTGACTGACAGTTTTCTTATGTAATTGGCTGCTCCCATATTGGAGGCATAGATATTTACAATTGTTAGACCATCTTGGTGGATAGTCAACGCCTGGGTGGCTCAGCGGGTTAAGCCTCTGCCTTCGGCTCAGGTCATGATCCCAGGGTCCTGGGATCGAGCCCCACATCGGGCTCTCTGCTCAGCGGGGAGCCTGCTTACCCCACTCTGTCTGTCTGCCTCTCTGCCTACTTGTGATCTCTGTCAAATAAATAAATAAAAATCTTTAAAAAAAAAAAAAAAAAAAAAAAAAAAAAAAGAATGATGTAGTGTCCTTCTGTATCTCTGACTACAGTCTTTAGTTTAAAATCTAATTTATCTTATATGAGAATTGCTACCCCGGCCTTTTCTTGAGGCCCACTGGCATGAAAGATGCTTCTCCATCCCTTCACTTTCAGTCTGGGTGTATCTTTAGGTTCAAAATGGGTCTCTTGTAGACAACATATGGATGGGTCCTGTCGTTTTATGGGTACATTTGGGCCATTCACATTGAGAGTGATTATTGATAGATACGTTTTTATTGACATCATGTTACCTTTGAATTCTTTATTTCTGTAGATTGTCTCTATATTTATGTTCAATGCTATTTGTAGGATTTTTTCTCTTTTATAGAACCCCCCTTTATATTTCCTGCAGTGTCGGCTTGGTGGTTGCATAGTCTTTTAAGCCTTGCTGGTCTTTGAAACTCTTTATCTCTCCATCCATTTTGAATGTCAGTCTTGCTGGATAAGGTATTCTTGGCTGCATGTTCCTCTCATTTAGTGCCCTGAATATATCTTGCCAGCCCTTTCGGTCTTGCGAGGTCTCTGTGGACAAGTCTGATGTTATTCTGATGGGCTTTCCTTTGTAAGTAAGGAGCCACTTTGTCCTAGCAGCTTTCAAGAGATTATATCTACAATTATGATTCCTCAATTTGACTATCAGGTGCCTTGATTTTTCTTTGAAATCTATAATCTTGGGTGGAGACCGTTTGGCCTCTAGTACATGAACGCTGTTTCCATTTGCGTGTTTGGGAAAATTTTCATGAAGAACTTCTTCCACTCTATCTTCTAGACTTTTTTTTCCCCTCCTCTTCATGGATTCCAATAATTCTGACGTTGGAATGTTTCATGGCATCATTTATTTCCCAGATTATGTTTTCATGGCTTCTAAGCTGTTTGTTCCAGGCTTCCTACTGATCCTTTCTCTCTAATTCTAGTGATAGAATTAGATCACTAATTCTATCTTCTGTCTCTGTTACCCTAGCTTTGAGAGAATTTAGATTAGATTGAAAGTTATTGAGAGCATTGTGAACCTCATCACTGGTAGCTTTCAGCTCTGACCTAACATTTTGAACATCCTGTATGGTCACTTTCTGTTCTGCCCTAATCAATTCTGTTTGGTCTTCCATGGTTTTCTCCAACCTACCTATTCCCCGGATAATTGTTAGCCTGAATTCTCTTTCCGACATATTGTCTATGTTGATAGCTGTTAGCTCTGTTGCAGAAGGTCCATCATCTGTATTTTTGCTCTGTAGGGCATTCCTTCTCCTAGACATTTTGGTAAGAGATGACTGAATGGATGTAGCTGGATGTATTGACCATGGTGCAGTCAAGGTGCACCCTGGAACACTTCTGAGCAATCAGGATTCCCCACACAAATGAGAGAATAAAGAAAAGAAAAAGAAAAAAAGAGAGAGAGAGACAGGAAAAATATGGAATATAAAAGAGAAGGTTAAGCCCAAATGGGCCCGAAGGTAAGATTTATAAAATATACAAACAGAAACAATAAAAAGTCTGATAAAAGTATATGACAGAGATAATATATAGATAGATAGATATAGATATAGATATATGCAAATAAAGGAAAAACCTTCTCAAAAAGTATCCCAAGTGTAAGATTTATATACTATCAGGACAAACACAAAAACACAGAAACACTGGTGGAAGAAAAAGATGGGAGAGTGGTTATAAACTCTCAGTGTGGACGAGGAACTTTGTTTTGATCCTTCCTGGATGTATCTTGATTTCTTTGTTAAAGGACTCAACTTTCCTAAGATAAAGGGGACTAAAAATTGGTTTACCTATAGGGATGGCATTGATTGGGGGAAGGGGATTACCTTGAAGTTTAACTCTATATGAATATTAGAAAATAAAAATAAAAAAGGAATAAACTAGACTAAACTAAACTAAAATTCAAAAGAAGAAATTCAAAAAATAGAAATGCAAAAGAAAAAACACAGGTGTATGTGTCAAAAAGTTCAGGTTAGAAGGTTATTATGGAATTTGATGTACTGGACAGCTCGCTGTGATGGTAAATAGGTTAAAAAATTATCTATATAAAAAATGAGCCAGAATAGTGGGAACAAATTAAAAATAAAATTTGTCCTATGAAGTAGTGGTGGTGGTTCTCTTGTAGTCTTTTTTTTTTTTTTTCTTTCCTGGTTGGTTTTCTGGGGGAGGGACCTGCCACGTGAGTTTTCAGCCAATGATGTTCCCTGTGTTAAGTCCTCCAGTCCCCCTCAAGGGAGTTGGCTCTGAGGAAACCATTTTTTTCAGGCTTTTGTTCTCTGGAGGTTTTTATGTTTGTTCACTTTTTTTTTTTCCTCTTGCCTTGACCACTTTTGTTGGTTTTTGTAGGTTTAGAAGAAAGCAAACTGCACCCTGACCTCCCTCTCAGAGAGAAGCCTCAGTCTGCTCCCCTGTGGGTGCTTCAGTGTTCATATAAATTTCCCCTTGGCCGCTGGCAGAATAGGTTCCAAGTCGCGGTCCCTGGGGACACAGGATCTTCTGCTTGTACCCAAAATCATGGCAGTGGCAGCTGTCTGGGTAGCTCCAGACCGCCAGAGTGGTTCCAAGCAGCAATCACACACTGAGATTTTCCTGCTGGCCCAGGCTTGTAGTGCCTGGTCTTTCTGGGTCGAAGAGCTCCAGGCTTGCGCTCACCTCTCTGAGGGGTGGGTGTGGGTCACTTGCGTCTCAGGCTCTGATACAATGGGGCAGGTCTAAGAGCACTGGGCTGGGCCTTTGTGCACCTCTCTCAGGGGAGGGTGAGGGGCATGCGCGTCTCAGGCTCTGTAGCATGGCTCTGAATTCAGCTGTCTGCCTAGGCTCCCAGCTCCTCACAGGAGCCAGACCCCATGCATTCTCAGGTGCACTGGTGGCTCAGGGACCAAGACCTGGTTTCTCGGCCGCACTCTCTCTGGCTCAGCTCTAGGGGAGGCCGTCCTGGATCGGGGACTTAAGCCCCTGTTCCCAGCTTCCCCAATTCCCACAATTCCCCCACACACAATCCCTTGCTCTTTTGGAGTGCTTTCAACCAGTCTCCAAGTTAATGCTGGTCCCCAGATGCAGGGCACTCTCATTAGAGGTATAGCTTTCCAATCGGTCACCTCTGGTGGCTCCCTCCCCCTTTTGTTTATCTTCCGATATCAGTCCAATGTTCCCATTCCGCTTTACCTGCCCACTGGCGTCTTCGGCCCCTGTAGTGATCCAGACGTGTATAATTCTGATCTCAGGCTGATTTCATGGGTAATTGGAGTTCTTTGGTAGGTAATCAGCTCACTTTAGGGTACATGTTGAAATGGCGCCTCCTCTTACTTCCCCGCCATCTTGTCCTCCCCCCTTTCCATATTTAGAAGACCATTGTTATTACACTATTCCCATCTAGATAACCCAGGATTATATTTTTTTATATCAAGACTATGGTTTAGCAGCCTTATTCCATCTACTAGCTGCATTCCCCTTGCTAGGTAGAAAAAAAAATTGGATTAGGATGTGGACATCTTTTGGAAATCCTTATTCTGTCTACTACAAAGTCTGCTTCAAGTATAAATTATTTAATGTCACTCAAGTGTCCTCATATAAAAGACTTGAATAGAGAATTTATCAACACCTATAGAGTTAGGTGGAAACCTTTTCTTTCAAAAATTACCAACATAGAAGATTCCTGATGGAGAAGACCTAAAACTACCTATGTGTGACTCTAACATAGGAACACACTTTTTCTCAAACTGTGTCCCACAGACAAAGTCCTGCAAAAACAACACCTGGGGGTCTATTAGTAATGCAGGATCTCTGGGCCCATAGGAGATTTAAGGACTCAGAATTTGTATTTTAACTAAAAACTTTCATGAAGAAGTGCTGGTCTAGAATCATATTTCTCACCTTCTCTCTGTTGACATATGGGGATGGATAAATATTTGCACTGGGAACTGTCTCAGAGATTATAAATGCTCAGCAGCATCCCCAAGACATGGCCAAATATCCTCAGGGACAGGACAGGTTCTCAGTTGAGAACCACTGAGCCAGAGTTTGAGAACAGAATACATCAGGACAGAATTCTTTTTCTTTTTTTTTAAGATGTATTTTATTTATTTATTTGACAAGCAGAGATCACAAGTTGGCAAGAGGCAGGCAGAGAGAGGAGGAAGCAGGCTTCCCACAGAGCAGAGAGCCCGATGCGAGGCTCAATTCCAGGACCCTGAGATCATGACCTGAGCTGAAGGCAGTGGCTTAATCCACTGAGCCACCCAGGTGCCCCTTCAGGACAGAATTCTAATCAAGGCTTCATCCAGTACTATGTTTATAAATGCAATATTGTGATTTATATTAAAAAACATAAATTTGGTCATCATCCCAATTTCTGACATAGATCTATAAAAACTTCAAATTCCCTGTGTGATGAGAGCCTTAAATATGTCTTTATGGTTAATGAGGTGATATTGGTTACCTCATTAGGTTAATGAGGGGGCATTAGTTAATTAACCTAGTTAATTAGGTCAATGACCTGACATTGGGAAAGTACCTACGAAGAGGAGATGCTTGTCAGGGGGACCAACCATGTGATTAGAGAACTGGAACTTTACTTCTCATCACCTGACCACCTGGAAGGGGACAGGGGCTAGAGATGGAGTCTAATCACCATTGGCCAATGATTTAATCAATTATGTCTAATGCAGCTTCCATAAGACCCAAAAGGATGGTTCAGAGGGCCTTCAGGTTGGGGAACACATGGAGACTGGTAGAGTGGCATATCTGGAGAAGGTATGGAAGCTCCACACCATTTCCCCATACCTTGCCCTATGCATCCCTTCCACCTGGCACCATCTGTCCTCTGAGGCAGCACAGCTCAGGAGGGAAATACTCAAGAGACACACATAAACTTGAGCAGCCACAGGCTTGCTTACTGAGTCCATCATGTAACCACCAAGGTCAGACCTGAGATGAGAATGAGGATTCCTGGTAGAGAAGGTCTACAAACAACTATTCCTGACTCAAATGCTGAACTAAAGCCTTATTACTCAAAGACTGGTCCACAAATCAGGACTGACAGCATCAATAGCAACTGGGACACAGTTAAAATTACAGGATCTCTGAGCCTCACATTATCCTGCAAAATCAAACCTGATTTTGAAGAGGATTCTCAAGTGATTAAAATATACATTAAAGTTACAGAAGTTCTGGTCTAGAATGCTGTTTTTCAACCTCTCCACTGTTGACACAGGGAGCATAATTATTTGTGAAGATAGTCATCCTATGCATTGTAGGATATGGGGTAATATCCCTGGCCTCAACTCACTAGGTGCTAGTAGCTCCTCCCTATTTATGTCAATTAGAGATTTCTTCATAATTGTCAAGTTTTTTCTGGAGCCAAAATGGCCTCTGATTGAGAACCACTGACCTAGATCATAAAAAATAGAAATATCTGGTGGAGTTTCAGGTAAAGCACATCCCTTCCTCAGCTCTTAACTCAGGAAACCCCATTTCATACTTCTGAGCCCCACCTTCACAACTGTAGATTAAGGTTAATTATAGTACAAACCTTACAGAGTATAATTTTATAAAAACAAAATAAAAATATCCACATTGGATTCTCACTCTGCATGTCCATGAAATGATCTAAATATTTCATAACTAATGAACTTTTCAAAACGAAGCAGTAAATGACACCTCTGAATTTGTGTTATTGCCATGAATCACCTAATTAGTTAGCCAAAAGCATCAAGACAAGAGCATAGTGTTTATATACTTATAACAAATTAAGTTTGTCTCTTGTTGATGTAGGGAATAACAATTTTCTAGATATATCAGATCTTTTCTGCCATAAAATAGTATTTTGGTGGTCCATGAGACATGGTTAAGCAGGTTCCTCAGTCTTAGATTTGGAGAAAACACTAACTCAAAATTGGGAGAATATACAAGGAGGTTAGAACTCTGAAAGGCAGGGTGCCTGGGTGGCTCAGTGGGTTAAGCCTCTGCCTTCGGCTCAGGTCATGGTCCCAGGGTTCTGGGATCGAGTCCCGCATTGGGCTCTCTGCTCAGCGGGGAGCCTGCTTCCTCCTCTCTTTCTCTCTCTGCCTGCTTGTGATCTCTGTCAAATAAATAAATAAATTCTTAAAAAAAAAAAAAAAGAACTCTGAAAGGCAGGCAAGATCATGGAGAAGTAAGAAAAATTAGATTCACCTAACTTCTAATCTGGTCTCCTGGAAGCACATCAGCAGGAAAAAAAATTATCTTTTCTGTTCAGACGAGTGGTCCACAGGGATATAATACACTCAGAGGTGGGAGTAACAATGGAAGCAGTGCCTAATGAGCAGACAGAGGGAGCTATAAATATCTCTGTTGCTGTAGTCCCTTACCATGCTGCATCCTTGTGAGGGAAAGGACATTATTTGTTGCCTTTGGGTTCCTAAGCCTAGGTGCTTCTTTCCTTCCTGCTGTCCTGTCTGGGAACAGGGCTTCAGTCACCACCCTCAACCATCCAGGGATGAATTCAGACCTCAACGGGGAGAATTTCATCTTATAAGCCCCACCTGGGAGAGTCTGAGAGCTCAGCAGGTATTTCAGGAAAGGATTAGAGAGAATGGAACCTGAGAATATTTACCTGAGGTCATCTGAGAGCCCAACCAGCCTATCTAGAGTCAAGAGTTTGCATGTTTGTTTGCTGAGTTGACTACTCAGTTTAAAAAAAATTTTCTCGGGGCACCTGGGTGGCTCAGTGGGTTAAAGCCTCTGCCTTCAGCTCGGGTCATGATCCTGGGATCCTGAGATCAAGCCCCACATCGGGCTTTCTGCTTGGCAGGGAGCCTGCTTCCCAACATCTCTCTGTCTGCCTCTCTGTCCACTTGTGATCTCTTTCTGTCAAATAAATAAACAAAATCTTAAAAAAAATAATTTTCTTAACATATTTTATTTTATTTATTTTTTAAAAATTTATTTATTTGACAGATAGAGATCACAAGCAGGCAGAGAGGAAGGCGGGGTGGGGGCGGGGGAGCAGGCTCTCCGCTGAGCAGAGAGCCCAATGCGGGGCTCAACCCCAATACCCTGGGATCGTGATCCAAGTCAAAGGCAGAGGCTTTAACCCACTGAGCCACCCAGGTGTCCTCTTAATATATTTTATTTTTTTTTTAATTTTTTATTTTTTTATAAACATATATTTTTATCCCCAGGGGTACAGGTCTGTGAATCACCAGGTTTACACACTTCACAGCACACACCAAATCACATACCCTCCCCAATGTCCATAATCCCACCCCCTTCTCCCAAACCCCCTCCCCCCGGCAACCCTCAGTTTGTTTTGTGAGATTAAGAGTCACTTATGGTTTGTCTCCCTCCCAATCCCATCTTGTTTCATTTATTCTTCTTCTTCCTCTTAATATATTTTAAATAGCAGTTTTTTTTTTTTTTAAAGCTCTATGGTTCTTTTTTTTTTTTTTTAAAGATTATTTATTTATTTATTTGACAGAGATCACAAGTAGGCAGAGAGGCAGGCAGAGAGAGAGGGAGGAAAGCAGGCTCCCTGCTGAGCAGAGAGCTTGATATGGGGCTCAATCCTGGGACCCTAAGATCATGACCTGAGCCAAAGGCAGAGGCTTAACCCACTGAGCCACCCAGGTGCCCCTAAATAGCAGTTTTCATTGGACCCAGCATTATAGGGATCATTGCTGACAATACATGGTGGGAATGGAAGTCCAGCTGGATGAGACTGAGGAAAGACTGGGGCCATAAAGTGGTTCCAGTAAAATTAGAACATGTTCATGGAGTTTTGTAGCTAAGGAGAGTAGGAAAACAGTGTTAGACTTGGAGGTGTTAGCATTTCAAAAAAAAAAAAAAAAAGATTTATTTATTTGAGAGGGAGAGAACGAGCAGTGGGGAGAGGCAGAAAGAGAGAGAGAGAAGTAGACTCCCCAGTGAACAGAAACCTTAATGTGGGGCTTGATTCCAGGACCCTCAAGACCCAGAGATCATGACCTGAGCCAAAGGCAGCTGCTCAACCAACTGAGCCACCCAGGCACCCCGGTGTAAGTATTTTTCAAAATTTTCAGATGGGGTACATTTAGCTTGTCCTGTATTCATTAGAAGGATCCGAGATCATGGAGGTAAATACCACCTTGTGATGACAATTTTTTAAAACATGCACCTCACAGTATTGTCTCTTTTATTGATAATCACTGGAATAAATTTACCTAATATGCATGAAGGGAAATGTCAAGGAACACTATATTACCAAGGAGGCTGAATATATTTTGAACTTTGTTGGTCATTTATTTCCTATATGCAAATTGTTTTCGCAAGTACATTGCTTTTATGTACTCGGATTTGTGTGTTCTTATTGTCTTTTGATCCCATTCTTTCAAAAAATAATAACTTTTTTTTCACCAACTTTGCTGTTTGCCACTTAATCCTTGTATTGTGTATATATGTATTTATGGGATCAAGTGAGAGCCTACATATTTTGTGAGTTCCCATCTATTAGTTGGTCATATCCTGTACCCCTCATTGCTTTTAAATATTGAAATTCTTCTGCATCCTTAGTAGTAAGAATTGCTTCTATACATATTGCTATCTTATTTCAATTTAACTTTCCTTATTTCCTTTTTTCCTACCATTTTTTATTTTGGTAGATTTATTATTTTTTTAAATAGCTATCATCTGTCATGATGTGAAACATGTTTTTTTTTTTTAATTCAATGAAAGATCCCTGCATCTTTTTTTTCTTTTTTTAAATTTTTATACATTTTGTTTTTATTTTATTTTATTTCTTTTCAATGTTCTAGAATTCATTGTTTATGCACCACACCCAGGGTTCCATGCAATATGTGCCCTCCATAATACCCACCATCAGGCTCACCCAACCCCCCACTTTCCTCTTCTCCAAAACCTGCATCTTTTTCATAAGCATTATCAAGTCCAATATGGTCATGAATGATCAAATTATAACTTGAGTTATTGCTTCTAGCACTGTGTATTAAAAATATATTTTCCTTTTCTTTTATTTCCACACTTTTAGCCATTTCATTCTGAATTAGAGACTTATGTTGATGTGATTTTTGCTATTATATATCCTTTCTCTTTGGTGTTAGTATTAGATTATTGTTCAATTTTGTTGAAGACAGTTATTTGAATCCACCATATTTAACATTAGTTTATTTTCCCTACCATTCCTTCTATTTAATTAATTTTCATTTCCTTAAAAATTTGTTTCTATATAAATGTGAACCTTTGGGAACAAAAAGAGTCAAATGAAGCAGGGGAAGCCCCTGCTCCTTATTGTATAATATATAATATATTATATATGTATTATAATATAATAATAGAGAACAGGGAGCTAAGAGCTCATATGACATAGGGTTTTCAAGAATAAATCATATACAGAAAAGGGATAGATTGTCCTGGAACATGCAAAATTTTACTGAGTATAGTCTGGGAAGTTTTCCACATGGCAGACAAGGAACAGAGAACCAGGACAGGCATTTCCCATTGGATTTTGTGTCAAACAGAGATCAAGGTAACAAAGGAGTGAATACCACCAAGGAAAGGAAAGGAAGAGGAAGAGCCAGTTTCATCCACTCTCGAGCCACATAAAAATAAGTGTGGTCAAACAAATACGGCATAGTGGCATAGCGGGCATAGTGACAGGAATGGCAACTAGATCAAGGGCCTGAGGTGGACATAATGATGAAGCCAGTGGATCAGTAAGCAGGGTCTCCCTGAAGTCTGATATCACATCAGCAACCACATGGACTGCTTTTTCCTCTTCAATCTGATGTTTTAATAAACTCCTCATTCATACTGTTTTTCCCACATTTGCAGCCACTGGCCTTATATTAAACTATTTTCTTCCTTTATTGTTGTCGATTCCAATTTTTTTCTCTTTCCACAATAAACATGGCTTTTACATTATGTTCAAACATATGTGCACATGCAAACACACAAATCCACGTGCATGTACACACACATACAAAAATGACTGAAAAAAGAATAGACATTTGTATACTTACAGGAAGAAACTATCTTCAAATTTTTACATATATGGACTCAATCTGTCAACCCCCTTAGGAGGACAGATAACACTATCCCCACCATTCCGGTGAGAAAATTAACATTTTAAAATGAATTGATTGTCTTCTCAAATTCAGACAGCTCATGTGTGGTAGATCCGAGGTTCAAAACTCAACCACTGATTCCAAAATTTTATACTTAATATCATTTAAAGAAGTCTTTTACCATTTAATCTTTATAAACCCTTGCTATTTTTATAAATCATGTATTTCCTTTCACCAATTGTGGATATAGTCCTTTCACTCATATTTCTAACAGATTTTCATACATTAAGGTGTCTTGATATCATAAATATATCACTCTTTTTTTTTCTTTTGGAGAAATTGGTTTTTGCTGCTCTATTAGATCTTCTGGGTATTGAACAGATATATTTAGTGTTGGACTGCAGCCAGAACCACGGAAGCTTTCTTGTCATCCCAAACTCTCAGAGAACAAAGGATTTAGAATAACTTTCTCCCTCCTCTTCCTTTTCTCTTCCTTTTGAGTTTTTTATACATCTATAAATATAAGAAAAACTGGTCATATTAAAATGGAGCACAGAGTTATAAGTTCATGGAAGTCTTATCAATGGGGATTTGTGTACTTTTCTATATCTGTTAGGGTAATGATAATATGATGTTGAGAGCTTAACTAGTATTATTTCTTTTCTAAATATTACAGCTTGAGGTTGAGAAGAACCTGGTAGTCACATGGCCTAGGAGTCTGTTGTGTGCCAATATGGGACCCTTAAAATACAGACTCCAGGATGTTAACTTGGAAATAAGGAAATTTCTATTGACAGGATTCCTTGGAAACAAATTAATGAAGTGCAAGGAACAACCATATGGATGAAGAACTCCCTGTGTCTTGAAGTCTCACCTCCACTGGGGAGGCTACGTCATTCCTGAACCTTCCCTGAAACCTCCTCTCATCATACTCCTTCCTGCTGTTCTCCTGACCACACTGGTTCCATTGTAAGTCCTGGATATCTGGTGCCTTCCACAGGGCCTTTGCACTGTCTCTTTCTCCTGCAGGACACACATGTCGCCAGATAACCTCATGTCTCCTGTGCAGTCTTGCTTGAAGTCCCTCTTCAAATGTCACCTTATTTTAGGTCTTTCAGAGCTCCCAGGAAAGATAACACCCCATCCACTTTCTTTCATGTCTGCTTTGTTCCCCCACAAGTCATTGTAATTATAGCATTTCTGCCATGTTATGAATACCCACTTGTATTAAAATTAATCATGTTTTCCTAATTTCTAATCAACACAACAACCATATGGAGCCAGGCAATGATACCCAAATTACAGGATTTCTTCTTCTGGGATTATCAAATGATCCAGAACTGCAGCCCCTAATTTTTGGGCTTTTCCTCTCCATGTACCTGATCACTGTATTTGGAAACCTGCTCATCATACTTGCTGTCAGCTCTGACTCCCACCTTCACACCCCCATGTACTTCTTCCTGGTCAACCTCTCCTTTCTAGACATCTGTGTCATTTCTACCATCATCCCAAAGATGCTGGTGACTATACAGACACAGAGCAAAGTTATAACCTATACAGAATGCATCAGCCAGATCTGTTTTTCCACACTCTTTGCAGGCTGTGATGACTTTCTCCTGGCTGTGATGGCCTATGACAGGTTTGTGGCCATCTGTCACCCCCTGCACTACACAGTCATCATGAATCCCCACCTCTGTGTACTACTGGTTCTGATGTCCTGGATCATGAGTGTCCTGAATTCCTTGTTACAAAGCTTAATGGTGTTGTGGCTGTCCTTCTGTTCAAAAGTGGAAATCCCCCACTTTTTTTGTGAACTCCATCAGATGATCCAACTTGCCTGTTCTGATACCTTTATCAATGACACAGTGCTGTATGTTTCAACTGTGCTGCTGGCTGGTGGTCCCCTTGCTGGGATCCTTTACTCCTACTCTAAGATTATTTCCTCCATATATAGAATTTCATCAGCTCAGGGAAAATATAAAGTATTTTCCACCTGTGCATCTCACTTCTCAGTTGTCTCCTTATTTTACTGCACAGTCCTGGGAGTCTACCTTAGCTCTGCAGCTACCCAGAGCTCCCACTCAAGTGCAGTAGCCTCAGTAATGTACACTGTGGTCACACCCATGCTGAACCCCTTCATCTACAGCCTGAGGAACAAGGACATAAAAGCAGCTCTGCTAAGATTCTTTAAGCGAGCAACTATAAAAGGCACAATTGTCCTAGTGGTGAAGAAGTACCCTTGATAGCAGGGCTCAAGGCTATGTGTTCTGTATGAATAAATGTGCTTGTGTCTTGCACATAACAGACCACCTGGATCATATGTACACAGGCAGGCTAAGGAATGCTGTTTGTAAGATTTCTGCTGTGGGAATAACCTTGGGAGCCCAGTTGTTTAAAGTATACTATCTGGCTTCCATGTCCGAACTGAAACTTCTGGTTTGGACACCAAGAGCTACAAATCTTGTCTCCTGCCCCTCCTCCTCCAGACTAGGCGGATCCCCCAAAATGCAATCCAAGGTGAAAGGCAGACAACATAGCCCAGGCTCTTTGAAAATACAGAAACATGGTAACATGGAAATGCAGCTTGTTCCAAACAGCATGTGGACAATGCAGATGTTTAATTTCAAACCCTATTATTCGCCCTATGAATGTGGCCTTTATGAGGATGGTCAGCTGAAAGTCTCACCTGGGAACTGTCCAAGCCTCTCAGTCAGGACTCCAACTTGGCTATTTCCAGGGCCTTGCCCAGCTGATGAGGTTGTATTTATAAATACTGGGTTTAATGTAACTTTGCCTTATTCTCATTTATTGCCTACTATTTCCTTCATCTAGGTGTATATTCCTTTCCTCTCATGTCTCTGTTAGGTTTTCATAATAATAATAAAGTTTTCTCCCACTTTCTTTTTTGAAAGATTTTATTCATTTATTTGAGAGAGAGAACACAAGAATAGGGGGACAGGGGCAGAGGGAGAGGAAGAAACAGTCTCCCTGTTGAGCAAAGAGCCTGATGCAAGCTCAACCCGAGGACCCTAGGAGCATGACCTGAGCCAAAGACAAGTGCTTAACCAACTGAGCTACCCAGGTGTCCTCCTTTCCTGTTCAAAACCAAAACATGGCTGCTATAAAACTTTCATGTAAAACATGAGATTTTTTTATCAGAATGAAATAGAATCAATTCCTATGTATTTCCAGAAATTTCCACTTCTTACAATTCAACTTCACTAAAGACCATTATCATATGATTTCACTCATATGTAGAATTTAAGAAACAAAACAGAGGATCAAGGAGGAAAATAAAATAAGATGAAATCAGAGAGGGAGGCAATACATGAGAGACTCTTAACTATAGGAAACACTGGCAGTTGCTGGACCGGAGGTGGGTGGGGAGATGGGGTAACAGGGTGATGGGCATTAAGGAGGGTATGTGATATAATGAGCACTGGGTATTATATGCAACTGATGAATCACTGACCTCTACCTCTGAAACCAATAATACATAATATGTTAACTAAATTGAATTTAAATAAAATAAAATTTAAAAAAATTCAGCTTCTCTATACAATTTCAGAAAACTCTGTTTACTAATCTTTCTGCATTGTCCAGTATACATACAGTTTTTCCCTTTGTCCATTTTCACACATTCCCACAGTTCTTCCCAACCCATTCAGAAATATTTAAAAACTTCCATATCATTTACAGGACCACTTTGATACCTCAAAAATAATTTCTTTTCAAATGACATATATCATGCCAAGTAAAATTTCCCTATGTCTTCCCAAAGGAATAATCATGAGTTCTCTTATTATATAGATAAAACTACACTTGGCATCTAAAGACATTTATATAATTTCACAATAGAGGAAAACACAAAATCACAGTTTTCATGTTGAGTCTGTTGTCATTCTTTTTATTCCTTAACTGCTCTTCCGAATACATAGACTATATCTTCATCCCCTTTAAGCCTCAGCCTGTAGATAGTGATGGTATTGGCTAAGAATGCCTGCGACACTCACCTGGGCTTACAGTACTTGTGATTTTGCCCTGAGCTGATGTTATGAGTGAACTGTCCTTTGTCACTATTATTATTGTTATTGATATTGTTAACATATAACTGACACATTGCATTAATTTCAGGTATACAAAGGAATGTTTCAATATTTGTATATATTATGAAGTGAACAGAGTAAGTTCAGTTAAATCCATCACAATATACAGTTATGAACTTTTTTTCCTGATGATAATGGTCAGGATTCCCTTTCCTAGCTACTTTCAAATCTACAATACTGATTTGTTGTCTAGAGTCACTGTGCTGGACATGACATCCCTGTGACTTACTCATTTTATAACTGGAAATTTGAAGCTTTTGACACTTTTTCCCATTTCACCCACTTCCCACCCTCTAGCTCTGTCTAGTGCCAATCTTTTCTACATATTCACAAGCTTGGTTTAGTTTTGTCTTGTTTTTAAGATTCCACATGTAAGTGAAATCATAGTACTTATCTTCTGTCGCTTTTGCCAGCAAGAACGACCAGGAGACACGGAGTGACAAGCTTGTGAATCTTTATTGTTCTCTCCTTACCCGGATGTTTACCCCTATTTATATCCCCTCTCCTCCAATCAGCAGACTGTGCACGTGAAAGGAAGCATGATCAATGCTTAGCATGATAGAAAGCATGCAGTGTCCATGGGCTTCCTGTTCTGGGCATAGCCAATCATCTTTCAGGTGGTGCGCAGGTCCTCTGCTTGGCCGCAGGCGCAAGCGCCATGTTGTGTATTATGTACGTAGCTGCCCCCGACAGCTCCCCCTTTTTTTATATATATATGTCAGAGACCATGCCTGTCTTAGGTTGCTGATCCTCACCTTCCATGCTTACCCATCATCAGGTACTCCCCCTGGTCGAGGAGCCCCTGTCTTAGGTTGCTATGGATGTGGGACCAGTCTTACCTGTCTTTGACTACCAGTCCAGCATGCTGAGCCATATTTGGGGGGAGGTACCAGCCTCGAGGGCCATCATAGCTTATACAATCATTTCTCATTGATGTCGTTGTTGGCGGCCTAGACGGCAGAGGTATCTTAGCATAAATATAGACGCTCCCACCATAAGGGCACAAAATACCCCTATGCCTGCCCATTCCTTCAAGAAGGACAATGAGCTTTGGAAAAATTTTATCCAGTCTCCCACAGAAGCCAGGGACACTTTGGTGGCATTTAAGCTTACAATTTGGGATCTAAACAGCCGTGTCAGGTTATGAAATTGGGAGGTCCAAGTCTCACTGAGCATTTTCCCAACTCTCTAGAAATATTGGCAGCTTGGGTGAAATTATGATACTCTACTGGCATAACACAGATTCCCTTCATATTGCTTATACATCCCTCAGCCAGAAGTCCCTCTAAAATGTCCATTTGTTCTTGTATCAAGTCCACTCTCTGATTTACAATTAGGACCCCTGCATGTAAGTGTCCATTGATTTGTTCCTGGGTAGCCAATGCCTCTGCTAGTTGTCCTGTCACATTGCTGAGTGCTGCGGCAGTCCGTACAGATGTAGTCAGGGCTATAGCTGCTGCCGTGGCTGCAGCTGCCGAAGCTGCTATTGCAGCCATGATTGCGGCTGTAATTCCAAAGTCCCTTCTAGGCCGCAGCAACACAGGCAGCTCACCTGTGTTAACCAACACCGGCATAGGAATGTATGTTGGTATTCTTGTTATCAAAGCAGAGTCCCCTGTTGAGCTGTTCCAACATTCAGACAACCAGCACCTGTCACCCAAGGCACACCGGTAGTAGCACTGGTGGCGAAGATAGGAGGGAGGATTTCCGACTCATTTGTCAGTGGCATCGGGACAGGCCAGGCCTTCACCAGCGCCCACATCTGTTGTTGGCTCGCCTCTATCGTGCTGTCCTGGTTCAGGATCATCACCATCGTCATCCACAGGCTCCATTGCCACCATCCTCGTGAGCCTCTCAGGAACCCACACTGGAGTTGCAGCATCCTGTGGAAAAACACAGAGAGATCCTCAGTGCCACCGGAGCACTGGGTCTGGGCCTTTCCATATCCCAGTAAGGATATCTTTCCATTTAACCATCATCTGTGACTGCTTATGCTGGCCCCAGTGCCTTTCTGCGGCAGACAGGCCATCCGTATCTAGCGTCAGAAAATTTAAAATAAATGTTACTAAATTGGTGAGATCTCTGGGGGTGGTGTATTCTTCCCCTACTCCCCCTCTTTTTATTTTTTGTAATGTGGTCTTGAAGGTTAAGTGGGCTCTTTCAACTATTCCTTGACCTTGTGGGTTATAAGGGATTCCTGTGCTATGTTGAATACTGTAGCAGGCTAAAAAGCTCTTAAATGTTTTAGATGTATAAGCAGGCCCATTATCTGTTTTCAAACTTTTAGGTACACCCCAGCATGCAAAGCTTCATAAACAATGGGTTATTACGTTTTTAACATTTTCTCCTCTTAGTGGTATGGCCGTTACTATTCCTGAGCAAGTATCTATGGACAGATGCAGGTATCTCTGAAGTCCAAAAGATGGAACATGTGTCACATCCATCTGCCACAAATGATTGGGGAGCAGGCCTTTAGGGTTAACACCCCACGAGGGCATTGGAAGATGTACAGAACAATTACCACAGCTTTGCACAATCTCCCGCGCTTTTGCTCTGGATATGTTAAATCGCATTTTCAAGGTATCAGCGTTCACGTGCCATTTTTGATGATAGTGCTTTGCTTCTTCTATAGTACAGCAGAGATCAAACTTAGCATTTGCATCTGCCAAGTTGTTACCTTCTGTCAAAGGTCCAGGCATCCCCAAGTGAGCTCTCATATGGCCAATATAAAAGGGTGCATATCGGGCTCTTATAGCGCTCCTTAAGTCTGATAACAATAAGGAGATGGGAGATTGAGATGGAGAAATAATAGCTGTTCCTATCGAGCGAGTAACAGCGACTGCATATTTGCTGTCTGACATTATGTTGAGGGGTGTGTCGGCAAATGACTGTAGGACCACAGTAATTACCAGCAATTCTGTCCTTTGTGCTGTATTTGCTGGTACCACCACAGGTGTTACTTGTCCATCTATAACATACGCACCCATTCCAGCTTTGCTACCATCAGTGAAAACAGTGGTAGCTCCTGCTAAAGGTTCTAAGAGACATACCTTTGGCCATATGAAATATGTTTCTTTACAGAAGTCAATTAGAGGATGAGAAGGATAGTGATTATCAAACTTTACAGGGTAAGAAGTTACTAAGATAGCCCAGTTATCATTGGAATTTACAAGGATATTCATTTGACCCTTATCATAGGGAATAATGCAAGTATCAGGTAATCGCCCAAGAATGCTAAGACACATCCTTATGACTTTGGCAGTTAAGCTAGCAACAGCATTTGGACATGTAGTAGTAGCACGGGAGAGATTATGTGGTAAGTAAGCCCACTGTAAAGGCCCTCCTTGCCATAGCACTCCTGTAGGTGAGCCTGGCGATGGAA
>NC_081558.1:10889747-10894982 GCF_022355385.1 Mustela nigripes | reverse complement strand
CTACTTCCTCTTAATTTTAACTGCGCCATAACCTTTTGTAACTCCTCTTTCTTCTCTCTCAGTTGAGCCAGAACCTTCCTCACTTCTCCCTCTTTTAAATTTTCTTCTCCCTTCATCTTCTCCTGCGTGGCTATGTCTTCTAGCTTGTCCTCAGAGAGCCCTTCGGAGCTTTCACTATCAACATTAGAGCTTCGGAGTGACTCTCTACGAGACTCTTCTTTCACTTGCTCTAAAGCCTCTTCCCCTGATTTATGACTTCCCTCACTGGCTATGCAGGCATAGTTTTACTAAAGACCACACGGCAAGGTGGCCAGCGCTGACTTCCGGATCACGCCTAAGGTCTTTTCCCAAATGCTCCCACTGGGGTATATTCAGGAGTCCTTCCTCCAGAAACCAGGGCGCTACTCTCTCAACCTCCTTTAAAAAGGCACGGGCTGTTTTCGCCTTTAAGGGGGTGCCATTAGCTTTAAGCAGCTCCCGCAAACGTCCTTCCATCCTTATCCTAGGTACTTCGTTTCCCATTTTGGAAAGCTTTTCTCTCGTCCTTACAGAACTTCCCTGTCAAAAGACAGACTCTGGGTGCACGCTTACCTTCTTGTTGTCAATCCCCTGTCTCCTATACCGAATTTTGAGGTTCCCAGGTCTCGGCGCCACTTGTCGCTCTTGCCAGCAAGAACGACCAGGAGACACGGAGTGACAAGCTTGCGAATCTTTATTGTTCTCTCCTTACCCAGATCTTTACCCCTATTTATATCCCCTCTCCTCCAATCAGCAGACTGTACACGTGAAAGGAAGCATGATCAACACTTAGCATGATAGAAAGCATGCAGTGTACAAGGGCTTCCTGTTCTGGGCATAGCCAATCATCTTTCAGGTGGTGCGCAGGTCCTTTGCCTGGCTGCAGGCGCAAGCGCCATGTTGTGTATTATGTATGTAGCTGCCCCTGACAATCTTCCTCTGTCTGACTTATCTCATAGAGCAATATGATCTCAGGGTCCATCCATGCTGTCACAAATGCCAAGTTTCATTCATTTGAATGGGTAAATTGTATACCATTACATATATTATATATATTATATATATAGAGAGAGAGAGAGAAAGTACAATTTCTTTTATGTTCTATTTTTAATTCCAGTATAATTAATAGTGTTACATTACTTTCAGGTGTACAATATAGTGATCCAATACTTCCATACATCACCTCGTACAGCACACTTACTTTATCCATTCATTCACTGATGAACATCTAGGTCATTCCCAAGTTTGGGCTATTATAATTATGCTGCCATGATATGGAGGTGTGTGTAAGGGCCTGGTTAGCAAGAGGGAGCCATTTTGTGTTTATGCAGTGAACTTAGATTGACCCTGCCCCTCCCAGAGGAACTTACTTACAAAGCCTAGATACAAGGGCAGGTCAGGCCAGGTGAAGACATCCAATCAGTGGGGCACACATATATCTACTAGGGTAAATTGAAATTCAATTGGCCACCCATGTGTTACCTAGCAGTTTTTTTTTTTTCTGTGTGTGGCAGACCTAACATGACTGTGCAGTTTTCACTGTGTATTGCAATCTCATCGGTCACCTGTGTATAGCCTGGCTAAACTACCTCTGTAAATGCTTTGCAAGAGATGGCCCTGACCAATCAGTTTGATTCTCGATGATTGGCGTGAAATAAAGCTTTGCTTGACCTTTGCTTTGTATCAGTCTTGCTCCTTTGATTATGGACCCTAACAGTGTGCATATATCTTTTTGAACGTGGGTTATTGTTTTTTTATTTTTCAGATAAATGCTCACAAGTGGAATTGATGTATCATATGGTAGTTCTATTTTTAACGTTTCAAGAAACTTCTACACTGTTTCCACAGTGGCAGCAATTTCCATTTTTTTTAAGATTTTATTTATTTATTTGACAGAGATCACAAGTAGGCAGAGAGGCAAGCAGAGAGAGAGGAGGAAGCAGGCTCCCTCACTCCCTGAGATCATGACCTGAGCCGAAGGCAGTGGCTTAACCCACTGAGCCACCCAGGCGCCCTGCAATTTCCATTTTCACCAACAAAGCACAGGATTCAGTTTTCTCCACATCCCACCAGCATTTCCTGTTTCTTTTTTTTTTCTTTTTGATACTGACCATTTCAAGAGGAGCGAGGTGATATCTAATTGTGGTTCTAATTTGCATTTCTCTGAAGTAGTGATGTTGGGAATATTTTCATGTACCTGTTGGTCATCTGTATGTCTTCTTTGGCAAAATATCTATTCAGATCCTCTGTCCATTGTTTAGTCAGATTGTTTTTTGTTTTGTTGCTATTGAGTTGCTTGAGTTCTTTATGTAAGTTCTTTGGAATATTTGCCCCTAATCAGATATGTGATTTGCAAATATTCTCTGCCATTTAGGAAGTTGACTTTTCATTTTGTTGATGGTTTCCTTTGGTGTGTGGAAGTCTTTAGTTTGAAGTAGACCTGTTTATTTTTGCTTTTGTTCCCTTGCTTTTGGTGGGATATTCTAAAACACATTGCCAAGACCAATATGATTCTTCCTGCCTTTTAGGGCTTCAGGTCCTACATTCAAGTCTTTAATTCATTTTGAGTTAATTTTTCCTCTGGCATTAGATAGTGGTCCTGTTTCATTCTTTTGCATATGGCTGTCCAGTTTACTCAATGCCATTTATTGAAGAGACTATTCTTTCCTTGTTGTATATTCTTGTCTCTTCTGTTGTAAATGAAATAGCCACATATCTGTGGGTTTATTTCTGGTTTCTCTATTCTGTTCCCTTGATTTGTGTGTTTTTGTGCTATTATCATACTCTTTCAATTACCATAGTTTTATAATATACTGCAAAATCAAGGGGTATGATGACTCCAGCTTTTCTCTTCTTTCTATGATTGCTTTTGGCTCTTCAGGGTTTTTGTGATTCCATAAACATTGTGGGAGTTTTTGTTCTATTTGTGTAAAAAATGTCATTGAAATTTTGATAAGGATTGCACTGAATCCACAGATCGCTTTAGGTAGTATGGACATTTTAATATATTAATTTTTCCAATCAATGAGCATGTCATATCTTTCTATTTATTTGTGTCATCTTCAGTTTTTTCCATCAATATCTAAGAGTTTTCAGTGTACAATTTTTGTGTCCTTTTGTGTCCTTAGTTAAATTTATTTTTTAGGTATTTTATTCTAGTTGTTGCAGTGGTAAATGGGATCATTTTCTTGATTTTTGTTTCTGATTATTTGTTATTAGTGTACAGAGATACAATCAATTTTTATATGTTGACTTTATGAACTGCAGCATTTATTAATTAAACAGTTTTTTTTTATTTTAAACAATTTATGGAAATACCATGACACAAAGTAAACAAAACAGATTTAAAATGCAAAATTTTCTGGATTCAAGGAATTGTACAAAAATTAAGAGTGGATACTCCTTCAGCCCACTTATATATAGGTCAAGAAAGTGCACAAAAGTTTTAAAATATTGTTACATAATTGTAAAAAAGTGCCATAAACTAGAATCTTCTGTTTCCTTATTTCTTTTTTTTTTTTCACCCCCTGCCCCTTCAAAACCCTCAGATTGTTTTTCAGAGTCCATAGTCTCTCACGGTTCACCTCCCCTTCCAATTTCCCCAAGCTCCCTTCTCCTCTCTAACTCCCCATGTCCTCCATGCTATTTGTTATGCTCCACAAATAAGTGAAACCATATGATAATTGACTCTCTCTGCTTGACTTATTTCACTCAGCATAATCTCTTCGAGCCCATCCATGTTGCTACAAAAGTTGGGTATTCTTATTTCTGATGGTGATGTGGGTTAATAGTGCTAATTCAAGTGATGTTGCTGGGAATAAATACAGTGTTTGGAAATAGCTGGTGAGTCTACTAAGTCTTTCATGTATGAGGAGGGTATGTACATACATGTATGTGTGCATTTGTACATTATTTCATACAAATACACTTTTACACATTTATGTACAACACACACTCAGTAATACCATCCTTTATGTTGAAAGGACATTTGAAAGAAATTTGGAGAGGATAGAAATCAAAAGAGTGAGTATTTAATTAGCATGAATTAAAACGATGTAAAAATTTAGACAGAAATACTTAAAGAAGAATGGCATAACTTAACTTATTTTTTTAAGATTATTTTAATTGAGAGAGAGAGAGAGAAAGCACTAATGGTATGGGACAGAAAGAGAGGGAGAGAGAACCTTAAGAAGATGCCCTGTTGCACAAAGCCCTATGTGGGGCTCAATTCCACCACATGAGATTATTATCTGAGCCAAAACCAAGAGTCTGATGCTTAACCCACTTCACCACTCAGTCCCCAGATGAATGTAACTTTAGTAATAAATCCCTTTTCCTAATGTGAATACACAAAGGGCTCAAAGTCAGAATTTATTTTTAAATCTGAAGTCACAGGGCCCCTGGCTGGCTCAGTCAGTGGAGCATGCAAATTTTAACCTCAGAGTGTAAAACTCAAGTCCCACACTGGACATAGAGATTACTTATTAAGCAAACAAACAAACAAATAAGTCACATTTATATTTTAGCAATGGGGAATTCACTTTTACCATTCCCCTTAAGCAATGGAGCAGAAGTTCAAACTGAATTTATTTGTTATTGTTGTTGTTGTTGTTGCTGTTGTTGTTATTGCTTTCAGTTAAGCTTGAATTTCAACACAAAATGTCCTTACTCAAGAGAAGAGAAATGAATTAATTCAGAGACCAAAATTTGCTTTCCTCTAAAACAAAAATTTTTTTTAAGATTTTATTTATTTATTTGAGAGAGAGGCAGTGAGAGAGAGCATGAGTGAGGAGAAGGTCAGAGGGAGAAGCAGACTCCCCGTGGAGCTGGGAGCCTGATACGGGACTTAATCCCAGGACTCTGGGATTATGATCTGAGCCAAAAGCAGACGTCCAACCAACTGACCCACCCAGGCATCCCCCTCTAAAACAATTTATTGGATAAATATCTGTACTTCATTCTTATTTCTGCTGTAACAAATTACCACACTAGAGACTTCAAGAAACAAATTTTTTCTCTTACAGTTACATCAATAAAAGTAAGAACAAGAACCATATGATACTCTCAATAGATGCTGAAAAAGCATTTGACAAAGTACAACATCCCTTCCTGATCAAAACTCTTCAAAGTGTAGGGATAGAGGGCACATACCTCAATATCATCAAAGCCATCTATGAAAAACCCACCGCAAATATCATTCTCAATGGAGAAAAACTT
>NC_081558.1:10841831-10889647 GCF_022355385.1 Mustela nigripes | reverse complement strand
AAAAAAAAAAAAAAAGAAACCTGAAATAAGTCTCTGTGGGCTAAAATCAAGATGTCTGCAGGGCCTGGTTCCTTCTGGATGCTCCAAGAAAAACACTGCTTTCCTTTCTATTGTAATTTCTAGTGACAATAAGCATTCTTTGGCTCATAACCCTTTCTTCTTATTCAAATCCAACAATGTGACATTTTCACATCTCTGATCCAACTATTCTGCCTTCCTCTCCTACATTCAGAGGACCATGATGATTATATTAGTTCCAAATGCATTATCTTGGCCAATCTTAGTTTAAGGTCTGCTGATTAGCAGCATTATTCCATTTGCTACCTTAAATTCCTCTTCCTATAAAAAAAATCATATTCAAAGTATCTAGGGATTAGAATGTGGATGTCTTCAGGAGGCTCTTATTCTGCATACTAGGCTCTTATTCTGCAGGGTACTTGGGTGGCCTAGACAGTTAAACATCTGATTCTAGATTTGGGCTCAGGTCATGATCTCAGTGTCCTGAGATTGAATCCTGCACCAGACATCATAATGGGCATGAAGTTTTCTTTTTTATCGTATTTATTTATTTAAATTAACATATAATGTTTATTAGTCCCAGGGGTACAGTTCTGTGAATCATCAGGCTTGCACACTGGCATGAAGTTTTCTTAAGATTTTCCCTCTCCCTGTCTGCCCCTCTTTCTGGCTCCTACAATCTCTCTCTCTCTCTCAAAAAAAATTTCTTTTCCAAAAGTGTATTATTTTATGCCACTCAAGTGTTCTTATATAAAATAAATAAACACACCCTAATGTTTATAGAAGCACTATCCTCAATAGCCAAAATATGGAAAGAGCCCAAATGAATTGATAACGATGTGGTATATATACACAATGGAATATTATTCATCCATGAAAGAATGAAATCTTGCCATTTGCAACAATACAGTTGGAACTAGAAGGTATTAGGCTAATTAAAATAAGTCAGAGAAAGAAAAATACTGTATTTCACTCATATGTGGAATTTTAGCTTGGTGGTGGGTATTAAAGAGGGCACTTATTGCATAGAGCACTGGGTGTCGTGCACAAACAATGAAACTTGGAACACTGAAAATATAAAATTAAATTAAACACAAAAACAAATTATGTACTATGTGTTGGCTAATTGAATTTAAATTAAAAGATTATAGCCAAATTAATAAAGAGAAGATGTTCACTCAGGAGTGGGATAAGGTGCTGGGAGTTTAAAGTTAGTTCTGAAAGTAAGAAGTCACAGAAAAAGAATAAGAAAACCTGACTTCACCCCCCCCCCAGCTTATTAGCCAGTCTCCTAGAATCAGAAATTCAAAAATCAAAAACAAAATACAAAAACATTTCTTTCTGTCCACACCGGTGTCCCACATGGATATCATATGCCTAAAGGTGAGAGGAGCAAGAGAAATGTGCCTAATGAGCAGACCAAAGCAGTTATAAATACCTCCTATGCTGCAGTCCCACAGCATGGGCAACCTTGGACTGGAAAAGACCTAGTCTTTTCTTGTGCAGTCCTAAGTCTGGATGGGGCGCTGAAGTTTGACCCATTCCTGCTCTCTTGCCTGGGGACAGAGCTTCATCCTCCATCATCTATCAACCAGACAGGTATTCTGATTTCCATGTAGAGACCTTCCCATCAGAGACCCTATCTATATGAGTTTTACCACCCAGTAGGGACAGGGCAGGAGAAGGTCAAGAGAATGAAAGTCAAGAGCATTTACCTGAGGTCACCTGAGGGCCAATCCAGCCTAGCCCAGAGCTGAGAGTTTTCTGTGGCTGTTTTCTGGCTTGATTAAGAAATTTATTGATTGATTCATTTATGTATTTATGATGCTAAAATAGACGTGTATATTGAACTAGGAAATGCAAGGTTCAAACTTAACTACAAAGTGATAATAATAGAAACCTGATTAGACAGGTGATGGGAAGCATAAAAGAAGAACATGAGACCAAAGGAATTTTTGTACTTAACCAGAGTAGAAAATTCAAGTATTAGCTGTGGAGAGATATACAGTGAAGTGAGGCAATGTCTTTTCAAGTTTAAGATGGAACATATTAGACTACAATTCCATACTGAGGAGAAAATCCAGATGAAAGAATTCTCACAAGTACATCCTTGCAAGACCAGTACATCAAACATACATATCACAGTATTTCCTCCATCTTGAGTATTTAAACAAAATTTTTAAATATATTATGTGAAAAGGGGCATGCTAATAAGCTTCTTTTCCTACTACCTGATTACCTATGAGCCTGAATGTGGTCCAGCTTGGCTAGCCATTCACATTCTCTGTTGAAATTTATCTGTGGGAGTCCTTGGGGTTTGTGGAATGGGTCAGAGTGGTTTTATTCCCATATTTTTTAGTATGTTCTTTCAAGCAAATAATTTCTGTTTATCTCACCAACTTACCTAATTACCATTTTCCCTTTTTATGTATGCGTAGACATATTTGTGCAGAATATGTGAGACTGTATGAGTTTCTTGTGGAAAAATCTGTGCATTAGTAATAATATATTCCATCCACTACTTTTCTAGAATTGACTGTCACCTTAATACTCTTCACTTGTGAATTCCTGCTTTCCAAAAATTAGAAGTGAATGTCCTTCTTCATACTTGTTTACACATTACCCATTATACATATTTCAACTAGTATTCACATCTCTGTATTCCCTATTGTGACCTTTTATTATTGAATCTATTTCTAAAATAGATATGCCATCACATGGAAGGTATTCTTTACACTTGACCAAGAATCACATTTACTTTCCATAAACATATTTTCCCCATATATCTCTATGTGAGATGATACTAAAACTTTAGATAGTGCTTCTCTCCACATTAAAAAGATTTTCCAAATTATTTTATTCCCAAGTCTTTGGTAATCTAATTTGTATTTGGACCGATATCAATTTCATTAAATTATTACTCTTTTCAGTCTTTTTCTTCAGAATTTGGTCTTACGTTTTCTTTCAATTTCTTTTTTATTACCCCCTTTGGAATTAAAAAAAAATTAGTATAATTAACATACCACATTATAATAGTTTCAGGTGTACAATATAGTGATCCAACAATTCTATACATTTCTATCATGATAAGCATATTCATTTTTTTAAAAAATTAAGCTTTACTTTATTTTTTCAGGGTTCCAAGATTCATTGTTTATGCATCACGCCCAGTGCTCCATGCAATATGTGCCATCCTTAATACCCACCACCAGTCTCACCCAACTGCTACCCCTCTGCCCTCCAAAATCTTCAGTTTGTTTATCAGGATCCACAGTCTCTCATGGTTCATCTCCCCCCCCCCAATTCCCCACAACTCCCTTCTCCTCTCTTTCTCCCAATGTCCTCCATGTTATCCCTTATGCTTCATAAGTAAGTGAAACCACATGAAAATTGACTCTCTCTGCTTGACTTATTTCACTCAGCATAATCTCAATTTCTTTTCAGACAGTTGTTTTGTGCCACTCTGCTTAAACTTAATGGATTTTTACTGTTCTTTCTCACAAAATCCTTCATATCTTTTAAAACTATTCTTTACTAGGGACGCCTGAGTGGCTCAGTTGGTTGAGCATCTACCTTTGGCTCAGGTCATGATCCTAAGATCCAGCATCCCAACTTCAAAACATCTTATGATCAAGTCCTACATTGGGCTCCTGCTCAGCCAGGAGTCTGCTTTTCCCTCTGTGTGCAGCTCCCTCTGCCTGCAGCTCTCCTCTCCCCAACAAATAAATAAATAAAATCTTTTTAAAAATAAAAACAAATAAAGTATTCTATGTTATACACATGCATTCATGCACTGCCAACTAGCTATGTGAAAAAAAAACTCCTATGCATATTGTAAGTACTCATTATGTTCTAGCACAACCTTTTTTTCTAGCTTTTCTTCTCCAGTCCTTCTGACTCAGGAGTACTGTCTTCAGATCCCTCTATTCAACTGGTTTAATGCTTATTCATTATTTCAATGCCTGCATAACATTAAATTGTGTGGCTGGGCCATTTAAACTTCTGATGATTTTTTTTCTTTTCTTATTAAATTATAATCATGTAAATGGCACAAAAATCTTCAAATAGTTAAAACTGTTTCACAACCAAAGGTGATTTTTGTCTCAGGAAACATTGAGCAATGTTTGAAGACATTTTGGGATGTCACCCTGTGAGGGGTTCATGGAGGCCAGGGGTGATGTAAACATCCCAAAATGCACAAAACACAGCTCACCACAGAGAAATTTCTAGCTCCAAATGTCTATAGTCCAGAGATTGAGAAACAGGGAGAGTTAAAGAATATCTGAATTATTTTTTTAAGTAATCTCTACACCCATCATGAGGCTTGAACTCATAATTCCCAAGCTCAAGTTTAATATTTGTAACTGTCTTCAGAGCCACACCAAAATAATGTAACACTTCACAATTTTGACAGCAAAATTAGAAAGTACTCCTTTGTCATTTGTTTAAATGTTCCAACCCCAATCAATGTGACAACACTGAGTGTTTTTTTTCATAGTGATGAGTGTAATAGAAATTCCTTACTGAATTTTTTTTTTTTTTTTTGAGTTTTTAAATTTTTTATTTTTTATAAACATATATTTTTATCCCCAGGGGTACAGGTCTGTGAATCACCAGGTTTACACACTTCACAGCACTCACCAAATCACATACCCTCCCCAATGTCCATAATACCACCCCCTTCTCCCAAACCCCCTCCCCCCCGGCAACCCTCAGTTTGTTTTGTGAGATTAAGAGTCACTTATGGTTTGTCTCCCTCCCAATCCTATCTTGTTTCATTTATTCTTCTTCTACCCACTTAAGCCTCCATGTTTAGAAAGCCATTTCTATTAACCTACTATTACTATTATATATTCACATAGTATATGCCTATTTATCTATAGTTATCAGCCTTCCAAATAATTGTTGTGAATCAGCTTCTCTAATGACTTTAAGTCATCTATTTATTTATTTATTTACTTACTTACTTACTTATTTTACCATAAAGCAGTTTTAAATTTTATTTGGTTAAATACATCTATCATCTTACTTCTAAGGTTTCAGACTTAATTATGGTGGCTTGCCCACCTCTGGGTTTTAAATGTAGGTTTCTATGTGTATCTAAAATGGAATAGTTAGGGACGCCTGGGTGGCTCAGTGGGTTAAAGCCTCTGCCATCAGCTCAGGTCATGATCTCAGGGTCCTGGGATCAAACCCACATCAGACACTCTGCTCAGCAGGGAGCCTGCTTCCTCCTCTCTGTCTGCCTCTCTACCTACTTGTGATCTCTGTCTGTCAAATAAATAAAATCTTTAAAAAAATAAATAAATAAAATGGAATGGTTACTCCTAAAATGGGAGTTTATTCCTTTTGGTTTTTGTGAGATGTGTGAGATAAGGAACCACTGCACTCCCTTCCACGTGGAAAACAATTTTGTGTCAACTTCCATCAACAATTCAATATTTTCCAACTAAATCGAAATGCAAATTTGTCATGTATTAAATATCCATATATACAGTGTGATTAGGAATGCAAGCTTGTGCAGGCAATCTGAAAAGCAGTATGGAGGTTCCTCAAGATGTTAAAAATAGAGCTACCCTCTGACCCAGTAATTGCACTGACCCAGTAATTGCACTACCAGGTATTGACCCCAAAGATATAGAAGTAGTGAAAAGAAGGGGAATTAATGCACCAGTGTTCATAGCATTAATGTCCACAATAGTTAAACTGTAGAAAGAAGGGAACCTGGGTGGCTCATTCAGCTAAGCACCTATCTTTGGCTCAGGTCATGACCCCATGGTCCTTGGATTGAGTACTGCATCAGGCTCCATACTTAGTGGGCAACCTGCTTCTCCTTTTCCCTCTGCCTGTCACTCTGCCTGCTTATCCTCTCTCTCTTTCTCTCTCTCTCTCTCCCTCTCTGTGTCAAATAAATAAAATATTAAAAAATGTGGAAAGGACCAAGATGTTCTTCAACAGATAAATGAATAAAGATGTTCATATATATAATGGAATATTATGATACCATCAGAAAAGATGAATATCTATCACTAACATCGACATGGATAGAGCTAGAGGGTATTATGTTAAGTGAAATAAGTCAATCAGAGAAAGAACATTATCATACAGTTTCACTCACGTGTGGAACATAGGGAATACTGTATAGGACAGCAAGGGAAGGAAGGAAAACTAAAGAGGAAGAAATCAGAGAGGGAGACAAACCATATGAGACTTGACTCCAGAAAACAAACTGAAGGTTACAGAAGGGGAAGTGGGAGGGCAGATGGGCTAACCAGGTGACAGGCATGAAGGAGGGCATATGATATGATGAGCACTAGGTGTTATATGCACCTAATGAATCATTGAATATCATATCAAAAAGTATGATGTACTATACATTGGCTAATTAAATTTAAATTAAAAAAAGAACCAAGATGCCCTTCAACGGACGAATGGATAAGAAAGATGTGGTCCATATACACTATGGAGTATTATGCCTCCATCAGAAAGGATGAATACCCAACTTTTGTAGCAACATTGACCAGACTGGAAGACATTATGCTGAGTGAAATAAGTCAAGCAGAGAGAGTCAACTATCATATGGTTTCACTTACTTGGGGAGCATAACAAATATCATGGAGGACAAGGGATCTTAGAGAGGAAAAGGGAGTTGGGGTAAATTGGAAGTGGAGGTGAATCATGAGAGACTATGGACTCTGAAAAACAACTGAGGGGTTCGAAGTGGTGGGGGGTGGGAGGTGGGTATTATAGAGGGCACAGATTGCATGGAGCACTGGGTGTGGTAAAAAAAAAATAATGAATAATGTTTTTCTGAAAATAAATAAATTAATTCAATCTCTAATAAATAAATAAATGAAATATGTATATATATATGTATTTTTTAAGAGCATAAAAATAAATAAATAAATGTAAATATCCACATATAATGGGACCTAATTCTATAATGAGGCATACTAAAGGAGTATCTTCTTTGTGCCAGAAATTTATTTTTTTTTTAATTTTATTTTCTCAGTGTTCCAAGATTCATTGTTTGTGCACCATGCCCAGTGCTCCATGCAATATGTGTCCTCCTTAATGCCCACCACCAAGCTCACCAATTCCCCCAGCCTCTCCCTTCCAAAACCCTCAGTTTGCTTCTCAGAGTCCACAGTCTCTCATGCTTCATCTCCCCCTCCAATTTCCCGCAATTCACTTTTCCTTTCTTTCTCCTAATGTCCTCCATGTTATTCCTTATGCTCCACAAGTAAGTGAAACCATATGATAATTGACTCGTTCTGCTTGACTTATTTCGCTCAGCAAAATCTCCTCCAATCTAGTCCACATTGATACAAAAGTTGAGTATTCATCCTTTCTGATGGAGGCATAATATTCCATGGAATATATGAACTATATCTTCTTTATCCATTCATCTGTTCAAGACCATGTTGGTTCTTTCCACAGAACTTTATATATTATACCCCCTCATTTCAAGATCTTGGGGAATTTTATTATTTGTCTATGTTGATTTTGTGGAATTACTGCTTCTTAGATACTGTTTCAGTTAGTTCTCTAAATTCCCTTCAATTTTATTGAATACTGTTTTACTGAAACTAATATTTAACCTCTTTTTTTTTATTTGTCAAGGCAATAATACATGTTTATTATTTAAAACAATGAGAATACGTATGATCTCTTTCCTAGAAAATACAAAGATAAATAGGTCCAAAAACTGGTCCTCTTCAAAATTTTAAGGGTCAGAAAATGAGGCTAAGAAGAGATGCCAGTAAGGAGGAGAAAATCCAGGGGATCTAATTCTTAGAAGCAAAAGGAAAAATTTGAAGTAGGGCAGAGTGATCAACTATCTAAATGCCCGTTTGGTCTAAGATGACACCAAGAACCAACTATTGGATTTAACAACAGGGAAGTCCCTGGTTATCGTAGCAGTTTTTTGGTTTTTTGTTTTGTTTTGTTTAATTTTTTATTTTTTATAAACATATATTTTTATCCCCAGGGGTACAGTTCTGTGAATCACCAGGTTTACACACTTCACAGCACTCACCAAATTTTATCTCCTCTGTGAAATACAAAATTCTTTGTATTTAATAATGCCTCTTTTTTTAAAATTTGTTTCTATATAGTTGCATATACATTCACACCCATAAAAAAAAGATGATTAGTACAGGTGAAGTCCCTGTTCCTTTGATCTTTACATCAGAACAGAAAAAGCACAGTGAGATGAATGTGAGTCCAAGATAATGTCCTCCAATAAGTCACATGAAGAGTATTCACAAAAAGAGGATAGATTGTCAAGGCATGTGTAGGATTTCACAGAGTCTGAGGAGGCCTTCGCATGGTGGACAAGGGACAGAACAATGAGTAGTTGTGCTCATTGGAATTGTCAAGAAAAAGACTAAAACCCAAAGGCTAATAATGACAAACAACAACAACAACATCAACAACAACAACAAATGGTGTCATTTAAGAAAAGTGATAAAGGGGCTCTCCTTATCTTCTATTGGACCAAGCAAAGACCAACTGGTCTAATAAACATGGAACAGGCACAGGAAAACAAGTCTTCTGCTGTCTGCTATCTGATAATAAAAACACCAAATTTTGTGAAGTGTTTGTTTATTCTCCTTACTTTTTCTCTTGTGATGTTCAATCTGTAAGGTGTTTTACATCATAAAGATGTCACTACTTTTGTCTTTTGGACAATTTATTTTTTCTTTTTTATTAATTTTGCTGGGTATAAATGAGATAAAACCAGGATTTCATGCCAGCAACATCAAGGAAGCTTTCTTCCTAACAGTCTCTCAGGACAGCTGAGCTTATTGGAACATTTTACTCTTTATGTCTATCTCATTTCTCCCTCTTTCATTCTCCTTCTCTCTCTCTCTCTCTTTCTCTCTCTCTGTCTCTTCACTTATTGAACACAATTGTTTATGTTTCCTTACACACAGGTTAGAAGGTGGCCATTCCAAAATGAAACCTTAAGATGATTTATCTTTGGGAAGCTACAAATAGATATTTCTGGGTACTATTTCTACTTTTCTAATGGGAAAGGTAATATGATGTGTATGCATTCATGTCCTAGATAGTGCATTGGGGTAGGCTGGGGATAGGTGAGAAGGACATAGAATAACACACCACAAGAGGACATGGCATGCTGTGTTTTGTGTATGTGACTGTGTGTGTGTATATGTCTGTTTGTGTATCTGTGTGTGTGTCTGTGTGTGTGTGCTCATGTGAGCATGCATATTTATGGGAGAGAGCAGTCCTCAGAGCAGGGATACACTGGACTCTTTCTTTCCTTTTTTTTTTTTTTTCAGTGTTCCAAGATTCATTGTTTATGCACCACACCCAGTGATCCATGCAATATGTGCCTTCCTTAGGTCCCATTATTTCAAGATGACACTTATAATGCACAGCCCAAATTCAACCAACAGATGATACTAAGGAGGAATGTTCAATTGACTGGATGCTATCACAATGAGATACATACAGTGCAAGAGGTACATAGTGCGGTCAAAGAACTCCCTGTGTCATGAACTTTAAGCAGCTATGAAGCGACATGACTCTAAGAAACTCACTGCCACCACCTTTCATCATGCTCCTTCCTGTCCATTTCCCTCAACACACTGCCTTCCTTCTGAGCCTTGATTTTCTGACAGAA
Organism: Mustela nigripes; assembly: GCF_022355385.1. Taxonomy (NCBI): domain Eukaryota; kingdom Metazoa; phylum Chordata; class Mammalia; order Carnivora; family Mustelidae; genus Mustela; species Mustela nigripes. Next base: position 10,879,977 of record NC_081558.1, on the reverse strand, counting down.
AGTCATCCCCATGGACTTTGCACCAGCTGTTCCTTCTGCCAGAAACACTTCCTGTCTTTCACCCTCTATTTCTTCTGTCCTTTGTTCAAATGATACGTTCTCATCCAATCTTGACTGAACACACAATCTAACACCCCAAACACTCTCTGTTTTAAGCTGTTTCTTCATAGTATCTGCCCCCATCTTGGGATTATTTAATCTTTATATCTGCTAATGTCCTATCACCATCATTGAATTGTAGGGACTTTCGCTTCTCAGCACCCTCTACTTTATTACTAGAAGTTTTTTTTTTTTTTTTAACAGATTACAGAAAATAGGAAAGTTAAAAATGAAACATCATCATTAATATTCTTTCCCAGAAATAACTTCCAGTAACATTTTATATACAACCCTCATTGTTTACATGTATATAATGTATACTATACATGTATATTGACATACACACAAGCAAATGTTATGTCTAAAAAGCAATAGAATACCGTACTACATGTACTACATACTATATATATATATATATACACACACACAATATATATATATATATATATATATATATAATTGCTTGTTTCATTTTTTTCATACTTTTAAAATTTATTATTTTTTTATTATAGAAATACTTTTTAAAATTTATTTATTTTCAGCATACAGCATCATTATTTTTTCACCACACCCAGTGCTGCATACAATCTGTGCCATCTATAATACCCACCACCTGGTACCCCGACTTTCCACCACCCTCACTTCAAACCCCTCAGATTTTTTTTTCAGAGTCCATAGTCTCTCATGATTCACCTCCCCTTCCAATTTAACCCAACCCCCTTCTTTCTAACTCCCCATGTCCTCCATGCTTTTTGTTATGCTCCACAAATAAGTGAAACCATATGATAATTAACTCTCTCTACTTGACTTATTTCACTCAGCATAATCTCTTCCAGTCCCATCCATGTTGCTACAAAAGTTGGGTATTCATCCTTTCTGATGGAGGCATAATACTCCACAGTATATATGGACCACATCTTCCTTATCCATTCATCCGTTGAAGGGCATCTTGGTTCTTTCCACAGTTTGGCGACCGTGGCCATTGCTGCTAAAAACATGGGGTACAGATGGCCCTTCTTTTCACAACATCTGTATCTTTGGGGTAAATACCCAGTAGTGCAATGGCAGGGTCATAGGGTCGCGGTCCCTGGGAACACAGGATCTTCTGCTGTACCCAAAACCACGGCAGCAGCAGCTGTCTGGGCAGCTCCAGACGACCAGAGATGTTCCAAGCAGTGATCCCACACTGAGATTTTCCCACTGGCCTGGGCTGGGAGTGCCTGGTCTTTCTTGGTGTCAGAGCACCTGGCTTGCGCACACCTCTTTCTGGGGAGGCTGTGGGTCACACGCACATCTCAGGCTCTGAGAATGGTGCACAGGTCCAAAAGCACCACGCTAGGCCTTCGTGCACCTCTCTCAAGGGAGAGTTTGGTGCATGCATCTTAGGGTCTGAAAAAATGCCGTGGGGCAAAGAGGGCTGGCTGGGCCTTTGTACCTTTATCAGGGGAGGATGAGGGGCATGCACATCTCAGGCTCTGTAGCAGGGCTCATGCATTCTGCCATCTGGCGTGGCTCCCATCCCCTCACAGGAGCCAGACCCCACGCAATTTTGGGTGCGCTGGTGGCTCAGGGACCAAGGCCTTGTTTCTCCACTGCACTCTCTCTAGCTCAGCGCCAGGGGAGGTTGTCCTGGGACTGGGGACTGAAGTCCCTGTCCCTAGATGCCCTGATTCCCACAATTTCACCCTGCAATCCTTTGCTCTTTTGGGGTGCTTTCAACCAGTCTCCAAGTTAATTCTGGTCCCCAGACGCAGGGCACTCTTACTCATATTAAGGGTATTAATGTTCAACCAGTCACCTCTGGTGGCTCCCTCCCCCTTTTGTTTATCTTCTGATATCAGTCTGCCTTTCCCACTCTGCTTTACCTGCCCACTGGCATCTTCTGCCCTGTAGAGGTCCAGATGTGTATAGTTCTGATCTCAGGCTGACACAGGACCACAGCTTTAATGTATAGACATGTACAGAACAAGACAGGCAACATCAATGATTGGAATTTAGTTACAAATGAAGAATCTCAGGGCCACCTTAGACATAACGAATTAGTAGCAACACTTCCCAAGTTATGACAGCCAAAAATTTCTCCAGATATTTTTAAGTGATTTTGAGGCAAAATCATCCCTGGTTGAGAACCATTAGCATATCTTGTTGCATTTCAATCAAAGCACATTGCTTCATAATGATCCAGTTCAGAATTCTGGGTTGTTCACACAACCTTTCTAAGTCACATTTCTATAAATGTGGAATGGGGCTCATTTTATAGTCCCCATAGAATAGATTTTGAAAAAAATAAATGAGACAATGCCTATAAGATTATGAACTGAACCTAGTACATCAAAAGGTCTAAATTGAAATAAGTCAAGCAGAGAGAGTCAATTATCATATGGTTTCACTTATTTGTGGAGCATAACAAATAGCATGGAGGACAAGGGGTGTTAGGAGAAGGGAGTTGGGGTAAATTGGAAGGGGAGGTGAATCATGAGAGACTATGGACTCTGAAAAACAATCTGAGTGGTTTGAAGTGGCAGGGGGGTAAGAGGTTGGTGTACCAGGTGGTGGGTACTATAGAGGGCACAGATTGCACAGAACACTGGGTGTGGTGAAAAAATAATGAATACTGTTATGCTGAAAATAAATAAATTAATAAAAAAGGTCTAAATTGATCTATTATAATACCAAAGGTTTTATAAGTGAAGGACTAAGTGTCATCTTTTAACCTGTAAGAAAAACCCAACACTCTTAATAGATTTGTTAAAAAAAAATATATGAATCCAAGGGTTGTTGTGCTCATGCTCTTATAGCAAAAAAACACAATTTTGCCTGTTGGAGAAGGAAGACCAATTTTCTAGAGCTATGAGGAGGAGTTCTTCCACCAAAACTCAATGTTTTACATACCCAGAAATGGTGAAGACAGTTTTCTTAGTCTCAGGTTTGGAAATAACTTTCACTTAGGTTCTGTGGAAAGTTTCAATGTTAGAGCTTTGGAAGTCAGGCAAGTTCAGGGAGGAGTAATAAACACTGGATACACCTGAATTCTGACCTGTCTCTTGGGAACAGAGACTCTATAGGAAATAATTCCATTCTATCCAGATAAGTTCCCATGGGGAAATGTGCTCAAGTAATAATAATGGTAAATGTGTCTAATGAGCAGGTATAGAGATCAGATACAGCAAATATAGGAGCTGTAAATATCTCCTCAGCTGCAGCCCCTGGGAATGTTCAACCTTGAGGTGAATGAGAGAAAGCTTTTGTATTTCGAGGAGACAAAGCTTTTGCATTTCGTCCCTCATCCCTGCTGAGGGACCCATGCTTCATCCTTCCTGCTCTCCTGTCTGGGAACAGTGCTTCAGTCTCTATCATCAACCATCCAGGGGGGAATTTGGACTTCCACATGGAAACCTTCCTCCCAGAGACCCCTTTCAGGTGAGTCTCAGAGCTCAGGAGTTATTTCAGGAAAGGGTCAGAAAGAATGGAAATGGCGAGCTTTTACTTGAGGTCACTTGTCAGCCTATCCTGGGGCCAAGAGAAAATTGTGTTTGTGTTTATTAGAGTGGTGAACAATTTCACTTATAGTCAACTTATTTAATATATTTAAAAAGGAGTGTCTTTTGAACTTAGCATGAAAATGCTTTACTATGCGCCCTATGTACAATGCACTCTAATATTTTCTATTGTGCTTTATTTATTATATTCTATTTTTAATTTTTGTAATTTAAATTCAGTTGACATCTAGTCTATTTTTAGTTTCAAAGGTAGAGTTCAGTGATTCATGATGTACACACAGCACCCAGTGATCATTACATCCTTGTCTTCCTTAATGCCCACCACTCAGTAACCCCAACACCCAACTGACCTCCCCCCAGCAACCCTCAGTTTACTTCTTAGATTTCAGCATCTTTTATGATTTGTCTCTCTTTATAATTTTCTCTTACTTCATTTTTCCCTCCTTCCCCCTGTGATCCTCTGTTTTGTTTCTTAAATTCTACCTATGAGTGAAATCATATAATTGTCTTTCTCTAATTTATTTCTCCTAGCAAAATACCTTCTAGTTCTATCCACATCATTGTAAATGGTAAGAGTTCATTTTCCTTGATGGCACAGTAATATTCCAGTAGTATTCCAGTGTGTGTGTGTGTGTATACATATATATATATGTATATATATATGATTTGTATGAATAGGTGAATGGATAAAAGTGTGAAATATATATATATATTTATATATTTTATATATATGTATATATATATACACACACACTGGAATATATATTATATATATTTTTTTCACACTTTTATCCATTCACCTATTCATACAAACCATATTTCTCTCCCACATCCTGCATTCCTGTGCGAGTAGCTCCCTGATTCCATTCTCTCTTTTATCACGGGCAGCTTCTGTGAGCATAGATTCTATCATTCTTTCTTGAAATATGTATTTATTCCTGCTGTTCCCAACCAAACCATGTCTGGGGGTAAAGGGCAGGAGTCTGTATAACATGTAGGTCCCAGGGCACTCACAGTCTAGCAGGGAAACATACATAGAATTAAATAAAAGTTACACAATGATAATCCCCATGATAATCCCCACGTCTAAGTTACTGCAAGAGAAATTTGGAGCACTGGGTGTGGTGCATAAACAATGAATTCTGGAACACTGAAAATAAATTTTAAAAATAAATAAAAATTAAAAAAAGGAAAGTGTCCTTTTTTGTGGAAATGTTAAAAAAATGAAAATAAACAACAATGAAGGAGATGACTCTTTGTATTCTAAAAGAGGTGATGGGATTATGAAGATAGAGAGGAGGTAAATAATTCTTAAGAGACCAGTGGGTGACTCCAAGCAGATGGTAGCAGGTGCCTGGAGGCTCTGAGTCTGGAGACTGGGTCTTCAGGTGAATCTGAAACTCAAGTTCAGCGTTTGTGACATCGACCTGGACAAGGCAGTGAAAGTGGGGAGCTGGAGGGTTGGTTAGGGAAGGCAAGCCAAGAGTTGGAGCTATGGAATTTGGGGTTCAGTCTCCAATGGGGAGTCACCAAAAAAGGGTAAATGTGGGGAGTTGGACAGTAACTTAAGTACAGTATAGAAACATCTCTCTGGGTAAATATGAATATTGGCTAGAGGATGCCAAACTCTGTTAGGTGGAGAACCAACAAGGAACTGAAAGAAGGTTGTGGAACTGGAGACCCATAGGTGGGGAATTGATGGGGACATTGGAGAGAAGGAAAATCTCAGCCAAATCTAATCACCAGTGATAAGCACTCATAATCAACAGGAGGGAACTATGCTAAGCTTTTTACATATATTTTACATATATATTTTACATATATTTCCTAAATCTGTCAGCCTCCTCAAGATGAGGACACCTCTAGTCCTACTATTTGGTGGGTGTGATTTAACATTTAGAACAGTTTTATTGGCCCTCCAAGTTCAAATAGAAAATATACATAGATCTTAAATTCAAAATCTGAGTTTATGATAATAAAGATTTTGCATTTTATATCATTTAGAAAAGTTTTTTTTTTTGTTTTTTTTTTTTTTTTTTTTTTTTTTTTTAGCAAATACTCTTTTAGCATGTTGTACTGTGTATATTTCCTTGTGTGAATTGTGAGAGTGTTCCCTTTACTTGTTATTCTGGTGGGATGTTCAATGGGTCATATGTCTTGTTAATGTAAAATCCTCTCTACATTTTCTTTTGGATAAATTTCCTTTTGCTGCTTCATTATTCTGGGCATCTAGGAGCTGTAACTAGGGTTGGAATGTTGCCAGAACCAAGGATATTTTCTCCTCCTCACCATCTCTAGAGGCCACTGAGGTTATTAGAAATTTCTCCCCACTTTACTTTTTTTTTAAGATTTTATTTATTTATTTATTAGAGAGAGGGAGGGAGAGAGAGCGAGCACAGGCTGACAGAATGGCAGGCAGAGGCATAGGGAGAAGCAGGCTCCCCACCGAGTAAGAAGCCCAATGTGGGACTCCATTCCAGGATGCTGGGATCATGACCTGAGCCGAAGGCAGCTGCTTAACCAACTGAGCCACCCAGGCATCCCCCACTTTAATTTTTTTTAAATTTAATTAAATTTAATTTTTTCAGTGTCCAAGACTCATTGTTCATGCACCACATGATGTGCATGATGTGCAAGATGTGCCCTTCTTATTACCCACCACCAGGCTCACATATCCCTTCACCCCCCTCTCCTCTAAAACCCTGCTTGTTTCTCAGAGTCCAGTCTCTCATGTTTCGTCTCCCCTTCCAATTTCCCACAATTCATTTCTTTCCGTCACCTAATGTCCTTCATATTATTTCTTATGCCCCACAAGTAAGTGAAACCATATGATGATTGACTTTTTCTGCTTGACTTATTTGACTCAGCATAACCTCCAGTCCTGTCCATGTTTATACAAAAGTTGGGTATTCATCCATTCTGATGGAGGCATAATATTCCACTTTATATATGGACCATATCTTCTTTATCCATTCATCTGTTGAAGAGCATCTTGGCTCTTTCTACAATTTGGTGGTTGTGACCATTGCTGCTATAAACATTGGGGTACAGATGGCCCTTCTTTTCACTACATCTGTATCTTTGGGGTAAATATCCACTTTCCTTCCTCCAAATTTTTAAGCTTTTTTAGTGTTTACTTTTTTTTCTTTATTTTTTTTTTTTATTTGAGAGAGAGAGAGCTAGAGGGAGATGGAGAAAGAGAAATATCACAAGGGGAGGAGCTGGGGGGAGGAGAAGTAGGCTTCCTTCTGAGCAGGGATATTGATGTGGGGCTTGATCCCAGGACCCTGGGATCATGACCTGATCCGAAGGCAGACATTTAACCAACTGAGCCACATAGGTGCCCCTTTTGTGTTTCTTTAAATACTAGACACAATATGATCCTATTGAAATGGAGACCACTGATTACATGCTCATAGGAGACTTAACTCATGGAATTTGCATGCAGTTTGACATTTTTTAGGGGAATGACAATCTAATGTGGACAGCTTGTTTTTATCAATTTTTGCCCTAATTATTGTAGCTAGACATGAGAGTAGCCTGGTGGTGATTTTTTTTATTCTTTATATTTTATTTCATTTATTTATTTGACAGAGATCCCAAGCAGGCAGAGAGGCAGTCAGAGAGAGAGAGAGGTGGGTAAGCAGGCTCCCCATTGAGCAGAGAGCCCGATGTGGGACTCAATTCCAGGACCCTAGGATCACGACCTGAGCTGAAGGCAGAGGCATTAATCCACTGAGCCACCCAGGCTCCACAGCCTGGTGGTGATTTTTAAAACAATAATTGAACAAACAAAAAACAGAAAGGTAAAGGGGAGTGGGAGATACAGGCTTCTAGTTAAGGAGCAAATAAGTCACGGGAATAAAAGGCACAGCCTAGGTAATATAGTCACTGATATTGTCACAGTGTTGTGTGGTGACAAATGGCAACTACACATGTGGTGAGCATGGCATTATGTTTAAACTGTTGAGTCACTGTGTTGTACATCCAAAACTAATTTAATAATGTGTGTCAATCACACAGGATCTAAAAATTAACTTAAAAAAAAAAAAACCTCAAGTGTTTTCTCAGTCTTTGCAATGGTTGTTCTTTCTCATAGCCACATATTTTCCTAAATAACACTATGTCTCCTGCTGACTCCTCCTTGAGGTCTCTGTGTAAATGTGTGTTGGCCTATCCAAGCAGCAGCTAAAAATTAACACCATCCACTCTTTCTTTTTATCCCACTTTGTTTCTCTTCATAGCACCTGTCGCTTTCTGACATTCTATCTGATCTTTTATTTGCATGTCTTCTCCATCACTGAAACATGCAGACACTTGTTTCTTGACACCTATATTCTTTGCCTGGAGGCTAGACATTACCCAAGTTTACCTCAAATGTGTGACAGAATTTCTCATTGAAAGTATATAATACATGAATATTTGTGGAAAATGTCAAGTGTGGGATGCACACTCATATTCAGAGCCAGAATTCTCTTGAGAGGGGACATGTTCTATATAAAACTTATAGATATTGACTTTGTAAATGTAAAAAAAAGATTGTAGAATTTCAATGATATTTGTAATGTTCATTTTAGAGAAAATTAGCCATGTTATTTTTTTTATTTCCTAGTATCCACCTCCACTACATGGAACCAGGTAATGATACACAAATGTCAGAATTTCTTCTTCTTGGATTATCAGAGGAACCAGAATTACAGCTCCTCATATTTAGCCTTTTCCTGTCCATGTACCTGGTCACTGTGTTTGGAAACCTTATCATCATCCTGGCTGTCAGCTCAGACTCCCACCTCCACACCCCCATGTACTTCTTCCTTGCCAACCTGTCCTTTGTAGACATCTGTTTCACCTCCACCACCATCCCCAAGATGCTTCAGAACATCCAGACTCATAGCAAAGTCATAACCTACGAAGGTTGCATCACTCAGATATACTTTTTCCTGTTCTTAGCTGGGTTGGACAATTTTCTCCTGGCTGTGATGGCCTATGACCGTTTTGTGGCCATCTGTCACCCCCTGCACTACATGGTCATCATGAAACCCACCTACTGTGTACTTCTGGTTCTGATGTCCTGGATGATGAGTGCCCTGAATTCCTTATTACAAAGTTTAATGGTGTTGTGGCTGTCCTTCTGTAGATTGGTGGAAATCTCCCACTTTTTCTGTGAAATCAATCAAGTGGTCCAACTTGCTTGTTCTGACAAGTTTCTTAATAACATGGTGATGCATTTTGCAGCTGGCTTGTTAGGTGGTGCTTCCCTAGCTGGGATCCTTTACTCTTACTCCAAGATAGTATCTTCAATACATGGAATCTCATCAGTTCAGGGCAAGTACAAAGCTTTTTCGACCTGTGCATCTCACCTCTCAGTTGTCTGCTTATTTTATTGTACAATCCTAGGAGTGTACCTTAGCTCTGTTTCTCTCCAAAGCTCCCACTCAAGTACAGTAGCCTCAGTGATGTACACTGTGGTCACACCTATGCTAAACCCCTTCATCTACAGCCTGAGGAACAAAGACATAAAGATGGCTCTTAAAAGAATCATTGGGGTTCCAGTGATGTAAAAAGTGTATATGATTGCAGGGCTCACAGCCTTGGAAGCAGGAACTGCTATTCCACTTGACTATGGAAGTAGAATCTGTTCCTTCTATTTACTTTCGAGAATTTTCATTTGTTTGAATTTAATTCATTTTTTCCACATACTTAAGTAACTCACTTTATTAAACTTCTGCTTTGTCTGTTTCACAATTTTCCCTTTGTCCATTTTCTGCTCTTCCCAATATTTTCCCCCTCTTTGGGCCACAAATGACTGAAAATTTCTTTATTTTATATGGGATGTGTTGGATTTCTTAAAGTAATTTCACTTCAAATGACATATATCATGCCAAGTAAATTTTCCATAGATTTCCCCAAAGAATCATCATGAGTTGCATTCTTCATATGAAAGAATCTACAGTTGGCCACCAAGCCCTTTACAGAACTTCATTGTAGAGAATAATAATAATAATAATAATAATAATAATAAATTTCCGTTCTCACCTAGGGTTTGTCAAACTTTTTATATCACTACTGTAACTCCTTTTCGTTATAACATGTACTCTAATACTGTTCCCTTTAATTCTTAGGCTACTGACAGGGATGCTCAGGCAGGAAAGCCTGGGAACTTGCCTGAACCTATGTGCTTGTGGAATTCCCATAGACTCATCCCTGACCAGAGCCTCTGCTGTGGCAGCCCCAGCCCTTGGGTTCTTACTGTGATTGTAAGACATGCCTCAACAACACCCATCAGAGAATTCTAACAAAACACGGTTTATTACTCACAGATACTGGAGAATAGAGGCAGAAAAACCTGGAAGGTGGAGAAGGAGTGCAGTTTCAGAGAAAAAGGCCACAACTGGGCCCCAACATTCGGGGTCCCTGAGAGGGTGGGTGGTAGTTTGTAGGTTCACTATTTATGATTTTATTTTTATTAGTTATTTCTTATCTAAAAATTTCTTTCTTTTCTAAAAAAAATATTCTTTTCTAAAAAGTTTCTTTTTTTTTAATTTATTTATTTTCAGCATAACAGTATCATTATTTTTTCACCACATCCACTGCTCCATGCAATCCGTTCCCTCTATAAAACCCACCACCTGTTACTCTGACCTCCCACCACCCTGCCACATTAAACCCCTCAGATTGTTTTTCAGAGTCCATAGTCTCTCATGACTCACCTCCCTTTCCAATCTACCCCAACCCCCTTCTCTCTAACTCCCCATGTCCTCCATGCTTTTTGTTATGCTCCACAAATAAGTGAAACCATATGATAATTGACTCTCTCTGCTTGACTTATTTCACTCAGCATAATCTCTTCCAGTCCTGTCCATGTTGCTACAAAAGGTGGGTATTAGTCCTTTCTGATGGAGGCATAATACTCCATAGTGTATATGGACCACATCTTCCTTATCCATTCATCCATTGAAGGGCATCTTGGTTCCTTCCACAGTTTGGCGACTGTGGCCATTGCTGCTATAAACATTGGGGAACAAATGGTCCTTCTTTTCATGACATCTGCATCTTTGGAGTAAACCAAGGAGTGCAATGGCAGGGTCATAGGGAAGCTCTATTTTTAATTTCTTGAGAAATCTCCACACTGTTCTCCAAAGAGGCTGCACCAACTTGCATTCCCATCAACAGTGGAGGGTTCCCTTTACTCCACATCCCCTCCAACACATGTTGTTTCCTGTCTTGCTAATTTTGGCCATTCTAACTGGTATACGGTGATATCTCAAAGTAGTTTTAATTTGAGTCTCCCTGAAGGATACTGATGATGAGCAATTTTCATGTGTCTGACAGGCATTTGTATGTCTTCATTGGAGAAGTGTCTGTTCATATCTTCTGCCCATTTTTTGATATGATTGTCTGTTTTGTGTGTGCTGAGTTTGAGGAGTTCATTATAGATCCTGGATATCAACCTTTTGTCTGTATAGTCATTTGCAAATATCTTCTCTCATTCTGTGGGTTGCCTCTTTGTTTTCTTGACTGTTTCCTTTGCTGTGCAGAAGCTTTGATTTTGATGAAGTCCCAAAACTTTATTTTTGCTTTTGTTTCCTTTGCCTTTGGAGACATATCTTGAAAGAAGTTGCTGTGGCTGATATCAAAGGGACTACTGCCTATGTTCTCCTCTAGGATTCTGATGGATTCCTGTCTCCCACTTAGGTCGTTTATCCATTTTTAGTTTATCTTTGTGTAAGGTATAAGAGAATGGTCGAGTTTCATTCTTCTACATGTAGCTGCCCAGTTTTCCAGGAACCATTTATTGAAGAGACTGTCTTTTTTCCACTGTATATTTTTTCCTGCTTTGTCGAAGATTATTTGCACATAGAGTTCAGTGTCCATATCTGGGCTCTCTCCTCTGTTGCACTCGTCTATGTCTCTGTTTTTATGCCAGTACTATGCTGTCTTGGTGATCACAGCTTTGTAATAAAGTTTGAAATCAGGTAACGTGATGCCCCCAGTTTTATTTTTGTTTTTCAACATTTCCTTAGCGATTCAGGGTCTCTTCTGATTCTGATTCCATACAAATTTTTAGATTATTTGCTCCAGCTCTTTGAAGAATGCCGGAGGAATTCTGATCAGAATGGCATTCAAAGTATAGATTGCCCTAGGCAATATAGACATTTTAACAATGTTTATTCTTCCGATCCAAGAGCATGGAATGGTCTTCCATCTTTTTGTGTCTTCTTCAATTTCTTTCATCAGTGTTCTGTAGTTCCCTGAGTACAGATCCTTTACCTTTTTGGTTAGGTTTATTCCCAGGTATCTTATGGTTCTTGGTGCTATGGAAAATGGAATCAATTCTCTAATTTCCCTTTCTGTATTTTCATTGATAGTGTATAAGAAAGCCTCCGATTTCTGTACATTGACTTTGTATATCCACGTTGCTGAATTGCTGTATGAGTTCTCGTAGTTTGGGGGTGGAGTCTTTTGGGTTTTCCCTATAAAGAATCATGTCATCTGTGAAGAGAGAGAGTTTGACTTTTTCATTGCCAATTTGGATACCTTTTATTTCTCTTTGTTGTCTGATTGCTGTTGCTACGACTTCTAATACTATGTTGAACAAGAGTGGTGAGGTTGGACATCCTTGTGTGCCTGATCTCAACAGGAAGGCTGCACGCTTTTTCCCATTGAGAATGATATTTGCTGTGGGTCTTCCATAGATAGATTTGATGAAGTTCAGGAATGTTCCCTCTATCCCTATAATTTGAAGTGTTTTAATCAGGAACAGATGCTAGATTTTGTCAAATGCTTTTTTCTGCATTCATTGAGAGGACCATGTGGTTCTTCTCTCTTCTCATATTAATTTGTTCTATCACATTGATTGATTTGCAAATGTTGAACCATTCTTGTAGCCCAGGGATGAATCCCACCTGGTAATGATGGATAATCTTTTAATTGTGCAGTTGGATCCTGTTTGCTAGGCTCCTGTTGAGAATCTTAGCATCCATATTCATCAGTGATATTGGTTTGAAATTCTCCTTTTTGGTAGGGTATTTGCCTGTTTTGGGGGTAACGGTAATGCTGGCTTGATAGAATAAGTCTGGAAGTTTTCCTTCTGCTTCAATTTTTTGAAACAGCTTTGGAGAATAGATGTTATCTCTTCTTTGAAAGTTTGGTAGAATTTTCCAGGAAATCCGTCAGGTCTTGGGCTCTTGTTGTTTGCAAGTTGCTTTTTTTTTTTTTTTTTTTTTCAGCATAACAGTATCATTATTTTTTCACCACATCCACTGCTCCATGCAATCCGTGCATCTCCCTGATGGCTAGTGATGATGAACATTTTTTCATGTGTCTGATAGCCATTTGTATGTCCATACCCACCACCTGGTACCCCGACCTCCCACCCCCCCAACCACTTCAAACCCCTCAGATTGTTTTTCAGAGTTCATAGTGTCTCATGATTCACCTTCCATCCAATTTACCCCAACACCCTTCTCTCTAACTCCCCATGTCCTCCATGCTTTTTGTTATACTCCACAAATAAGTGAAACTATATGATAATTGACTCTCTCATTATATGATAATTCACTCAGCATAATCTCTTCCAGTCCCGTTTATGTTGCTACAAAAGTTGGGTATTTGTCCTTTCTAATGGAGGCATAATACTCCATAGTGTATATAGACCACATCTTCCTTATCCATTCAGCCGTTGAAAGGCATCTTGGTTCTTTCCACAGTTTCGCGACCATGGCCATTGCTGCTATAAACAATGGGGTACAGGTGGCCCTTATTTTCACTATATCTGTATCTTTGGGGAAAATACCCAGGAGTGCAATGGCAGGGTCATAGGGAAGTTCTATTTTTAATTTCTTGAGGAATCTCCACACTGTTCTCCAAAGGGGCTGCACCAACTTGCATTCCCACCAACCGTGTAAGAGAGCTCCCCTTTCTCCACATCCTCTCCAGCACATATTGTTTACTGTCTTGCTAATTACGCCATTCTAACTGGTGTAAGGTGATATCTCAATGTAGTTTTAATTTGAATATCCCTGATGGCTAGTGATATGAACATTTTTTCATGTGTCTGACAGCCATTTGTATGTCTTCTTTGGAGAAGTGTCTTTCCATATCTTCTGCCCATTTTTTGATATGATTATCTGTTTTTTGAGTGTTGAGTTTGAGGAGTTCTTGATAGATCCTGGATATCAACCTTTTGTCTGTACTGTCATTTGCAAATATCTTCTGCCATTCCATGGGTTGCCTCTTTGTTTTCTTGACTGTTTCCTTGGTTGTGCAGAAACTTTTTATTTTGATGAAGTCTCAAAAGTTCATCTTCACTTTTGTTTCCTTTGCCTTTAAAGACATATCTTGAAAGAAGTTGCTGTGGCTGATATCGAAGAGATTACTGCCTATGTTCTCCTCTAGGATTCCGATGGATTCCTGTCTCACATTGAGGTCTTTTATCCATTTTGAGTTTATCTTTGTGTATGGTGTAAGAGAATGGTCAAGTTTCATTCTTCTGCATATAGCTTCCCCGTTTTCCCAGCACCATTTATTGAAGAGACTCTCTTTTTTCTACTGTATATTTTTTCCTGTTTTGTCGAGGATTAATTGACCTTAGAGTTGAGGGTCCATATCTGGGCTCTCTCCTCTGTTCTACTGGTCTATGTGTCTGCTTTTATGCCAGTACCATGCTGTCTTGGTGATCACAGCTTTGTAGTAAAGCTTGAAATCAGATAACGTGATGCCCCCAGTTTTATTTTTGTTTTTCAACATTTGCTTAGCGATTCGGGGTCTCTTCTGATTCCATACAAATTTTTAGATTATTTGCTCCAGCTCTTTGAAGAATACCGGTGGAATTTTGATCGGAATAGAATTAAAAGTATAGATTGCTCTAGGCAGTTTAGATATTTTACCAATGTTTTTTCTTCTGATCCAAGAGCATGGAATGGTCTTCCATCTATTTGTGTCTTCTTCAATTCCTTTCATGAGTGTTCTGTAGTTCCTTGAGTACAGATCCTTTACCTCTTTGGTTAGGTTTATTCCCAGGTATCTTATGGTTCTTGGTGCTCTAGTAAATGGAATCGATTCTCTAATTTCCCTTTCTGTATTTTCATTGTTAGTGTATAAGAAAGCCACTGATTTCTTCACATTGACTTTGTATCCTGCCATGTTGCTGAATTGCTGTATGAGTTCTAGTAGTTTGAGGGTGGAGTCTTCCATATTAAGAATCATGTTATCTGCAAAGAGAGAGAATTTGACTTCCTCATTGCCAATTTGGATACCTTTTATTTCTCTTTGTTGTCTGATTGCTGTTGCTAGGACTTCTAATACTATGTTGAGCAAGAGTGGTGAGAGTGGGAACCCTGTTGTGTGCCTGATCTCAATGGGAAGGACGCAAGCTTTTTCCCATTGAGGATGATATTTGTTGTAGGTCTTTCATAGAGAGATTTGATGAAGTTCAGAAATGTTCCCTCTATCCCTATACTTTGAAGCATTTTAATTAGGAACGGATGCTGGATTTTGTCAAATGCTTTTTCTGCATCAATTGAGAGGACCATGTGGTTCTTCTCTCTTCTCTTATTAATTTGTTCTATCACATTGATTGATTTGCAATTGTTGAACCATCCTTGTAGCCCTGTGATGAATCCTACCTGGTCATGGTGGATAATCTTTTTAATGTGCTGTTGGATCCTATTTGCTAGGATCTTGTTCAGAATATTAGCATCCATATTCATCAGTGATATTGGTCTGAAATTCTCCAGAATAGACCACATTCTGGGTCACAAATCAGGACTCAACTGATACCAAAAGACTGAGATTATTCCCTGCATATTCTCAGAACACAATGGTTTGAAACTGGAGCTCAATCACCAGGAAAAGTCCCAAAGGAAATCAAACACCTGGAAGCTAAAGACCACTTTGCTTAAGAATGCTTGGATTAACCAGGAGGTCAAGGAAGAAGTGAAACAATTCATGGAAACCAATGATAATGAACACACTTCGATCCAAATCCTATGGAATACAGCAGAGGCAGTCCTAAGTCAGAAATACATAGCCATCCAAGCCTCCCTCAAAAAAATTGAAAAATCCATAACACAGCAGCTCTCTCTATACCTTAAAGAACTGGAGAATCAACAACAAATCAAACCAACTCCACACATAAGAAGGGAAATCATCAAGATTAAAGCTGAGATGGATGAGGTAGAAACCAGAGATACAGTAGAATGTATCAATGAAACTAAAAGCTGTTTTTTTGAAAGAATCAATAAGATCGATAAACCATTGGCAACACTAATCCAAAAGAGAGAAAGCCCAAATTCATAAAATTATTAATGAAAAGGGAGAGATCACAACGAACACCAAGGAAGTACAAACAATCATCAGAAGTTATTATCAACAGTTATATGCCAATAAGCTAAGCAACCTAGATGAAATGGATGCATTCCTGGAAAACCATAAACTCACAAAATTGAATCAGGAAGAAATTGACAACCTGAATAAACCAATATCTAGTAACAAGAATGAAGCAGTGATCAAAAACCTCCCAAAATACAAGAGCCCAGGATCTGATGGATTCCCTGGAGAATTCTACCAAACTTTCAAAGAAGAAATTACACCTATTCTCCTGAAGCTGTTTCAAAAAAATGTAAGCAGAAGGAAAACTTCCTGACTCTTTCTATGAAGCCAGCATTACCCTGATCCCCAAACCAGGCAAAGACCCTACCATAAAGGAGACTTTTGCGAGTTTTTTGATCACTGCTTCAATCTCGTTACTAGATATCGGTCTATTCAAGTTGTCAATCTCTTCCTGGTTCAATTTTGGGAGTTTATAGTTTTCCAGGAATGCACCCATTTCATCTAGGTTGCTTAGCTTATTGGCATATAACTGTTGATAATAACTTCTGAAGATTATTTGGACTTCTTTGATGTTAGTTGTGATCTCTCCCTTTTCATTCATAATTTTATGAATTTGGGCTTTCTTTCTTTTGGATTAGTGTGGCCAATTGTTTATCGATCTTATTGATTCTTTCAAAAAATCAGCTTCTAGTTTCATTGATACGTTCTACTGTATCTCTGGTTTCTACCTCATCCATCTCAGTTCTAATCTTGATGATTTCCCTTCTTATGTGTGGAGTTGGTTTGATTTGTTGTTGATTCTCCAGTTCTTTAAGGTGTAGAGACAGCTGCTGTGTTATGGATTTTTCAATTTTTTTGAGAGAAGCTTGGATGGCTATGTATTTCCCCCTTATGACAGTCTTTGCTGTATCCCATAGGTTTTGGACCAAAGTGTGTTCATTCTCATTGGTTTCCATGAATTGTTTCAGTTCTTCTTTGGTCTCCTGGTTGATACAAGCATTCTTATGCAAGGTGGACTTTAGCTGCCAGGTGTTTGATTTCCTTTGGAACTATTCCTTGTGATTGAGCTCCAGTTTCAAACCACTGTGATCTGAAAATGTGCAGGGAATAATCTCAGTCTTTTGGTATCAGTTGGGTCCTGATTTGTGACCCAGTATGTGGTCTATTCTGGAGAAGGTTTACTTGCACTTGAAAAGAATGAGTATTCTGTTGTTTTAGGGTGGAATTTTCTGTATATATCTATTAGGCCCATCAGTTCCAATGCATCATTCAATGCTCTTGTTTCTTTATTGAGTTTCTGCTTTGATGATCATTCTATTTCTGAGAGAGGAATGTTAAGATCTCCTACTATTAATGTATTTATATCAATATGTTTCTTTATCTTTTTTTTAAAGATTTTATTTATTTGACAGAGAGAGATCACAAGTAGGCAGAGAGGCAGGCAGAGATAGAGGAGGAAGCAGGCTCCCCGCTGAGCACAGAGCCCAATGCGGGACTCGATCCCAGGACCCTGAGATCATGACCTGAGCTGAAGGCAGCGACTTAACCCACTGAGCCACCCAGGCGCCCAATATGATTCTTTAACTTGATTAACAGTTTTCTTATGTAATTTGCTGCTCCCATATTGGGGGCATAGATATTTACAATTGTTTCATCATCTTGGTGGATATTTCCTTTAAGAATGATGTATTGTCCTTCTGTTTCTCTAACTACAGCTTTTAGTTTAAAATCTAATTTATCTGATATGACAATCACCACCACAGCCTTCTTTTGAAGCCAATTTGCATGAAAGTATTTATCCATCCCTTCATATTCAGTCTGGGTGTATCTTTAGGTTCAAAATGGATCTCTTGTAGACAACATATGGATGGGTCCTGTCGTTTTATCCCATCTACAACCCTGTGCCATTTTATGGGTGCATTTAGTCCATTCACATTGAGAGTGATTATTGATAGATATGTTTTTATTGACATCGTGATATCTTTGAAGTCTTTCTTTCTGTAGATTGTCTCTATATTTCTGTTCAATTCCATTCTTAGGATTTTTTCTCTTTTATAGAACCCCCCTTAATATTTCCTGCAGTGTAGGCTTGGTGGTTGCATAGTCTTTGAAGCCTTGTTAGTCTTGGAAACTCTTTATCTTCCATCTATTTTGAACGTCACTTGCTGGATAAAGTATTCTTGCTGCATGTTCTTCTCACTCAGTTCCCTGAATATATCTTGCCAGCCCTTTCTGGCTTGCCAGGTCTCTGTGGACAGGTCTGACGTTATTCTGATGGACTTTCCTCTCTAAGTAAGGAGCCTCTTTGTCCTAGCAGCTTTCAAGAGATTATACTTACAATTATAATTTCTCAATTTGACTATCAGATTTTGTGATTTTTTGTGGAATGTATAATCTTGGGTGGAGATCGTTCAGCCTCTAGTACATGAACGCTGGTTCCATTCACGAGATTGGGAAAATTTTCATGAAGGACTTGTTCCACTCTATCTCCTAGACTTCTTTCTTTCTCCTCCCCTTCAGGGATTCCAGTAATTCTGATGTTGAAACGTTTCATGGCATCATTTATTTCCCTGATTCTGTTCTCATGGTTTCTAAGCTGTTTGTTCCAGGCTTCCTCTTGATCCTTTCTCTCTATGTTTGTCCTCCAGATCATTAATTCTATCTTCTGTCTCAGTTACCCTAGCTTTGAGAGAATTTAGATTAGATTGGAACTTATTGAGAGAATTGTGAAGCTCATCCTTGGTAGCTTTCAGCTCAGCCCTAATATTGTGAACATCCTGTCTGGTCACTTTCAGTTCAGCCCTAATCTATTCGTTTGGTCATCCATGGCTTTCTTCAACCTAGCTCTTCCCTGGATAATTGTTAGCCTGAATTCTCTTTCCTACATATTGTCTATGTTGATAGCCGTTAGCTCTGTTGCAGAAGGTCCATCCTCTGTATTTTTTTTCTGTTGGGCATTCCTCCTCCTAGTCATTTTGGTGGGAGATGACTGAACAGATGTAGCTGGATGTATCAACCATGGTGCAGTCAAAGTGCACCCTGGAACACTTCTGAGCAATCAGGATTCCCCACCCGAACGAGAGACAATAGGAAAAAAAAAAAAAAGAAAAAGAAAAAAAAAAAGAAAAGAAAAAAATAGAGAGAGACAGGAAAGAAAGGAAAGATGAAAAAGAAGGTTCAGCCCAAATGGGCCACAAGGTAATATTTATGAAGCAGTCAAACAAAAACAGACAAACAAAAAGACTGATACAAGTATATGACAAGAGAAATATATATACATATATATATATATATATATATATATATATATGCAAATAAAGGAAGAACCTCGTCAAAAAGAACCCCAAGTGTAAGATTATATGCTATCAGGACAAACACAAAAACACAGAAACACTGGTGGAAGAAAAAGATGGGAGAGTGGTTATAAATTCTCAGTGTGGGTGAGGAAGGTTGTTTTGATTCTTCCTGGATGTATCTTGATATCTTTGTTAAAGGACTCAACTTTCCTAAGATAAAGGGGGATTAAAAATTGGTTTACCTATAGGGATAGTATTGATTGGGGAAAGGGGATTACTTTGAAGTTTAACTCTATATGAGTATTAGAAAATAAAATAAAAAGGAATAAACTAGACTAAACTAAACTAAAATTTAAAAGAAGAAATTCTAAAACTAGAAATGCAGAAGAAAAACATAGGTGTATGTATCATAAAGTTCAGGTTAGAAGATTTTTATGGAATTTGATGTACTGTACAGCTCGCTGTGATGGTAAATAGGTTAAAAAATTACCTATGTATTAAAAAAAAGAACCAGAATAGTGGGAACGAGTGAAAAATAAAAGTTTTTCTATGAAGTAATGTTTGTTCTCTTGTAGTCCTTTTTTTTTTTTTTAATTTTTCCTCTTTTTTTTTTTTTCTTTCTTGGTTAGTTTTCTGGGGGAGGGGCCTGCCACGTGGGTTTTCAGTCAATGATGTTCCCTGACTTAAGTCCTCCCGCCCCCCCTCAAGGGGGTGGGCTCTGAGGATACTGGTTTTTTTCAGGCTTTTGTTCTCTGGCGGTTTTATGTTTGTTCACTTTTTTTATTTTCTCTCACTTTGACCATTTTTTATGGTTTTTGTAGTTTTAGAGGAAAACAAGCCGCACCCTCATCTTTTCAGAGAGAAGCCTCAGTCTGGGTGCAGAGCCTAAATAAGTTCCCCCTTGGCCGCTGGCAGAGCAGGTTCAAGTCATGGTCCCTGGGGATGCAGGATCTTTTGCTTGTACCCAAAGCCAAGGCAGTGGAGGCTGTCTGGGCAGCTCCAGACTGCCAGAGAGGTTCCAAGCAATAATCGAACACATTTTTTTCTTCTGGCCCAGGCTGGGCGTCCCTGGTCTTTCTGGGTCTAAGAGCACCTGGCTTCCATGCACCAATTTCAGGGGAGGCTGTGGGTCACGCGTGGGTCTCAGGCTCTGAGAACGGGGTGCAGGTCCGAAAGCACCAGTCTGGGCCTTCTGCACATGTCTCTGGGGGGAGAGTTTAGTGCAGGTGTCTTAGGCTCTGAAAAATAGCACATATCAAAGGGCGCTGGCTGGACCTTTGTACCTCTCTCAGGGGAGTATCTCAGGCTCTATAGCAGGGCTCCCACGTTCTGGTCTGGAGTGACTCCCATCCCCTCACAGGATATGGACCCCAAGCATTGGCGCTGGCGGCTTAGGGACCAAGAGCTGTTTCTCCACCGCACTCTCTCTACCTCAGTGCCAGGGGAGGCTGTCCTGGGACGGGGGACTTAAGCCCCTGTCCCTAGCCGCCCTGATTCCCACAACCCCCCCCCCCCCCGCAATCCTTTGCTCTTTTGGAGTGCTTTCAACCAGTCTCCAAGTTAATGCTGGTCCCCAGATGCAGGACACTCTCACTCCTATTGAGGTATTACTTTCCAATAGGTTGCCTCTGGTGGCTCCCTCCCCCTTTTGTTTATCTTCCGATATCAGTCTGCCATTCCCACTCCACTTTACCTGCCCACTGGCATCTTCTGCCCCTGTAGAGATCCAGACGTGTAAAATTCTAATCTCAGGCTGATTTCATGGGTGATCGGAGTTCTTTGGTAGGTAATCAGCTCACTTGGGGGTACAGGTTGAAAAGGCGCTTCCTCCTACTTCCCCGCCATATTGTCCCCTCTGCCTCACATCTTCTTTGTTCATTTATCTTTTGATGGACACATGTGATCTTTCCATAGATTTGCTATTGTGGATAATGTTGGTGCTAACACTGGATTGCTGGTATCCTTTCAGATCATATTTGTATCATTTGGGTAAACACCTAGTAGTGCATTGGGTCATAGGGTAGCTCTATATTTAACTTCTTTTTTTTTTAAGATTTTATATTTATTTGGCAGAGATCACAAGTAGGCAGAAAGGCAGGCAGAGAGAGAAGTGAAAGCAGGCTCCCTGCTGAGCAGAGTGCCTGATGCAGGACTCGATCCCAGGACCCTGAGATCATGACCTGAGCTGAAGGCAGCAGCTTAACCCACTGAGCCACCCAGGAGCCCTATATTTAACTTCTTGAGAAACCTCCAAACTGTCTCCAGAGTGGCTGTACCAAATTACATTCCCACCAACAGCGTAAGAGGATTCTCCTGTCATCATGCACTGAAATAAAGTTCTCAGACACCAATCTCAGTGGCTGTGCAGGGCCGCCTCTGGAAGGGAGAACACCAGCAGCTGAATCCTGCACAGAGCATTTATTTATTTATTTATTTATTTATTTATTTAATCCGAAAAGCAAGGACATATACCTCTAAGAATGGGAAAGAAATACAAATGGATAGTAAATATCTTGAACCCGTAAAGTAGGCCAGAACTCTCTCCTATGTGTAGGCACTTAGGGAGTCCATCATGGGATAAAGGAGGAGCAGGATGTTTGGGATAGCAATCGCCAAATGCAGGAAGGGAGTACTGAGGATTATATTCCTTCACAGCTCTTAATCTATGCCCTGGCTCTGGGGATTGTGGGATCCTGATCCTGCCAGGCCATTGAGTTCAATAGCCCAATAACAGGAACACCGCTGACATTGCAGCTGCCTCCACAATCATCCCTTAGGGCTTATAATATATTTTTTAAGAATAATTCCACATTCCCCTTTCTCCTCATCCTCCCTGACATTCATTGTTTCCTGACTTGTTAATTTTAGCCATTCTGACTGGTGTGAGGTAGTATCTCATTGTGGTTTTGATTTGTATTTCCCCAATTCCAAGTGATGTTGAACACTTTTTTTCACGTGTCTGTTGGCCCTTTGTATGCATTCGTGATTTACGATTTACTTGTTTGGGTTCTTTTTTTTTTTTTTTTTTTTTTCCATTTTGATCATTCTGTCTAGGGTTTTATTGATCTTATTAGTTCTTTCAAAGAAACAATTCCTAGTTTCACCAATCTGTTCTAATATTTCTTTGATTTATATACCATTGATTTCAGCTCTAATCCTTCATGTTTTTCTTCTGCTGCTGAATATAGGGTTTATTTGTTGTTGTTGTTGTTGTTGTTGTTGTTTTTCAGACCTCATTCAGGTGTAATGTTAGGTTTTGTATTTCAGACTTTTCTTGTTTCTTGAGAAAAGTCTATATGGCTATACATTTCCCTCTTAGGTCTGCCTTTGCTGAAATCAAGATATTCGAGGGGGAGGCACATGATGTGTGTGTGTGTGTTTATACAAGTTTCTTTCAAATAAACATTGAAACTCATACACACACACACACACACACACACACACAGATTCATTATGAGGGTATCTTTCATATCACAAGCCAACTTGAGAGAAACTAGGATAGGATAAGAATAAAAAGAATGAAAATTTGGATGAATGTGAAAGTAAAACTATGTAAAAATTTGGACACAAAGATTTAACATAGAACAAGCGGCACTAATGAGTCAATTTTTCTACCTTAGTTCCCGTAAGTGAGCATGATTCATGGCATGGAAGATTTATTTTTCTGTACCAGTTATTGGGGTTGAATAACTCCAAAGTGACTTCATATTTCTTCTTCCACTTAAACTGGTATCTCAATACCAAATATCCTTATCCAAGATAATATAAATAAATAAGAGCCAAGGCAGAATTCATTACCCTTAAACAAAATGTTATTGGATAAATATCTGGATTAGATTTTTATTGTGGTTGTAAAAAATTACCATGGTGCTGCCTTAAAAAAAATCAATTTATTTTCTCATAGTTCTGGAAGTCACAAGTCTGAAATAGGTCTCCCTGGGCTAAAATAACTGTTTGCAGAAGAGTGTTCAGTCTGGAGGTTTGGGGGTGAATATGTTTTCTTGTCTATTCCAGCTATAGAGCCACCTGTACTCCCTGGCTCATGTGTCTTCCCTTTATCTTCAAAGCCAGCAACATAGCACCTCAAAATATTTCTCTGAAACCAAGACTTCTGTCTCCCTCTTCCATATTTGTATTACCCTTGTAATCTATTGATTCCACCTGGGTAATCAGAATAACTTTATCTTAGGGTTAGCTGACTATTAATGTTAATACCACTTGCAACATTAATTCTCCCTTGTCATGATACAAGACATATTCACATATTCTGCAGATTAAGATGCGGAAATATTTTGGGGACATTATTCTGCCTACTGAAAGTCTTTTTTAGAGGCATATTTGCTGTCCACTTAGGAACTTTCATTTTGAAGAATCAGACTCCAGGGTGAATATTTAGATTTTCATTCAAAACCACACATGAAAAGAAACATATGGCTTATTTATTAACATCACCCCAAAGCTATAACTGGTAGAGTTAACCCTCAACTAAAACAATTCAATATCACTTTAAGGTTAAAGGGACGTGCAGGGAGTTTAGATCTCCAGAAGGTAGGCAAGTTCGTGAGAATGAGGACTAAAAAACTGGATTCACCTGACTTCTAATCTGGTCTCCTGGGAGCACAGTCTCAGCAGGAAATGTTTTTTTTTTTTTTTTTTTCTGTCCACATTTGTGACCCACTGAGAAAGAAGTGCTCTGTGGTGGGAGTAACAATGGAAACAGTGCCTAATGATCAGACACAGGGAGCTATAAATATCTCCTCTGCTGTAAAACTTAAGCAAGAGAATCCTTGGAATCACCCAGACATTGTTGCTGCTTTTGGGTTCCTAAATCTGGCTGGGGGACCCCTGCTTCACTCTTTCCTGTTACCCTTTCTGGAAACAGAACTTTATTCTCCATAATCAGCCATCCAGGGAGAAATTGGGGTCTTCACATAGAGACCCTCATCTTATAGACACCATCCAGGTTAGTCTGAGAGCTCAGCAGGTATTTCAGGAAAAAGTTGGAAAAGAATCTGATAAGTTTTGCCTGAGGTCACCTAAGACTCATTTATAAGGTAGACTCATTTACAATTATTTATGTAGTGTCTTTAAAAAAGAAGTGTCCATTGGACTCATAAATACAGACATTTTTGACAATATGTGGTTGGAATGGAAGACCAGTTGGAGAAGACAGGGAAAGGGCATGGAGAACCTAAAGTTGTTCCAGTAAAATTAGAATATATCTAAAATAAAGTAAAATTTAAAAAAAAAGAATATATCTAAGGAGTTTTCAGGTAAGGGGAGCAGGAAAGCAGAGTATTAGAATTGGATATGTGAGCTGTGAACTTTATACCATGTGGTGGTTTTGAGTATGTTCTGTATTTATAGAAAGCCCCAGACCCATGAAGACAGCTATTTCTTTGCAACAACAGTTCTATATTTACATCATAAAAATTGTATTTAATATACAAAAAGGGGTATGCTAACTCGCTTCACTTTGCAATACTTCATTATCAAGAGGTTTTTGAAACTATGGTGACATTTGTGAGGTGGAAGAAAAAAGCTCAGCCAAATCTTTTCTGGTGTGATAATCACTCATTTACTTTCAGGAAATAACTATACGGTAAGCTCTTTACATATACTGATTAATGATGTCTGCCAACCTAGGAGTATGGATACTGCTATTCCCACTATTTGAGTAAGGATATTCAATTTGGAATGTATTGGTAGTCTCTCCCAAGTTCAAAGAGCTTATATGTGGTAGCTCTGACATTCAAAACCTGGTTTACTGGTTCCAAAAGATTTGCATTTAAAAACATTTAAAATAGTCTTCTATTATTTCATCTTTAAAAACTCCCTTTACTGCCCTACTTTGTGTATATTCTGTTCTAAATTGTAGGTTTATTCCTTTTGCACATTTTTCTAGAGTAAAATATTTTGACATTATAAAAATACAACTCTTTTCTTGTTTGGATGCATTTTGTTTCCTTCATTGTTAATTATTTTGGGCATCAGGGGATGTGACCCAGGGCTGGCATGTTTCCAGAACCAGGGAAGATTTCTACTCATCACAGTCTCTTAGGGAACTCCCGGAACTTAATAAATTTCTTTTTCCCCTTGTGTCCATTTCTTTACTTTCTGTATTTCTGGAATTGCTTTTTTATGTTCTTTAAGTACAGGACACAGGATAATTGTATTAAAATGGAGCTCATGTTTCCATGTCCTTGGGAGGCTTATTAACTAGAATTTATGTACTATGTACACATTCTTCAGGGTAAAGGTAATCTGATGTTGACAGCTTGCCTTGTACCATTTCTTTCAATATTATTGTGCCTGGGGTGAGAAAAGTTTTATAGTAACAAAGTGTCAAGAGGCTAGAATGCAATTTTTGCATCTATATGTGAGGTGTGTATGTGTGTGTGTGCACGCACATGCACAGGTGTGTATTGGGGGGCTTAAACAGTCATCAGGGCAATGGTACCTGAGTTTGTATACTGCGATATGTGACCCTTATATGCCATAATGTTAACCAACATATGGAAATAAGGAAGGGATCTATCTCCATACTCAGAACTCCTTGAAACACAAGTAATAAAATGCAAAGAACATCATGTGAAGGAAGTATTCTGTCTGGCAGGAAAGCCAACTTCTTCCTCAACATTCTCTGCCACCACCTGTTATCACTCACCCTCTTGCACATTCTCTCACACACTGACCACATTTTGATATTTGCTATGTGAAGTAAGTGCCTTCTGCAGGGTCTTTGCTCTGTTTTCTCTGCTGACACACACTTCTAGATATCCTCCTGCCTCGTGCTTTGTCTTTCTGGAAAACCCTGTTAAAATGCCACCTTCTTTGCAAATCTTCCTGAACTCCTATTAAAACTTAGCATCCTTCCCATCTACTCCTTTTTATACTGATTTTTTCTTCCCTTCATAGCATCACCTGTCACCATCTGACATGGTATATGATTTTGTTTTGTTTTGTTTTTTTTATCTCTATCTTCTTTCTTCATTATTGAGTTCTATAGACCTTTATTTGCTCTCCATGTTTTTATTTAAATTCCAGTTAGGAAGAATATAGTGCAATATTAGTATCAGATGTAGAACTGAGTGATCAGAACTGAGTGATTCAGTACTTCTGTACAACATCTGGGTACTCGTAACCACAAGTGCTCTTCTTCATCACCATCAACTATCTCACCATCCCCCCCACATCTCTCCAACAACCCTCAGTTTGTTCTCTATAGTTAAGGGTCTTCTTCCTGATTTTCCTCTCCATTTTCCCCTCTTTATGTTCATTTACTTTGTTTCTTAAATTCCACACACAAGTGAAATCAAATGGTATTTGTCTTTCACTGACTGAGTTATTTAACTTACCATAATACTCTCTAACTCCATCCAGGTCATTGTAAATGGCAAGATTTCATTCCTCTTGGTGGCTATTATTTCTCTCTCTCTCTTTCTCCCCCCCCCCTCTCTCTATATATATATATGTATGTATACGTATGTATGTGTGTGTGTGTGTGTGTGTGTGTGTGTGTGTATATATATATATATATACACATCCATCCCATCTTCTTTATCCATACACTCGTTGGTGGACAACATTTGTCTCTCCACAGTTTAGTTATTGTTGATAATACTGCTAGAAACACCAGAGTGCATGTACTCCTTTGAATTAGTATTTTTGTATCCTTTGGGTAAATACCTAGTAGTGCAACCTACAGAATAGAAGATATTTGCAAATGATATACCTGATTAATTGTTAATATCCAAAATCTATATAGAAGTTTTGAAACTCAACACCCAAAGCACAAATAACCAGTTAAGAAATGTGCAGAAGAAATGAATAGACAGTTTTCCAAAGAAGACATTCAGATGGACAACAGACTCATGAAAGGATGCTCAAAATATCTCATCATCAGGGAAAAAAAATCAAAATTGCAATGACATATCACCTCATACTTGTCACAATGGCTGAAATTAACAACACAGGAAACAGCAGGTGTTGGAGAGGAAGTGGAGAAGAAGAAACCTCTTGCACTGTTGGTAGAAATGTAAAAGGTTGTTGGAGATCTGGAAAATAGTACAGGGTTTGCTCAGGAAGTTAAAAAGAGAACAACCTTATGATCCAGCAAATGAACTGCTAGGTATTTACCCAAAGAAACAAAAATACTAACTCAAAATGGATTCATCACACCAGTATTTAAAGCAGCATTATCTATAATAGCCAAACGATGGAAGCAACCCAAGTGTCCATGGAGAGAGGAATGTATAAAGAAGTGGTATACAGTATATTAGTCAGCCTAAAAGAGAATGAAATTTTGCCATTTGCAATGACACCAATGGATCTAGAGGGTATTATGCTAAGTGAAATAAATCAGTCAGGGAAAAACAAAGACCACATGATTTCAGTCATACATGGAATTTAAGAAACAAAATAAATAAACAAAGGGGAAAAGAACGACAGAGGAAAACCAAGAAATATATTCCTAATCAAAGATACATACTCTGAGAGACAAGATGGTGGGGAAGTAGGAGGAGGCGCCTTTTCAACCTGTACCCTAAAGTGAGCTGATATCCTACCAAAGAATTCTGATTACCCATGAAAACAGCCTGAGATCAGAATTATACACGTCTGGATCTCTACAGGGGCAGAAGATGCCAGTGGGCAGGTAAAGTGGAGTGGGAACTTCAGACTGATATCAGAAGGTAAACGAAAGGGGGAGGGAGCCACCAGAGGCAAATGATTGAAAAGTAATACACCAATCCAAGAGTGCCTTGTGTCTGGGGAACAGCATTAACTTGGAGACTGGTTGAAAGCACTCCAAAAGGGCAAAGGATTTCCGGGGGAAATTGTGGGAATCAGGGTGGCTAGGGACAGGGGCTTAAGTCCCCGGTCCCAGGACAGCCTCCCCTGGCGGTGAGGCAGAGAGAGTGCAGCGGAGGAACCAGCTCTTGGTCCCTAAGCCGCCAGCACGCCAAGAATGTGTGGGGTCCATTTCCTGTGAGGGGATGGGAGCCACGCTGGGTGGCAGAACGCGCAAGCCCTGCTATAGAGCCTGAGATACTCCCCTGAGACAGGTATAAAGGCTCAGCCAGTGCCCTTTGATACCCGCCATTGTTTCAGAGCCTGCACCAAACTCTCCCCCCAGAGAGGTGCGTGAAGGCCCAGTCTGGTGCTCTCAGACCTTCACCCCGTTCTCAGAGCCTGAGACCCATATGTGAACCTCAGCCTCCCCTGAAATTGGTGCGCACAAGCCAAGCGCTCTTAGACCCAGAAAGACCAGGCACTCCCAGCTCGGGCCAGCGGGAAAATCTCAGTGTGCGATTGCTGCTTGGAACCTCTCTGGTGGTCTGGAGCAGCCCAGACAGCCACCACTGCCTCAGCTTTGGGTACAAGCAAAAGATCCTGCATCCCCAGGGACTGCGAATTGGAACCTGCTCTGCCAGCGGCCAAGGGGAAACTTATTTAGGCTCTGCAGCTTCTCTCTGAGAGGGAGATCAGGGTGCGGTTTGTTTTCCTCTAAACTATAAAATCCATCAAAAGTGGTCAAAGTGAGGGGAAAAAAAGTGAACAAACATAAAAACCGCCAGAGAACAAAGGCCTGGGAAAAAAAAAAAAAAACAAAAACAATTTCCTCAGAGCCCACCCCCTTGAGGGGGGGCGGGAGGACTTAAGTCAGGGAACATCATTGACTGACAACCCACGTGGTAGGCCCCTCCCCCAGAAAACAAACCAAGAAAGAAAAAAGAAAAAGAAGAAGAAAAAAAAAAGACTACAAGAGAACAACCACTACTTCATAGGAAAACTTTTTTTTTTTTCATTCATTCCCACTATTCTGGTTCATTTTTTTATATATATATAGGTGATTTTTTTAACCTAATAACCATCACAGCGAGCTTTCCAGTACATCAAATTCCATAGTAACCTTCTAACCTGAACTTTTTGATACATACACCTATGTTTTTCTTCTGCATTTCTATTTTTCAATTACTTCTTTTTTTTTAAATTTTAGTTTAGTTTAGTCTAGTTTATTCCTTTTTATTTTTATCTTCTAATATTCATATAAGAGTTAAACTTCAAAGTAATCCCCATTTCCCAATCAATACTACCCCTATAGTTAAACTAATTTTTAATCCCCCTTTATCTTAGATAGTTGAGTCCTTTAACAAAGATATCAAGATACATCCAGGAAGAATCAAAACAACCTTCCTTGCACACACTGAGAATTTATAACCACTCTCACATCTTTTTCTTCAACCAGTGTTTCTGTGGTTTTGTGTTTGTCCTGATAGTATATAAATCTTACACTTGGGGTTCTTTTTGACGAGGTTCTTCCTTTATTTGCATATATATATTTTTTTCTCTTGTCATATACTTGTATCAGACTTTTTGTGTGTCTGTTTTTGTTTGTCTACTTCATAAATCTTACCTTGGGGCCCATTTGGGCTGAGCCTCCTCTTTCATCTTCCCTTTCTTTCCTGTCTCTTTCTCTCTATCTCTTTTTCTTTTTCTTTTCTATTATCTCTCATTTGGGTGGGGAATCCTGATTGCTCAGAAGGGTTCCTGGGAGCACATTGACTGCACCATGGTTAATACATCCAGCTACATCTGATCAGTCATCTCCCACCAAAATGACTAGGGGGAGGAATGCCCAACTGAAGAAAAATACAGAAGATGGACCTTCTGCAACAGAGCTAACAGCTATCAACATAGACAATATGTCGGAAAGAGAATTCAAACTAACAATTATCCAGGTAATAGCTAGGTTGGAGAAAGCCATGGATGACCAAACAGAATTGGTTAGGGCTGAGCTGAAATCGACCAGACAGGATGTTCACAATGTTAGGGTGGAGCTTCAAGCTACCAGGAAGGAGGTTTACAATGCTCTCAATGAGTTCCGATCTAATCTAAACTCTCTCAAAGCTAGGGTTACTGAGACAGAAGATAGAATTAGTGATCTGGAGAACAAACAGATAGAGAGAAAGGATCAGGAGGAAGCCTGGAACAAACAGCTTAGAAACCACGAAAACAGAATCAGGAAAATAAATGATGCCATGAAATGTTCCAACGTCATAATTATTGGAATCCCTGAAGGAGAGGAGAAAGAAAGAAGTCTAGAAGATAGAGTGGAACAAGTTCTTCATGAAAATTTTCCAAATCTCATGAATGGAACCAGCGTTCATGTACTAGAGACTGAACGGTCTCCAACCAAGATTATACATTCCAAAAAAAATCTCGACACCTGATAGTCAAATTGAGGAATAATAATTGTAGGTATAATCTCTTGAAAGCCGCTAGGGCAAAGAGGTTCCTTACTTACAGAGGAAAGCCCATCAGAATAACTTCAGACCTGTCCAGAGAGACCTGGAAAGCCAGAAAAGGCTGGCAAGATATATTCAAGGCACTAAATAAGAAGAACATGAAGCCAAGAATACTTTATCCAACAAGACTGACATTAAAAATGGATGGAGAGATAAAGAGTTTCCAAGACCGGTAAGGCTTCAAAGACTATGCAACCACCAAGCTGACACTGCAGGAAATATTAAGGGGGGCTCTATAAAAGAGGAAAAATCCTAAGAATAGCATTAAAAATAATTTAGAGACAATACAGAAAGAAATACATCAAAGGTAACTCGATGTCAATAAAAACGTATCTAGCAATAATCACTCTCGATGTGAATGGTCTAAATGTGCCCAAAAAATTTCACAGGGTTGAAGATTGGTTTAAACTACAGGAACCATCCATATGTTGTCTACAAGAGACCCATTTTGAACTTAAAGATACACTCAGACTGATAGTGAAGCATTTTTCATGCCATGGGACCCAAAAGAAGACTGGGGTAGCGATTCACATATTAGATAATTTAGATTTTAAACTAAACACTGTAGTCAGAGATACAGAAGGACATTACATAATCCTTAAAGGGACTATCCACCAAGATGATCTAACAATTGTAAATATCTATGCCACCAATATGGGAGCAGCCAATTATATAAGAAAACTGTTAATCAAGATAAAGAGTCATATTGATATGAATACACTAATTGTAGGAGATCTTAGCACAGCTCTCTCAGATATAGACAGATTATTGAAGCAGAAATCAATAAAGAAACAAGAGCATTGAATGACACATTGGATCAGATGGACCTCATAGATATATACAGAACATTCCACCCTAAAACAACAGAATACTCATTCTTCTCAAGTACACATGGAACCTTCTCCAGAATAGACCACATACTGGGTCACAAAGCAGGACTCAACCGATACCAAAACACTGAGATTATTCCCTGCACATTCTCAGGTCACAATGCTTTGAAACTGGAACTTAATCACAAGGAAAAGTTCAGAAGGAACTCAAACACCTGGAAGCTAAAGGCCACCATGATTAAGAATGCTTGGATCATGTGTTGGAGCCAATGTGGAGAAAGGGGAACCCTCTTACACTGTTGGTGGGACTGCAAGTTGGTGCATCCTCTTTGGAGAACAGTGTGGAGACTCCTCAAGAAATTAAAAATAGAACTTCCCTATGACCCTGTAATTGAACTCCTAGGTATTTACCCCAAAGATACAAATGTCGTGGAAAGAAGGTCCATCTGTACCCCAATGTTTATAGAAGCAATGGCCACGGTCTCCAAACTGTGGAAAGAACCAAGATGCCCTTCAACGGAAGAATGGATAAGGAAGATGTGGTCCATATACACTATGGAGTATTATGCTGCCATCAGAAAGGACGAATACCCAACTTTTGTAGCAACATGGACAGGAATGGAAGAGATTATGCTGAGTGAAATAAATCAAGCAGAGAGAGTCAATTATCATATGGTATCACTTATTTGTGGAGTATAACAAATGGCATGGAGGACATGGGGAGTTAGAGAGGAGAAGGGAGTTGGGGAGAGTTGGAGGGGGAGCTGAACCATGAGAGACTATGGACTCTGAAAAACAGTCTGAGGGGTTTGAATTGACGGGCAGGTGGGAGGTTGGGGTAGCAGGTGGTGGGTACTATAGACGGCACGGATTGCATGGAGCACTGTGTGTGGTAAAAAAATAGTGAATATGCCAAAATTAAAAAAAAAAAAAAAACAGGAGGCATACTGAAAGGCCAATATTCAAAACAACAGACAAGAAGAAGAGCTGAAAGACGTAGAGGAAAAGCCCTGACAGCACCACCTGAGCCCCTTGCCCAGCCATGCGTGACTCTATCTTTCGGACTTCCTCCTTTCGTGAGCTAATAAATACTCTTCTGTGCATTAAAAAAAAAAAAAGAATGCTTGGAACAACCAGGAGATCAAAGAAGAAGTGAAACAATTCATGGAAACCAATGAGAATGAAGACACTTCGGTCCAAAAGCTATGGGATACAGCAAAGGCGGTCCTAAGGGGGAAATACATAGCCATCCAAGCCTCCCTCAAAAAAAGTGAAAAATCCAGAACACAACAGCTTTCTCTACACCTTAAAGAACTGGAAAGGCAACAACAAATCAAACCAAGTCCACACATAAAAAGGGAAATCATCAAGATTAGAACTGAGATCAATGAGGTAGAAACCAAAGATACAGTACAACATATCAATGAAAATAGAAGGTGGTTTTTTGAAAGAATTAATAATCGATAAGCTACTGGCCACACTAATCAAAAATAAAAGAGAGAAAGCCCAATTTCATAAAATCATGAATGAAAAGGGAGAGATCACAACGAACACCAAGGAAGTAGAAACAATCATCAGAAGTTATTATCAACATTTATATGCCAATAAGCTTAGCAACCTTGATGAAATGGATGCATTCCTGGAAAACTATAAACTCCCAAAATTGAACCAGGAAGAAATCGACAACCTGAATAGACCGATATCTAGGAATGAGATTGAAGCAGTGATCAAAAACCTCCGCAAAAACAAGAGCCCAGGACCTGACAGATTCCCTGGAGAATTCTACCAAATTTTCAAAGAAGAAATAACAACTATTCTCCTGAAGCTGTTTCAAAACTTTGAAGCAGAAGGAAAACTTTCAGACACTTTTTATGAAACCAGCATTACCATGATCCACAAACCAGGCAAAGACCCTACCAAAAAGGAGAATTTTAGACCAATATCACTGATGAATATGGATGCTAAGATTCTCAACAATATCCTAGCAAAAAAGATCCAACAGAAGATTAAAAAGATTATCCACATGACCAGGTGGGATTAATCCTTGGGCTACAAGGATGGTTCAACATTCACAAATCAATCAATGTGATACAACAAATTAATATAAGAAGAGAAAAGAAACACATGGTCCTCTCAATTGATGCAGAAAAAGCATTTGACGAAATCCAGCATCTGTTTCTGATTAAAACGCTTCAAAGTATAGGGATAGAGGGAACATTCATGTACCTCATCCAATCTATCTATGAAAGACCCACAGCAAATATTATCCTCAATGGGAAAAAGCTTGCAGCCTTCCCATTGAGATCAGGAACAAGAAAAGGATGCCCACTTTCACCCCTCTTGTTCAACATAGTATTAGAAGCCATAGCAACAGCAATCAGACAACAAAGAGAAATAAAAAGTATCCAAATTGGCAATGAAGAAGTCAAACTCTCTCTCTTTGCAGATGACATGATTCTTTATATGGAAAACCCAAAAGACTCCACCCCCAAACTACTAGAACTCACCAGCAATTCAGCCACGTTGCAGGATATACAAAGTCAATGTGCAGAAATCAGTGGCTTTCTTATACACTAACAATGAAAATACAGAAAGGGAAATTAGAGAATCGATTCCATTTACTATAGAACCAAGAACCATAAGATACCTGGGAATAAACCTAACCAAAAAGGTAAAGGATCTGTACTTGAGGAACTACAGAACACTCATGAAGGAAATTGAAGAAGACACAAAAAGATGGAAGACCATTCCATGCTCTTGGATCGGAAGAATAAACATTATTAAAATGTCTATACTGCCTAGAGAAATATATACTTTTAATGCCATTCTGATAAAAATTCCACCAGTATTCTTCAAAGAGCTGGAGAAAATAATCCAGAAATTTGTATGGAATCAGAAGAGACCCTGAATTGCTAAGGAAATGTTGAAAAACAATAATAAAACTGGGGGCATCATGTTACCTGATTTCAAGCTTTACTACAAAGCTGTGATCACCAGGACAGCATGGTCCTGACATAAAAAGAGACACATAGACCAGTGGAACAGAATAGAGAGCCCAGATATGGACCCTCAATTCTAAGGTCAATTAATCTTCAACAAAACAGGAAAAAATATACAGTGGAAAAAAGACAGTCTCTTCAGTAAATAGTTCTGGGGAAACTGGACAGGTATATGTAGAAGAATGAAACTCGACCATTTCTTACACCATACACAAAGATAAACTCAAAATGGATAAAAGACCTCAAAGTGAGACAGGAATCCATCAGAATCCTAGAGGACAACATAGGCAGTAATCTCTTCGATATCAGCCACAGCAACTTCTTTCACGATATGTCCCCAAAGGCAAAGGAAACAAAATCCAAAATAAACTTCTGGGAATTCATCAAAATCAAAAGCTTCTGCACAGCAGAATGGAGCCAGCATTCATGTACTAGAGGTCGAACTGTCTCCATCCAAGATTATAGATTCCAGAAAAACATCAAGGCACCTAATAGTCAAATTTAGGAATCATAATTGTAGATATAATCTCTTAAAAGCTGCTAGGACAAGAAGACTCCTTACTAACAGAGGAAAGCTCATCAGAATAACGTCAGACCTGTCCACAGAGACCTAGAAAGCCAGAACGGGCTGGCAAGATATATGCAGGGCACGAAATGAGAAGAACATGAAGCCAATAATACTTTATCCACCAGACTGACATTCAAAAAGGATGGAGAGATAAAGAGTTTCCAAGACCGGCAAGGCTTCAAAGACAATGCAACCACCAACCCGACACTGCAGGAAATATTAAGGGGGGTTCGATAAATGAGGAAAAATCCTAAGACTAGCATTGGACAGAAATATAGAGACAATTTACAGAAAGAAAGATTTCAAAGGTAACACGATGTCAATAAAAACGTATCTATCAATAATCACTCTCAATGCGAATGGCCTAAATGTGCCCATAAAATGACACAGTGTTGCAAATTTGATAAAACGACAGGACCCATCCATATGTTGTCTACAAGAGACCCATTTTGAACCTAAAGATACACCCAGACTGAAAGTGAAGGGATGGAGAAGCATCTTTCATGCCAATGAGCCTCAAAAGAAGGCCGGGGTAGTGATTCTCATATCAGACAAAGTAGATTTTAAACTAAAGTCTGTAGTCAGAGTTACAGATGGACACTACATAATTTTTTTTAATTTATTTACTTTTTATTTATTTTCAGTATAACAGTATTCATTATTTTTGCACCACACCCAGTGCTCCATGCAATCTGTGCCCTCTCTAATACCCACCACCTAGTTCCCCCAACTTCCCACCCCCTGTCCCTTCACAACACTCAGGTTGCTTTCAGAGTCCATAGTGTCTCATGGTTCACCCCTTCCAATTTCCCTCAAGCCCCTTCTCCTCTTCATCTCCCCATGTACTCCATGTTATTTGTTATGATCCACAGATAAGTGAAACCATATGATAATTGACTCTCTCTGCTTGACACTACAAAATTTTTAAAGGGACTATCCACCAAGATGACCTAACAATTGTAAATATCTGTGCCCCCAATGCTGGAGCAGCCAATTACATAAGAAAACTGTTAATCAAGATGAAGAGTCATATTGATATAAATACATTAATAGTAGGAGATCTTAACTTGCCTCTCTCAGAAACAAGACAAATCATCAAAGGAGAAAATCAATAAAGAAATAAGAGCATTGAAAGGCACATTGGACCAGATGGCCTCAAAGATATATACAGAACATTACACGCTAAAACAACAAAATACTCATTCTTCATAAGTGCACATGTAACCTTTTCAAGAATAGACCACATACTGGGTCACAAATTAGGAATCAACCGATATCAAAAGACTGAAATTATTCCCTGCATATTCTCACATCACAACGCTTTGAAACTGGAGCTCAATCACAAGGAAAAGCTCAGAAGGAACTCAAACACCTGGAAGCTAAAGACCACCTTACTTAAGAACACATGTTTATCTCAATATAGTTTTTTTTTTTTTTTTTTAAAGATTATTTATTTATTTATTTGACAGAGAGATTACATGTAGGCAGAGAGGCAGGCAGAGAGAGAGAGGAGGAAGCAGGCTCCCTGCTGAGCAGAGAACCCGATGTGGGACTCGATCCCAGGACTCTGGGATCATGACCTGAGCCGAAGGCAGCGGCTTAAACCACTGAGCCACCCAGGCACCCTCAATATAGTTTTAATTACACCAGTTAGAATGGCCAAAATTAGCAAGAGAGGAAACAACATGTGTTGGAGAGGATGTGGAGAAAGTGGAACCCTCTTACCCTGTTGGCGGGAATGCAAGTTGGTGCATCCATTTTGGAAAACAGCATGGAAATTCCTCAAGAAATTAAAAAAATAGAGCTTCCCTATGACCCTGCAATTTCACTACTGGGTATTTACCCCAAAGATACAGATGGAGTTTAAAGAAGGGCATCTGTACCCCAATGTTCATAGCAGCAATGGTCACGGTCACCAGACTGTGGAGAGAACCAAGATGCCTTTCAACAGACGAATGGATAGGGAAGATGTGGTCCATATACACTATGGAGTATTGTGCCTCCATCAGAAAGGATGAATACCCAACTTTTGTAGCAAGATGGACGGGACTGGAAGAGATTATGCTGAGTGAAATACGTCAAGCAGAGAGAGTCAAGTATCCTATGGTTTCACTTATTTGTGGAGCATAAAAAATAGCATGGAGGACATGGGAGATGGAAAGGAGAAGGGAGTTGCTGGAAATTGGAAGGGGAGGTGAACCATGAGAGACTATGGACTCTGAAAAACAATCTGAGGGGTTTGAAGGAGTGGGGGGTGGGAGGTGGGGGGAAACAGGTGTTGGGTATTGGATAGGGCACGAATTGCATGGAGCACTGGGTGTGGTGCAAAAATAATGAATACTGTTACACTGAAAAAAAAAAATTTAAATGTAAAAAAAAATAAAATAAAATAGAGATATACTCCTGGTTACCAGAAGAGAGATGGTGGAGGATGCGGGGAAATAGGTGATGCAGATTGAGGAGGGCACTTCTAAGGAACACCAGGTGTTATATAGATATATTGAATCGCTGTGTGGTGAACCTGAACCTAATATTACACTCTCTGTTAACTAACTGGGTTTAAATAAAAATCTAAAAAGGGATAAAGTAGATATGGTCCATACATACAATGAAATGTATTATGCCTCCATCAGAAAGGATGCATACGCTGAGTGAAATAAGTAAAGCAGAGAGAGTCAATTATCATATTGTTTCACTTACTTGTGGGGCATAAGGAATAATGAAGGGCAATAGATAAAGGAGAGAAGAAGTAGGTTTGGGGAAATTGGAGAGGGAGACAAACCATGAGAGACTGTGGACTCTGAGAAACAAACTGATGGGGACAGGGATGTCAGAGCCTGGTGGTGGGTATTAAGGAGGGCATGTGTTGCATGGAGAACTGGGTGTGGTGCATAAACAATGAATCTTGAAACACTGAAAAAATAAAATAAAATTTTTTAAAAATTAAAATAAAAAATGTAATAAATAAATGAAGCCCATTTGTTGGAAATTATTATGTTATATTTTTCTTTCCTGATTGTCAACTACACCACATGGAATCAGGAAATGATAACATGGATTTCAGAATTTATTCTTCTGAGCTTAACAGAGGAACCAGAAATGCAGCTGCTAATATTTGGGCTTTTCTTCTCCATGTACATGAACACTGTGTTTGGAAACCTGCTCATCATCCTGGTTGTCCATTCTGACTCCCACCTCCACATCCCCATGTA